>NC_080186.1:172430577-172737058 GCF_030028045.1 Hippopotamus amphibius kiboko | reverse complement strand
AAGTTTTTAGCATTGGTTGTGGATAAATTTCTTCAAGGAGCCAAAAATTCACAAATTTCCAGAATTTGATTAGTAAGAATTTCTTGGGTTGGTCAGGCGATGGCATAAGACCTCCTCATGATTGTTTTAGTTGAGGGTGGAAGTCCCTTGAAATGGCTGGGCATCCCTGAGAACGCCTTGTAATCGATGCCCCGTCACTTTGGGAGAACTTAGCTGAGTGCCATGAGCCAAGAGGGGCAGTTTACCCCAGGGGTAGGACTCACAGTGCTGGGCATATGAGCTAAGCTTGGGAAAATGTCGGAAGTCTGACTGGGAAAAATTATTGTCTCCAAAATAAAAAAAATAAATCTGCCAAATCAAAATTAATAAACATTTATTAATGGTTACAAACTAACACTGTATCAGCTTCATTAATTGCTGGATTCAGTGTTCATAACAATTTCATTATATTTGAAAACAGTTTTTAGATGAGATGCTCTTCCTGAGTGAGAGTTCTTAAATATACATGATGAGTGTTAAGAAATAACAGCATATTTTATTTACTTTAGCCAAATAATTTCAAAAGCAAAATTATAAAATCCTGTATAGCAAAATTATTAAGTGTGGGATGTATGTAGATTTTAACATGGTTCATGTGAGGTGAAAGTAAGAGTCTTAAGAGAATATGAGGGACTTCCCTGGTGGCTCAGTGGTTAAGAATCTGCTTGCCAATACAGGGGACGTGGGATCAAGTCCTGGTCCAGGAGGATCCCACATGCCGTGGAGCAACTAAGCTCATGTGCAACTACTAAGTCCGTGTGCAACTACTGAGCCTGAGTGCCACAACTAGTGAAGCCTGTGCGCCTAGAGCCTGTGCTCCGCAACAAGAGGAGCCACTGCAATGAGAAGCTCATGCACAGCAACAAAGAGTAGCCCCCACTCGCTGCAACCAGAGAAAGACCGTGTGCAGCAACAAAGACCCAACACAGCCAAAATTAATTAATTAATTTAAAAAAGAGAGAATATGAAGATCTAGTGTAGCCATGGGTCTTGTGCAATTTTGTTCACTCAAAGTGGGCTTGTCAAAGGCATTTGATCTACATCTTGTCCTCTAGGTCTGGACTCCAATTCCAAGCTATGCTCTTGGAATCTGGATAGGATTGGTGCAAGGACCTCTGTGTTCTGGAACATCTGTTCAAAACTCACATGGGTTGAGTTGTCTCTTAGATGTCAAGGCCCTGCCAGCTCTGTGATCAGTTCTGAGACAGAAGCCTGCTCTAGAGAAAGCCTGCTGGTATTGCCTAGTCCGCGGCTCCTGAGTGGGCTCCAAGAGTACTTTAGAAAACACATTGCCTGTTCTTCCAGAGATGACCTGGAGCCAGGCTTCCCTGCAAAGCCTCATAAGGGCTGGACCTGTGGTGAGAAGTGAGGCATCTTCACTCCTGCCTGCCAGGCTTTGCCTCTGGGAGAGTAGGAGCAAAGAAACAGCTTTTTTTATTTTTATTTTTATTTTTATTTTATTTATTTATTGGCTATGTTGGGTCTTCGTTGCTGCACATGGGCTTTCTCTAGTTGCTGAGAGCGGGGGGCTACTCTTCATTGTGGTGCGCAGGCTTCTCAGTGCGGTGGCTTCTCTTGTTGTGGAGCACGGGCTCTAGACAAATAGGCTTCAATAGTTGCAGCACACAGGCTCAACAGTTGTGGCACACGGGCTTAGTTGCTCCATGGCATGTAGAATCTTCCCAGAGCAGGGCTCGAACCTGAGTCCCCTGCATTGACAGGCAGATTCTTAACCACTGCACCACCTAGGAAGTCCCAAGAAACAGCTTTTAATGTCAATGCTTTCCCTTGAGAACACTTTAGAAAAGTAATGTATGTCCTGACAATTAGTGACTGGCATGTCAACTCTGTTTTACAGTAACCTGGCTCTGTGCCGTCACTGAAGAAACATGCACTCTGAACTTTGACTAGGAGGGACAGCCCCAATAATTGCCCCAACAGGGTGATGTGATCATGATGGTGGAAATATTTAGAAACCTGGTTGGTTTCCTTCCCTGGTCTTTTTCTGGTCTTTATAGTGAGCTTATTTGTTAACTCATGAATATCTCATCCCCAGTACTGCAAACTCTGCAGGAAGTCACTGTAGGGGCCAGATACGGTGTTATGTTTAAGGTCATGGAAAAAAACAGTGGCAACCTCCCAAAGAAAAGACAGGCTTCTGAGTCTGGATGTGTTGGGTCAGTGGGGTCACTGTTGACTCCCCCAGGCCAACCATTACAGGAAACAGAATTATAAGTCTGTCTTACCAGGGGAGAATGGATCTCAGGAGCCTGGTTTCTATATTCCCCTTGACATTTAAAAAACTCTGCTCTTGTGCCAGACATTCAGAGGAGAGTGAAGAAAATTTTAAAAGGAGAAAAATGTTTATTTGTTTTAAGCCTTGCTCAGTAATCCACTTATGCCATTTACATTAGTTAAAGAACCTTTCCATGTAAACACCATTAATTATGTAGTATGAGCCAAATAAAAATGCTAAAAAATAACAGCAATTGTAGAATAAATTAGTATAGCTTGAGTGCACATATATTATACACAGACTGTAGATTTTACATTTTATTGAGGGAGGTGGATTTGTGATTTTCTATTGTTTGAGCTACTAGGATGGAACCAACAGAAATGACATTTTTCAGATGGATACCAAAGCTGTTAAAGTTTAAACCCATACTGGCAATGAAATTACAGTTTTCACAAGGGCCTTGACTCATGCCCCCTCTCTATATCTATCTTGAAAAGACACTGGGAGGAGATGTGGATTGAGTGTCCCTTGGGTTTCCTCAGAAGGTTAGGTGAAGCAGGACCTGATTATCTACCCCCAAATCGCTAGACTCCAGCATCGTCCCAAGCACAGTAACAGAATATGGCCTGTGTCTGGGCAAAAGGCAATGTTGTGTTCAGCCTGCCAGGCACAGGGAAGAGCAGAGATTGAAGCTGCTGAGGAAATCTGGTGTGGGGACCTTGTAGTAACAATGACAGGATACGTGTGTTTTACCTTTTGTAGTATTTTAGAAGTTTTCATGTGTATTATTTATTTTGATCCATTCAGGAGTTCTGTAGCATAAGTAGAGTGTGTATTTTCACCAAGCCCATTTTCCAGACAAGGACATTGACGCTGAGGGAGGGAGATCACAGTGAAGCAGGGATTGGAAAGCATGTCTCAGCTCCTCTCTGTATTGTTTCTACTACCACATCCATGTTTCTTTTTAAATGTAAGTGGAAAACACCATGGTCTAGTGTATAGCAATATTTTGTGCTATGTGGCATCTTTTAAGAACATTTGAGTGCATCAACATCATTTCCTTAGGGAAAGTTTTGTGTTACCTAAAGAAGCAGGAAATGGAGTTGAAATGGGAAAAGTTTTTCATTTTTATGGGTTAAACCCATCTGTTATGTTCACTAAGCCTGGATCATGGAGGAGGATAGATTTCTCACAGCATAAAGAGAGGAGAGAAGAGTAAAAAGTGCTTCCTTTATTCTGTGCTTCGGATTCACACCTATCCAGGGAGTCCTGTCCAGACAAAATAGGGTAGCCAGCCCATCAGTCAGAAAGAAACAAGTCCCGACACACTGTACAGTCTTCCACAGAGTTGAAGTTAACACTTATTGCTCAGAAGAATTCTGAGGGATTTTTTTCCACTGCTTTCAGCATCTTTCAAAAAAAAATGCTTAGTTTGCTATATTATCTACTGTGTCTGTACAACACAAAATAAAGGGAAATTATCTTTCATTCATTTATTCAGAATAATGCTTACTGAGTATGTACTATATGCCAGTGCTAGGCACTAGAACTCTGGGGTTGAACCTAGTAGACATGGCCCTTGGTGTAACGGAACTCATAGTCAAGTGGGGGAGATGAATGTTAGTCAAGTGATCCCATCAATAAATATTTATTGATCTTTACTGTAGAAGTCCCTTTATCCAAGGAGAGCAAGACTGGCAGCTGATTAGGTGATTGGAAAATGCAGGTAGAATGGGCGATCATTAAAATACGTATGGGGTGTTTGTGCGTGTGTGTGTATGTATGTATACACACACATATATTTAATAATTTTATTTTTTACTTAAAGCACATAAATGAACATTTATTTGCCAAATTTGGTGGGACCAACGTGCTTTCTTTGAGGATCAGTCTGATAGCTGAAGGTTTACATCATCTTTCTTGCATAAAGCCCACTCAAAATGTATATCATCTGTAATTTTCAGTTTTAGACACTTTAGAGAGAAAAGTTAAAGACACTTGTGAAGTAATTTGAATTCATTTAGATTTTTATTATTTTTCCCCAATTTTTTATACTTGTCTTGCCTACAATTTAAGAGCAATTTTTTCTCCAGCTTTTTCAAGTCTTTTCATAGCATTGAACTTAAGTTTTCATAGAAACAGTGACTCTCTTTTTATGCTCATATTCGATCAGTTTATGTGATATTTAATTAAACTATATAATTACAGTAATCAAGTTCAACTGCCATAAATAGGTTTGGGAACAAAAACAACCCTCTCTTAGTAAGGCTGGAGCTCCGTTGGTGGGGGTGGAAGTGATGAGGGTATTAGGTGGCAGAAGTCACAAGCATTTATCATACTCTGGCAATCAGTCAATACATTTTCCAGATGGAGTTGAAAACATCAGTTAATTTCCCAGAGGAGCTCAATTAAAAGAGTTTCTATTATTATTAAAAACTAATAAACATTAGTAAGGAAAAGCAGTGGGTGCCATAAAGGTCTGAAACTGGGGGATGTGACTCAGCCCTCGGGTGTCAGGAAAGGCCTTGCAGAGAACTTGACAGTTGAGTGAGATCAGAAGATGATTAGGTGGTTTCTCAGAGAGGGGGCTGGGGCAGGGGTCCAGAGGAAAAGAGTTTCAGGCAGCAGGAGCAACAGATCAATGCTGTGAGGAAGGAAGGAGTATGTGTTGGAAAGAAGGAAGTGAAAGAAGCCAGTATTGTCAGAGCCAAGAGCAGACGCTAGGGAGCAGTCCGGGAGGAGGTGCAGGGAGGCAGAGGCCAGTTCACACCAGCTTTACAGGCTCTGAAAAGTAGGAGGATCTTTTTCCCTATTGACAATGGAAAGCTGTCAATTGCTATGAAGCAAGAGTCTGCTTATTTGATCAAGAGTAAGGGCTAATTTGTGGAGTTTTGACCTCCAAATCTGATCTGGGCACTTTGGATTTTTTGTTTTCACGATCTAAATACACTATGGGTAGTGGAGAAAAAAAATTTTCTTAACCTCTGGCACCAGAATATCTCTTAGGGATGGAACTGTCCTTGAATAGGAAAATACATTCATCAGCTGCAGGTGGGGCAAAGTTGAGGCTCTAAGGGTAGGTGTCAAGATCATGAGAGTTGCTAAATATCTCTGCTGAGAAAGTGGGAGGGAGGGAGAAAGAAGGAAGAGGCAGGTATTCTATTAGTTTCCTAGGGCTGCCATAACAAACTGGGGGCTTAAAATATCACGCATTTATTCTCTCAAAGTTTGGGAGGCTAGAATTCTGAAATCAAGGTGTCAGCAGGGCCATGCTTCCTCTAAGAATCTCTGGGTGGAATCTTTCCTTGCCTCTTCTTAGCTTCTGGTGGTGGCTGGTCATCCTGGGTATGTCTTGGCTTGCAGCCAAGCCACTCCACTCCCTGGTTCTGTGGTCACATGGCATTCTCCCCGTGCTTCTCTGTGCCTCTTCTCCTCTTCTTATAAGGACATCAGTCATATTGGATTAGGGTCCACCCTAATGACTTCATTTTAACTTGACTACATCTGCAAAGACTCTATTTATAAATAAGGTCACATCCACAGATACTAGGGCTTAAGACTTGAATGTGTCTTTGGGGGGACATAATTCATCCCATAACAGGGGTGAGGAGGCAAGAAGGATTAGCAAAATGGTAGGAGGTTAAATGGCTAGGGTGGATACAGCCAGTAAGAAATTGATGGTGCTAGGATGGCAGAAAGGACTAATTCAGTGTTTTCAAGTACTTTTTGTACAGTGTAAGATGTGGCAGCCTGCGTAACGTCTCCCCTATTGTATCCATGTGTTGGCTCCCATCTTTCTGATGAAAGTTGTGGTACCTGTGTTTGCTGATGCTTTGGTGGTAGAGGGGAGGGAGCATGTGACAAGCGGAGTCATGGGGAAGGATTTGGGTCGCAGGTTAGGGTCATGGACATCATGGATATAAATACAGGAGACCTCACAGAGAACAATTCAAGAGAGAGAAAGCTGAAAAAAAGTACTTCTGTGACTGTAAATCCCACCCCTCACCCCTATATACTCAGAGAACTATTGGATGTCCACAGTCTCTAGCATGGAGGTTTGGGTCAAACCTCATCTCCATCTTATTGTGCTAGGACCAGGGTACAATTCAAATAATTCAAATACAATAATAATTCAAATACAGTTTTTAAAAATATTCCTCTTCACTTTGTACTGTCAGCCTTTTTAAGGTATAGACATGACTTTAGCTAAATTAGGAGTGTTTGTGAGTTACTTTAAAAAAAAAAGATTAAAAATCCTGTCCTCTAAATCTCTTGCCCTAGCCTTTTCTAAATATAAAAACTCCACGTGGATTGTCACTTTGATGGCAGGAGAATGTCCTCTGAAGTTTAGTTCTCATTTCTTGTCAGTCTCCTGCCTTCCTTCCTAGGACACCTTTCTGTTATAGTTCTCCGGTGGTGGCTGAGGCACAGAAGTGCTTACCCACCTTCCACTCAAGTTGGTGGCCAGCTCTCAAAATGAGGGAAAGGATTTCCTGTAGTGAGTCCAGATGTTTGTGCTAGCATTATTGCTATTAGCCATCAAGTCTGAGCATTGTACAAATTTAAATCCGTCCTTGAGGCCTGGAAGGGAGGATGATCTTGATAAGAGTTTAATGTCTTCAGAGTGAAGTAGCGGAAATGGGGGAAGAACCACCATCTCCGTGAACTGTGATCCCACATGACAGCATTGCTGTTTATTTCTGTGCTTCATTTACGCTGGTATTTATCATAAATGTGGTTTTAAAACACATAAAAACCCCCTTAAAACCTAAGTAACTGGCAAATGGTTAGAATAATTAACAAAGCAGTTTTTTCTGTAAGCAGCTTGAAGAAAATGAGGAAATTTGCAGTTGGCAAAGGCATTATTCATGGCTAATCTGTCATGCCTCTGTGCAGGCCGTCACCCCATGTTGTAGGTATTTCATGAGCTCTAAGGCTGCTCGGGCAAAATAAAGCAAAAAGCAGAGCAATTACCTGGAGACTGAACACAATATGAGGTTATGGTTAGATGTATAGGGAAGAAATCTCTAGGGTCCTCTACTTTGTGAATCCTGCATGAGTTGGCTGGAGTAGCTGGATAATGAATGCTCTTCTTTACCCCTGAAGGAGTTGGCTCACCCATCCTTTTCCTCATATTACTCCAGGGAAATTGTGTCCTCTGGCTGCCGAGGGAAGAGGGACCCTCTTGGTGAACCAGATAGTCATCCTCTTTAGCCTTCAAGAACCAGCCTGTCTCCCCTTTGAACCAAGCCATGTCTACGTGATTCCTGTCTGCTGAGGGAAGGTGTCCTCCACCGAGAAGGCACCCATGTCAGGGCCAGGAGTTCTGAGACGGCCTAGAGGATGCTGGAGGAGTGGCCGCTAAGGCTGGAGCCAAGGCCTGTGCCATGTGCCAGGCTCTCTAGTTGTGGATGGTGTTCTTTTCTATAATTCCTGTGTGTGGTTCTATTTCCACTTTCCTGCTCTGCCCTTATTAGTCCTCACAGCAACCCTTTCATGACAGTTATTCAGCAGATATAAGAGGTGCCAGTCTTCTATGACATCCATATTTTGACCACACCTTAAGCCCCCGAGCATCTTCTCATAACTCTATACAAACTCTCAGTGGCTAACTCATGTTAAAAAGATTAGAGAGAAAAAAAAAAAAAAACTCAGCTTGAGCTAGCTCATTGGTGCTAGTTACCCTGAAGGCATAAAGTATTCTTGTTTTAAACATTTCATTTTTTTTTTTTAGTAACAGCAAGTCAAGTTGGCCAGGACTCAGAAATCTCTTAAAATAGTAGTAAATTTTTAAAGATTCTTTCTAAAATCAAGAGTATTAGCTACCTTCTGGGAAAAAGCAGGAAAACTGAAGAATAACAGTACTCGGGCCGATGTGAATGTTAGAAAGTGGGAATCGGTTATTCCCCATTAGCCAAAGAGACAGGACAGGTGTACCTGGCATACTCTTGGTGGAAAAAAAGACATTTAACATAAAAAAAAAACCTCATTATAAGTACAAGAAAGTTTTGGCAATGCCCTCTTACACTGCTGGTGACAATTCAATTATAGTATAGTCATATTTCTTATTTTGTAATTGTTAATTGGTTAAGGAATAGATCATCTTTATGAAATATCTGTGTGTGTGTGTGTGTGTGTGTGTGTATAAATGAAGAAACAGAGACACAGCAGGGACCTAAGTTACTAGCTCCATTCATCTGGATAAAGCTGACAATCCAGAATTACTCTTTGCTTCCACTACCGTGAATGAGGTAGATGGTTGCTTGTGAAGGCATTTACTCAGTTCTTTGCCTGAATAGGGCAGGGTCTAATTCTGGGGTTATTGGTGCCTTCCTGGTTTAGTACTGGTCACCTTTATGATCATCACTGACTGTCAGGTAAGTGCAGATGATGAGGCAGGATCTAAGCAAATGGGATGGTCAGTTCATGTTTCATTGCGTTTCCTCTGCCCATCACCTATTTTAAAAGCTTATCTGATTGTACATTTTCTCATAGCTTGCTTGGATTTCTTTTCTCTTGGTCTGGAAAGAGAGAGAGAGACATTTATAGTTTGTTGCCACCTAACAGCACCTGTGCGTCTGCAGGTGATTTGCATGCCACCATCTGTGTGCTGTAACTCAGTAACTCAGTGGTAGCCTGACCTTCAAAAGCTGCTGAACCTCTTTGTCTCTAAGCAGGGGCAGAGGAGGCCATTGTTGCAAGGAAATAACATGTGGCTTTCCAAGCTGCATGAAATATATCTATTGTGACTAGATGAATTACATATTCATGAAAACTTTGAAATGGAAGATCCTCCACTTGCCAAGCACTCACCTTGACTGAGCATAGGGTCCGGCAAACCGTGCAAAGCTCTGGCTCGCTTATTTCTTTACACGTGCATCATGAGGACAGGTTTCTAGGGCATGCCATGAAGAAAAAGCTGGGAAGAGTTCTGCATTTCCAAGGAAAATGGAATTCCATGATGATTACATTTTAATTTCATATCAACAAGTACTTATTAAGTGCCCACCATTCTAATATTATTGTAACAAAACTGCAATACTGTATTATTAGGAAAGGAATTTACTGGTTACATGGTGAGTTTCTGCAAATACCATGAAGATCACCCTTCTCCCATTAAACAGAATATCTAACTAGCATGTGTAAAACTATTCACACCAAGTGATGAGTTTTGATGTTTCTATGTCTTATTAATTTCTGATTAATTCGTGGAGAGTCATAGAAACTCTCCCTATCTTAACGGATGGGGAAAATGAAGCAGTAACATTGATGACCAAAAAGACTGTGACATTTAAAATGCTTTGTTCTGTCCTTTGTTCTGTTCATAGATGATCAAGGTGTTGTTTCAATGCTGGTTAGGGTCATGTGCATGCTGTTCCTCCTACCTTCAGCCCATCCCTTTCTTGGCCCTAAGCTCTCTCCCTTTTTACATTCTTTGCTGGACCGGGTATGCTGGATGGATGAGTCCACTCGCAGCTGTTCCTACCTCCTCCCAGTGCTTGGGTACTGCAGGGGCTGGAAAAAGACTCCCTTGCTTCTAGGGCTCCAGATATGATTAAGGGCTATGCTAATCAGATGCATTCACACAAGACTTAAGTTCAGAGCTGAATTAGACGGTGAGAGCAATGGTGGTGTATTAGCCTTACCTCTGCTCCCCGCCAATAAGGGTCTAGTAGGAGCCAACAACTGTGTTGCTGTATTAAATCTCTTTCTACTTACACTAGCTAGAGTGGTTTCTCTGATGTGCAACAAAGTCCTGACTCGTCCACTGCTCAAAGATCAACTAGGATGGGACTTCCCTGGTGGTCCAGTGGGTAACATACCTTGCTCCCAATGCAGGGGGCTGGGGTTTGATCCTTGGTCGGGAAACTAGATCCCTCATGCATGCCACAACTAAGAAGCCCGCATGCCACAATGAAAGATCCTGCATGCCACAACAAAGGGGCCCACATGCTGCAACTAAAGATCCCACGTGCTGCAACTGACTCGGCAGCCAAAATGAATAAATAAATATTAAAAAAAAAAGATCATCTGGGAGCCCAGTGCACCCTGAGACAGCCCGTGTTCTGTCATCACATCCTGTTTACTTAAGAGATGTTTGTTTGAATAAATGGATGGGTGACAATGCACAGGACCAAATATCCTGTGACGCCTAGTTCATGGGAGAATGAAAAACTTGTTAAAAATGCAATTTCATTTCATACATATGCCATGAGTGTATTTTGTTTAATAAAATGTAGAAAGGCAGACACTTTTAGCTTGATATTAATCATTACCTTTTACTTAAACAGTCAAATGGGATTTGCTGCTCAGCAGTTAAATATGTTGCTGTCCCCGGAAGACTAGCAGTGCGCATTGATGAATGTGAGCTTTGCCTCTTGGCTCCTGCCTCCTACCCATTACATTTCTTCCTGGGTAAATTCTGAACAGGTGCTACTAGATGCCTCATTAACTGCATGGAGCTACTGAAATCATGGGTGAGATGATCTCTCACCAGAAACTAAGCCCTGCATTCTTTAAACACTGCACTGGACTTAAGGCATTGATTCTCTCTGTGTTGCTATCAGCGACAGACACTGGTTTATGGTGCCAAGAGCTTGAATTGATGTTATGTCTTATCTTCCCTCTGATCATCCCTTCTTATTTTCAGTCTGCCCTCCATCACTTATCTATTTGTTTTATTTCCCCATTCATATGTATTAAGTGCCTACAGGTTGCATTGTAATAATAATAATATATTATAATTTTTTAAACCATTTTCAAAGGCTTTCTCAATTTGTAACTCGTTTAATTCTTGCTAAAACTTTCTGAGGTCGGGGGTAGGCATTGTTATTCTCATTTTATTGGTGAGTGCAGAGAGATGTAGAAAGGGTAAGTGTCCATGTAGAAAGGGTAAGTGTCCTGCTAAAAGCTATTCAGTAGAACTGGGCCTACATGGTACCAGCTGACCTTACTTAAAGGTTCAGTGTTTGCCTCGATCCCCTACTTTTTGTGGTATGAAATAAGACTAAGATAGAGACATAAAAGAGATGATATCAAATCTTTAAGGCTTTGCACTGCAAACCAGTATATCACATACGAGAAGACGTAAAAGGAATGTCTAGATGAGAGTTTGAAAATACCTCAATTACAAAAGGTGTTATTACTATCAGTGAACGTACGTGATGTATCTACACGAAGCACCCATAATGGAGAGAACACAGGAAGCTTAGCTGGCAATAATGAATTTCTTTGGCATTAATGATGCCACTGCAGCAGCAGTGGCAGAGGAGGTAACACACCCAAGGCGTCCCAACCTGGTCTGATGACACGTGGGATATTGAGCAACACTCCCAAGTAGGAGAGCAGCCGAGGAATCAGAAGGGGAAAACATCCCAGAAACCAAGTCAAATGGGGATTGATTGAATAGTCTGGGGAGGAGAGAGGAGGAGTGGGGGGTGGGGGGAGATGATATGAAGTGTTTTCTATGTGATACCACAGAGTAAAATACTCACATCAGTGGGAAAATTACAGGGAGGTAGAAGAAAACATTTTCTGACAATTACAGGAATCCAAAAATGAGATGAGCTACACTGCAAGGTGATAAACTCTTTGTTATTGGAAATGTTCAAGAAGATGACCACCTGTCAAGGCTACAGGAGGTTAGATAGTCATCTAGTTGTCAGACCAACACAGGCTGGGAGCTGGTTGAGAAGCAGGCCACTCCTGGGAGTCTGATTCAGCAGCTCTGCGTGGAATCCAAAGAATCTCTGTTGGGAAACCACTGGACCAGATCAGTGGAGGGAATAATGAAAAGGGCATCTCCTTCATATTTACCTTTTTATCTAAAAGTAAAAAAAAGGAAGTAAACTTACTGATATTTGAGGTCTAGTGAATCTGATGGTCCCATCTCACAACTGAGATGCCACATAGGATACCGTAGGCAGAGCAGGAGTACTCCAGCCCTGAAAGCTGCGGCAATATCTTCATTGTTCATTCACATTTGCATGTTTCCATATACTGTAGTTTATTGTGACCTGCTAAAGAAATTTATGGATATTATTTTATTTTTTATTTTTTTAAGCTCTTTATTGGAGTATAATTGCTTTACACTGTTGTGCCAGTTTTTGCTGTACAACAAAGTGAATCAGCTGTATTTACACATATATCCCCATATCCCCTCCCTTCCAAGACTCCCTCCCACGCTCTCTATCCCACCCCTCTAAATCATCACCCATCATCAATTTGATCTCCCTGTGTTATGCAGCAAATTCCCACTAGCTATCTATTTTACATTTGGTAGTGTATATATGTCAATGCTACTTACTCTCTCACTTCGTCCCAGCTTCCCCTTCGCCACCTGCCCCTCCATGTCCTCAAGTCCATTCTCTACATCTGCATCTTTACTCTTGACCTGTCACTGGGTTCATCAGTACCATTTTTTTAGATTCCATATATATGAGTTAGCATACGGTATTTGTTTTTCTCTTTCTGTCTTACTTCACTCTGTATGACAGACTCTAGGTCCATCCACCTCACTGCAAATAACTCAATTTCATTCCCTTTTTTATGGCTGAGTAATATTCCATTGTATATATGTGCCACATCTTCTTTATCCATTCATCTGTCGATGGTCATTTTCGTTGCTTCCATGTCCTGGCTATTGTAAATAGTGCTGCAATGAACATTGTGATACATGTTTCTTTTTGGATTATGGTTTTCTTTGGGTATATACCCAGTAGTGGGCTTGCTGGTCATATGGTAGTTCTATTTTTAGTTTTTTAAGGAACCTCCATACTGTTTTCTGTAGTGGCTGAACCAATTTACACTCCCACCAACAGTGCAGGAGGGTTCCCTTTTCTCTGCACACTCTCCAGCATTTATTGTTTCTAGATTTTTTGATGATGGCCATTCTGACTGGTGTGAGTCAAAGAGGACATGCAGATGGCTAATAAACACATGAAAAGATGCTCAACATCACTAATCATTAGAGAAATGCAAGTCAAAGCCACAATGAGATGATATTATTTTAAATAACAGAATTGCAAATAGTAGATTCTTTACAATATTTCAGATGAAATGGGGAATAACCATGACAAGCTTTTGTGTTACAGGGAGGTTTGTAGGTTATCTTGGGTCAAAATAATTAAAGCATAGTCAAATGTAAAGTTGTGCATTATTTTTTAATGACAAGACATGTCCAATTATACTGACATTCTGTGATGAAAACTAGCTGTTGGTAGTAGAACTCTTGGCAGAAATTTTTGTAAAGTCAAGCACACTCAACACATTCCATTTATATAGGGTTTAGTATGGGCCAGGTGTTGTATTTTAATGAGTTAAGTCACTGACTTTCCACGCAGTCTTAAAAGGTAGAGACTACTAACTCCATTTTATAGATGAGGAAGCTGAGGCACAGAGAGGTGATTTCCGTAAGATTACTTACTTAATGAAAAAGTGGAGTTTAAATGAAGGCCTTTAATCAGTCAATTATACTAATTTACTCCTTCTTTAAAACGAGAAATCAGTTGTTTTTTGAAAGTAACTTGTGCTTTGGAGGAAGCATTTTGAAAAAAATGGCTGAAAATATATCCATTATTAATGTTATTTTTGTTGCCAAAGCTGTATAACTGTTTAAAAACCATAACATCACAAACTCAGAAAATTTAGAAATAGAATTTCAAAACTGATTTAAAATGAAGAATTTCAGTTTATTTTGAACTCATTTATTAGATATATAAAATTACAGTAAGATCCAATTTGTTCATAAGAACAAATGATAGGGCAGGAAAACTTTAAATTTACTAGCAAATTTCTATAAAAATTTTCACATAATTGGTGAATGAGATTAAAAGTAAGTTTTATAATTTAGTAAGCCCAGCCAACAATACATTTTTTTCCCCATTCTAATGGATATACTTTTGAGATGTAGCTTTCTCACCAGTGGCAGCCATTAAAGCAGCCCCAAACTTTCAAATCCCAGTATCACAAAGCATTAAACTAAGATTAAAAAAAATAAAGAATCATATTCAATTGCATTATTCTCAGTGGAGAAATGTTATCCGTAGAGGTGGCTTTTTAGTGAGAGCAAAAATTCTTTGTTCCCATTAATAAAATATAATAAAATAAAAATTATTTTTAAACATTTTATCTACATGTTACCTTTAAAATTTTTCTCATTTTGTAGCTTTAAAGATTGTAATATATCATACAATAGTGTATATATATATGTATATATATAAAATGTATAAGTGAATATATGAAAATAACAGGGTGCATGCTCAAATAGTTTACTGACAGGCCCGTCGTAAGCCAAGGTTGGAGGGGGGTGGGAGGCCACTGGATGTGATGTCCTCCAAGGTCCATTCCCTAGTTTGGAATCTTCAATTCTCAGGTAAATGCTCTGCTCTTATTTGGTGGGTGATAAAACCTAAGTGCCAGAAAGACACTTCCCTCTAGGACAGGCAGCACCTCAATATCCAGCTCACTGCCCAAAATCTTGTTAAAAAAACAAAAAACAAGGCTAAAGACCCACATTCCTGAGTGAGTCAGTTTGATTTAAGACTTGGAACTCTCTGTGTTTGGTACAACATCTAATGCAATGTTGATGCCCAATAAATAACAAATCATGATATTAATAATTAAGATTTGATGTTACTGCTCCTGTGAAATGATTCCCTATTCACTCATGAAGAAAAATGACGGGAAGAGACAGAGCAATAGCTTTTAAGGAAATTTAGCTCCAGCTACTTTGTGTGTGTGTGGTTTTATTCCCCCATCTTTGGTAAATCTGATGAATAACTGAGCAAGACAGATCCAAAACCAGCCTAAGCTGCTCCGTCCCCACCCCCCAACCTTTTGTCTTCCAATCTTTAGGTAGGAATGTCTAGGATGTTGAATTGTATAATTTTAAAGTGCTTGACAAACATTAATTAACTAGGGGTACTTCTTTGTTTGAAGAGAGTTATATCTCATTGTGAATATGTCTCCAATTATCTGCTCTTCTTTTTTGACTGTATTATTATCTGAAATGTGCGGTATCTGATTTGCTGGTACATTTATTTTAGTACGCTTTTTGAAATAGGTGGCAACCATGAAAAAGGGACATATAGTCACCTTAATGAGACAAATCATAATTGTACAACATTTATGTTTATGCTCATGCACATGCATACATGTATTTACACACACACGCACACACCCCACATACATCCTCACTTCTGTTTGTAACCATGTCCCCTTTCAGGCTATGGATTTTGACAACTGTCATCACCCACACTAAACTGGACTTTATTCCTTCTGAGCTGGGATTTTGTTGAGATTTGCTTTTTAACAACAGAAATCAGGAAAGTGCTTCAGAAAAGTAAATTAATCCTCCTGCAGAAGCGAGTGTAATTAATCATGAGAGAAAACTGGCCATGTGTGTCAACAGAGTCCAGAGAATTGGTGGAGCCTTATTGATTCATTACCTACCATAGACCCCTCCTCCCACCTCAGCAAGCAGCAGAGGTGACATGCAGAAGGCAGCCACACCTGACACTGGCAGCATGGGCCTGGGGACCAGATGGATTACAAACTGTGAGAGATGCTGGGCTCGTGTTTTGGCATAAGCAGTGCACACTGTTAATTAAGAGCATAGCTTTGAACAATGTCTTAAATAATTAGCCAGGGCAGATATGTGCTTGTGCAGGAGCGGATTACAGATTTTTCTGTTGCTTAGAGAAATTTTCTTTAGTAAAAAAGGAACAAAACGTAAATTAATCCACAACTGCAGGACTTACATTTATGATGCATTTCAAAGTAAGCTCCTAAGAAAATCATCTACTAAAACCTTCTAGACATAGCAGTAGCGTGTAAATACTGATGTTGATGTCACTCCTAGCCTTGTGTCTGCACCACTCATCAGATTTTAGAGGCAGTGTTATATGGTGGAGATAACAGACTCATGTCAAACAGACCCAAATCCAAGTCCGGCCTATACCATTTACTAGCTCTGTTGGACACAGCAGATTTTAAAATCCTCATAAGTTAAGATAGGAATCATAGTACCTGTTATGGGCTGAACTGTGTCCCTCCCTCTCCCCCCTCCAAATTCTAAAGTCCTAACCTAACCTACCCTAACAGCTTCATTCTAACTCAGTCAACCTCTTTAAAAACCCTTTCTCCAAATCCAGTCACATTCTAAGGTACTTTAGAAGTGTTCTCTTTCCTCTATGGGCCAAGAAGTTTATTGGCTGCAACTGTTTGTGTATTCATTAAATTAACAAACATTTACTGAGTGTCTACCTACTGCAGACCACTGAAATGCTCTCTGAGGAGGAGAATAATAATAATAAAAAATATTTTATTATGTCATAGGCTCTGGGCTAGGCCCTTTACATATTACTATTGATTTTATTGATAACATTTGTTCATTGACTGCTGTGTAGTAGGAACTGTGCTAAACAGTTTGCATGCACTTTATTCTTATAATACCTCATGAGGGGAGGTACTCTTGATCCCATTTCACAGATGTGAAAGCTGAGGTTCAGATGATGGTAAAGGTCACATAACGGTACATGCTGAAGCCAGGAGTAAAATTTAAGTTGTTCTGATCCCAAAGTGTATTCTTTTTTTGGTTATCCAGAAGAGAGTTGAGAAAGAAATATTCTTTGATAATTGAGGCCCCTTGTGCCCTATAGTTGGAAGTCACTCTCAAGAGAAACATTCTTCTATAAACAATGTTAGGTTTATTTCACCAAATCACATGTCTGGTGTGGTTTTCAGACTATTGCCCTGAGTGCTCAAATATCCACCCCACACCCTGCAACCAACTTTTCATGGATATTTGAGAGCTATTCCTTTGGGTTAAGGCTGTGCCCAGTGGTATATGTATGTGGGGGGGATGTTTATGCCATTATGTCATTTGCACCTTCAAATGAGTATTTGTCATGACCTGTTCTCTTGGGAGTGCTGGAGAGATCAGTGCAGGTTGATAGGGAGAAACAGGGCCACAGGATGTGTGAAGGTGTGATGTGCAGGCCCCTCCAGGGCAGAGCAGACAGTGAAGCTCAAGTCTTCTGAGGGACTAACTGGTTTGTGTCATTGTGAGTTGGGATTTCCTGAAGCTCAAGGCTTCTCTCTTTCCAAATCCATCTAATCTTTAGATGGATGATGGCTTGGATAGAGATGTTAGGAAGTAGGCAGAGTCAAGCTGTTTGTGAATAAGAGAAAACTCCAAAAATCTGAAATTAATCTAACCATTGTCATGTCTACCTACACGCAGCCCATTTGAATGGAAATATGATCCTTTCTGCTTAATCCAACTACAACCTATTACTACTAAAACTAATATTTATATCATGCTGACCATTTACAGAGCACTTTTATAGGCATCATCTCATTTGATTATTCCAGCAAACTCTGGGGTGGATCATTTTCTTCCTTTTCCCTCTAAGGGAACAGAGGCTCACATAGTTGAATGATTTGCCCAGGGTCACAGGGCCAGGCTGTGGGGCATGTGAAAGGAAGCGCACCTCATTTTTGGGCAAAGCCAGAAGTCCTTGGTCACATCAAGCTGTCTGCCTGAGTGCACACTCATTCCCCTTATAGAAACCTGAAAATGCTGGGCTCCCAAATCACAGACCAGTTTCAATAAACAAAAAGGCTGACGAAAGTCTTTCTGCTTCTCCTGGGTATACACAGTCAGTCTGAAGCCTAAATCATAGAAGCACTCCCTCTAACTCTGCTCTCACTGGAGATGACTTTCAAGGCTTTGCAGCTGGTTGAGTCAGCTCTGCTGTTGCATGGGTGGAGTAGATAACGTCAGTGCTCTGGCCCAGTTCCTCAGGTCTCTCCTTACAGTTTGTGCAAGCCAGTGGATTTGGTATGATTTGCTTTCAGTAGCCAAGCCATGGCATTTTTTCCTCAGGTTACAGCCCTGCCTGACAGATGTGGCAGTGCCTCTGGTTGGATGACTGTGAGGTGGAGCTAACATTCCAGAGCTCCCTTATAGGATCGGATGAAGTCACTCTGGGAGAGTCTTTACCTGAGATCACACCTTTGCTTGATTTCCTGCCTTTCCCAGTCCTGCTTCCCTCACCCCCTATCAGTGGCCTCCGGAAGGTCTTCCTGGATAAATCACTTGTGCTTGAATCCTTGTCTCCAATTCTGCTTCTAGGGACCCTGACCTAAAATAGAGGGTATCAGAAGTATATTCTAGCATCTTTCAGGTGCCCTAGTTTGGTGTTTATTTTCACATCTTCAATTAAGCAGTTTTGATGTTTATTAGTTGTCTGACCTTAAATTACTTAAAATCTCCCAGCCCCTTTTGGCACGTCTAACGTGGTGATAATCACACTTGCCTCTCAGGGCCATGGTTCGGGATTTAATGAGATAAGGTAGGTAAAGCACTTAATATTTATAGATGGTGTTCAGATAGTATTACCTATTCTTCTCATATTTTGTGTGGAAATTTCTCTAGTGGCATTCTGAAAAACATAGCGGGTAGAGTGGATCAAAGTCACAGAATAATTCTACAACGCCGCAGCCTCGTATCTCTGTGAATTTCATAGACTTAGGGACAAAAGCTGTTTATAGTGTGTAATCCAAGTGTCTCAGGATTTAGCAGCTGCTGATTGCAAATGCAGTCACATCATATTAAACCCCAAATGTCAATAGCAGCGAGCAAACCCCCATTTGACTGGCTTCTTGTTGACTCAGAGAAGCCCAGTCGTTTACAGAGCCCCTGCGAGGGGCGCTCACATATGTCCACAATTATTCCACACCACTGTTTGCTGAGCCTGGATGTACAGCTTTACGTCCCATCGTTTGCACAGAGTTGCTGATCCCAGCCTCCTGCTCTGTTCCTGGCGGCGCTGCGGCTGGTGCTGCTCGTGAAGATGGAGAGCCCCAAGCCTAATGTCATTCTCACAGTGTAGCAGACCTGCTACCCTCTAAGGCCTAAGATCCTCGTTATTGCTTTTGTGAGGACGAGAGGATCTTTCTTTTTTACTTTTTGTGCTGGGAGAGGTATGGCCAGGTTGCCTGAGTCCTCCGTGGTTGCTGATAACCTCATTCAGCTGCAGATGGTAGTGCCAGGACTTGACAGCAGCTAGGCCCCACAATATGCACAGACTCTGGTAGAGCTGGAAACCCACCGCCCCCAGCATGAAGAATCAGGAATCTCTCCACTGTGCCTCGAGGTCAGGGACCCTGAGGGCTGCCACATCTGATAGCCACCAAATGAACAGAATGCTCCTTTTTCTGTGTGTGTGTGTGTGTGTGTGTGTGTGTGTGTGTGTGTGTGTGTGTTGGCAGGGGTAGGGGTGAGTGAGGTACAGGTGTGGGGAAGCAGGAACCCTGAAAAGTACCCATAATGAGTTCACCAGAGCCAAAAGAGTTTCAGAATTTTAATATATTTTCAATTAACACGTGGAGCCCTTTTCTCCTCAGGATAAACACACGCTGTCGATCTCCTTGAGTGGCAGTGAGTTCTGGAACCTGCCTCCACCTATGACCACAATCACCTGTCCCTCCAAATTCAAGCCCTGTTGCTGGTCTTAGAGCACAGGTAAAGCAATTACTATTTAAAACCACAAGTGGCGGAGGCAGTTTCAGCCTGTAAGGAAGTAGCATAATTTCTCTCTGGAGTAAATAGCCTTTTATTTAGCAAAGATGAGGCCTGCGGGGCATGATTTGGAAGGAAGCATTGAAACAAAGAGATAGCTAGACCAATCAGCATAAAAAATAAGCAAGGATTTTCTGGGGAGAAGAGCTGAGAAAGGAGAAGGGAGCAGGAGCCACAAGGGATTAAGCTGCAACGTGGAGGCCGTGGGTCTGCGGGAATGCCAAGCGTTAGACATCACCAGTGGCCACAGCCTATTCAAAGGCAAGGATGTTTTGTGTTTCATTTTAAGCTGCTTGTTCTGTGCTGAAAAGCAATTGCCTGAGGTGGGGCCTTGTGCTAGTGGTGTTT
Organism: Hippopotamus amphibius kiboko; assembly: GCF_030028045.1. Taxonomy (NCBI): domain Eukaryota; kingdom Metazoa; phylum Chordata; class Mammalia; order Artiodactyla; family Hippopotamidae; genus Hippopotamus; species Hippopotamus amphibius. The sequence continues at coordinate 172,716,848 of NC_080186.1, read as the reverse complement.
CCAGGAAAATCAAAGGAAAGAGTCTGTGTTACTGATCTGAGAACTAGAATGCAGAGCAAGATAGAGCAGCCCTGGGATGGGCTGGGGAGAGAGACGGAGAACTTTTACTATGTAAAGGAGAAGTCAGAGGGAGAGCCTTTGGTGAGTCATGGAGCCTGGATTTCTGTTAACCATGGAGAGGGGAGGGTTTCAGCCCATCCTATGTAATTCTCAGAGGACAAGGTGACATCAACTAATATCCAGATGATAGCCTAACTACCCGCCCTTGCCATCTGACTGTCACCCACGCCAGCCCATCAAACGATTCCCAGTATGTTTCTAGGTTTTTGCCCTGTAAGGAAGCTCCTCAGATCCTAAGTAAGTCATTGGATACAAATGGCTAAGTGGGAGGAAAATTATGTGTAATTGATACGGTGAATGAGCAACATCATTTTGTCTTCCACAACCGTTGGATAAAAAATTTTAAGTTATCAAACACAATTCTTTTTTTTTTTATATAAATTTATTTATTTATTTATTGGCTGTGTTGGGTCTTCGTTGCTGCGCGTGGGCTTTCTCTAGTTGCCATGAGTGGGGGCGACTCTTCGTTGCAGTGCGCGGGTTCCTCTGCGGTGGCTTCTCTTATTGCAGAGCACGGGCTCTAGGCGCATGGGCTTCAGTAGTTGTGGCTCACGGGCTCTAAAGCTCAGGCTCAATAGTTGTGGCAAACAGGCTTAGTTGCTCCGCAGCATGTGGGGTCTTCCTGGAGCAGGGCTTGAACCCTTGTCCCCTGCATTGGCAGGCGGATTCTTAACCACTGCACCACCTAGGAAGCCCTCAAAAACAATTCTTATTCAAAAAGTCCAGCTCATAAAATAACACTCCAACCCTAATTTGAAGTCAAATCTTCTCCCCCAGTTAAGCCCTGCTTGGGTAGAGGCAGAGCCCACAGAAGTGGGGAGATGGAGGCCTCACCACCTCTTCCCTTGCTAGCATCTATTTCTACTCTTCCAAGGCTTGACTACAATAGGGGAAGAGGGAGAGTTAATTGGGGCACAGAAGAGTTCTCCTGTGACTGAAAGTGTCTCACGGGTTTGTGGTCTGTCGGCTGGGCAGCTGTGTAAGTTAAGGTTTGCTTCTTTGGAGAACCGCATCACTGCAGGCCTTTCACCCGAAGCTCCCTTGACCCAGGGAAAGGCATTCCCCATTGTGGCCAATTGCTTACTCCTTCTGCAGCCCCCACATATCTGGCAATATCTTTAGCTTCTCTCCACTAGGGCCTCATTGCCCCTCTGGGAAGCCTCATTGGACAGGATGGAAGCTGATCCCATATTCATTCTCTGTTATGTGACCCACTTCTGCCCATGGCAAACACGTGTCCATTTTCCCCAACAGACTCTGAGAGCGTAGGCTGCCCCATGCAGCCACTTATTCTTTGACTTATTCATCAGCTCATTTTAAGCTTTACTTGAGAGGCAGACACCAGCCCACGTATTCTCCAGTTGCTCTCCTCAAGCATGTGTCCTCTACCCTTTCCAGCTTTCCAAATGCAAAAGTTGCATAGCACAGTTCTCTTCAAGAAAAACCTCTTTCCCCACGTCCTCTGAGTCAAGGTGTTTTTATGCCCTCTATATGAATGAAAAATCTAAGAGGTTTCTCACCACTTGTTGTCATCAACTCTGATGTTTCTGCATGGAAATATAAAGTAGTTTGGATTGTAAGATGTCAACTTTATGCTGTGGCTGAAATATCCCTCAGAAGCCCCATTGTTCCTCTTTGTAATCTGACTTGTATTAGGGCTACCCACCCATCAGACATGGAGGTTTATGTCTGAGTTCCAGTAAGATGATGGTTCAAGTCTTTTTTTTCCTCAGGAAACTCTTCAATCCCAATGACAATAAGTGGATAGAAATGGTTAAGGGGGGGGAGGCCATTTCCTCAGTCTATTTCCCAGAAGCATTTGGGACTCAGTGCCTGCCGCACCGAGCCTCCCTGTGACAATTAAGAGATGTCCAGTGGTTGTCCTTTTTCGTTCTTGGTAGAAAGACAGAACACGCAGAAGTGAGGGTATATCAGGATGCTTTTCTCTCATTGATTTTGAAAATTTGTCCCTAAGTCTCATATAATAAACCTTACATGTTGGGATCTAGCAGAGTTTGGAGAAATACCATAAATCTGTGTAACCATAGAGCAAGGCAGAAAGTGATTTTCACCACTTTCTTGTTTTCTCATCATTCTCCTGGAAAATACGACATTTGGCTTAGAAGTTATTTTCTGAAGAATGTGAAAGTTACATCAAATTACAGATCTATCTTGTGCAATGTGGTTGCTGGTATTGGTTGCCTGCAGCTGAGGAACCATGAAAAGTACACTAAGAAATAGGGCCTGTGGTTTTGACAAGGTGTCATGAGATATAGCTTGTCTTCTAAGTTGGCCTACTAGGTTGAGATTAATGGGGAAGGTGTTGTGTGGGTGTGGGTTTGGGTGTGTGTGTGTGTGCATACCATCACTTACCCAATCAACTGCAGTGAGATAATACAGAGAAAGCAAAAGAAGTGGTCATAAGGGAGAAGAAGTGGGAAATGGGCACAGGTAACCTCCTGTTCCATTCAGCGGTGTTAATTAGTAATGAGCATAACATTCGTTGTTTAAAAAAAGGTTAGGCAGTGTAGTTTAGTAAAACAAAGAAACACCAAACAGAAACCTCCCTATCATTTACTTAGAATCTGAAACCTTGGTTGCTAGTTCTACCTCTACCTGGTACCGGCCATAGGACCGTAAACAAATGACCTCTTTGAGCCTCAAGTTTCTGCGTCTGTGAAACGGTGACAAACTTATCTATTGTGTGAAACTGTCACTGAAAGAAGACACTGCAGGAAGTTCTCCGTGAACTGTACAGTGGGACCTGGTGTGATGGATCACAGCCAGGGGATGGTTGAGTTGACTGCAGATGAGGAGATCTGACACTGGCACTTCAGGGCCTTGAATTGGGTTTTCGATTTCAATTTGAGTGTGAACCCACTGGCTGTATTGACACAGCACAAAGCCAGGGGCAGATTTGACAATGATTTATTTAATTTGATTGATGAGAGCTACAAAACTGGGTCATTCAGTCTGCAAAGTATCTGGGCTATAATGATCTGATATTGACTGTCTACATTCATCAAACTAAGTGGATAATTAGCAAAACACCATTTGACTTTGTGGTGTATAGACAGTAATTGTGGCTCATTCTCAATTAAAAATCTCATCCAAAGTCGTGACTTTTGTTGTCACATCTCTGCAGATGATTTCTACCTTTGTTTGTACCTCCAGCTCTGGATTCTTTCTTTAAAAACTATTTTATTTTTCTGTCAGTCACCAGGCATCGTCTGTAGCCTCTCTTCCACGTGTTGTCCCTCCCAAATCTTCCCTCCATCTGTAGTCCTCATTTCAGCCAGTCTCGAACCCTCAGTATTAACTCTGACTCCTCCCTCCTCCACCACTTCCACATGCCATCAGATGCCAGACTCTATCAATTCTAACTGTGAAGTATCTTGAAATCTTTTTCCTCCTCTCTAGTTTTGCAGCCCTGCTCTCCTGTGATTTCATCAAGGCCCAGCCTGTGATTACAGAAACCCTGTAATTGGCCTCCCTTTTCCAGTATGCCCTCATTCCATTCCATCCTATACATTAATGCTCTCATCTTTTCCTCTGCACCACAATCCCCTGGAGGATTCTCACTGCCTAAGCAGTGGAGCCCGTAGCCTTCCACCTGGCCTGCTCAGCATGGCAAGGCCTGGCTCTAACCCATCTTTCCATCTTCATTATCTCCCGCTCCCCTTCCTGCCCACTCCTGAGCGTTCCATCTCTGGTTCCCTGTGCTGCTCTGTGTTCACACAGGCCCCTTCTCTGGAAGATTCCTCCTCTCATTTTAGCTCTTGAAACCTCACTCCAAATGCTACCTAACCTTCAAGGGTCATCACATACCTCCTCCTCATTGCCTTCCTTTAGGTTCCTGTTTAGAAAGACTCTCCCTAATCTGTACTCCAGGCATGTTAACAAGATTTGCCCTACTTTCTCCTCTCTAGACTGGAAATTCCTCCAGGGCAGGATTTGTGCCAGTCATCTTTGTATTTACCAGGGACCACAGATCTTGCATCTAATGGTTGCTTCTTAAATAACAGTTGAATAGATGAATGTCTATAAAGGAAACAAGTTTTCCAATATATTTGTTTCTTCCTTGTGTGGGAAGCAACTTCTTATTTGAATATTGTAAACTCATGTGCTGGAATGTTTTCCTTTGAGAATACGCAATATGCTTCTATGGCTTTTTTTCTTTCTGATAATGTAGGTCCTTTATCAGTGGTATGTGGCACTAATTGTAGGGAAGAGGAAAGGAAATTCTGGAAAGTAGTTCATTGAAGAGGAAAATGAACATGAAAACTCTAACTATAAATGGAATAAATAATATGTTTGCTGAGAAGGACATCTTGAAAGGCAGTATTCTTCTAGGGCAGTGCTGTTTTTAAGGGGAATAATAATAATTTCAAAAAGCAGCATCTTGGCAAGAGAGATCTGTTGGTGACCCATCACTTCCTCTGAGGAACAGAAGTGGGTAGGAACTGGAGTGGGCAGGGCTGCACCACGTATGCTGCAATGGCAGGCAAAACGGGCTCCCATCCCTTGGAGGTCACAAACCAGTGGAGGTGGGGCATAGGAAATGTACAGCATGCTGTGAGGACAAATATTTGGAGTTTACTATACTAGGCCAAGGGATTTAGGAAGGCATTTCTTAGGAAGTGTAGTTTGAGCTCAGAGTGAAGGATTAACTAAGAGTCAGGTGAAAAAAGGAGGTGAGGAAAATCAATCTGTCCTTTATCCAGTGATTATCCTGTGGCAGGCATGGCTAAGCTCTTCCCAGTGTTCTCTTGGTTTTAACACAAGGCAGGATAATGGGTGGATAAGACATTGTGGGTTTTCAAGTAAGACTAGAAGATTTTAATCCAGCCTTTTCCATATCCTGACTGTGTAGCCTTGGGTAAATTAGCATTAGTGACATTTAAAAATGGTTTCTTTGATTTGTTTAAGGGAGAGGGAGGGGTTTTGGTACTCCAGGTGAGAGTGGAAGCTGGCTTGGACCAGGTTGTGGAATAGGGGTGGAGGGTAGTAGATTTAGGAGAGATTAACCCTGGTAATAATTAATTGGCTTAGGTTGGTGAGGGAGTGGTCAAGAATGACACCCAGGTTTCTGGCTTGTGTTATAAGTAACAAGAAATGGATGAAATTCATTAAGTTATTTATTTTTATTATGATATCTAATATGTGCAAAAAAATGTTTTGTATGTATACAATTTAAAGAATAATAAAAACACTTATCTGCCTTTTATGACACTTGAAAAGAAGAACATGCTGATATGAGGACTTTGAGTTCCCCTCTCTGATCACATTGCTCTCTCAGAAGAGGTAACCACTATCTTGAATTTTGGTTAATCTTGTCTTTGCTTTTCTTTGTAGTTTTTACCATATATGTATGTATTCTTAAGCATATAATGATTGGTTTTATGTGGTTTTGAATTTTGTGTTTATTCTATTTGGGGTTCATCGAACTTCTTCAATCTGAAGTTTTATAGTCTTAATAAGATTTGGGGAAAAAAAGCAGCATCTTGGAATTTTTTTGGGAGAACTTGTAAGAACTGTAGAATAATCAAATCATTGAGAAATTGGGCCAGACTATTCCTAGAATTCTATAGACCATTGGATTTGACAAGAGAGGTAAAAATGGCTGTTGGGCTGGAGAAAAGGACTAATGGAGACAAATTATAGGAATGGTAATGGTTTCACCCCGAGGATAGATGGATGGATGGTGTTTAAAAGACCATCATGTGACACAGATGGTGAACTGCTATTGTCACTCACATCACACTGGGGGGCACACTGGAAGAGAATGTGGGCAAACCTAAGCCATACATTTTGATGCGAAGGGTAGGATTAAAGATGGGATAAGGCTTGAGGATGGAGGTAACATTTCATTTTGACACAATTCACAGTAATAAAATAAACTGTGCCTTTAATGGTTTATTTTTAGGTTCACCAAAAGAGCCCAAAGTCATTAAAATGTCTCTCTAGGAGAGCTGAGTTAGAGCTTTCTGATGATGCAGTGTGGTCAGTGACTGAAGGAGAGCCTGATAAAGATCAACGCTCAATATATTGCTTTACGCACAGTAACTGTTAGGTTAAATGCTGTTGGGTTAAAAAAAAAAAACCCAAGATTAACTGTTAAATATTCACAAAGGTTCAGATGTAATTCTGCCTAAAGGCAAGAGGATGAGCTCCATGTAGACAGAACATCTATGATTTTTAAGTAACTTTGCTATTTTCAATACACATATAAATGTATAAGTAAAGTTTGGTGACAGTTCACGACTCAAAAAAAAAAAAACCACCTTGTGGCGCTTTTGGTACAGAAAATGTGGAGGCTAATTATGTAGCCTATTGGGGTCTATTCTCTTTGGGGAATTGATTCTGCTGTAATGGATTTTTTAATTTTATAGAGATACTTTGTAAACTAAGATTGGGTTTATTGGTGCTAATAAGGCCAAATTTAATTTCAGTCTTGCCCTCTCTCTTGTGTTCTCCGCACTTGTTAAATGCATGGGATCAAGTTAGAAAGAAAATCAAAGGATGAAGGGGAAGATGGCATAAGGTTGACATCTTCTCCCCATTCCCACTTTCAGTTGCTTTCCAGTCTACTGCAGTCATTCTTGTCAAGGCCACTCCGGGTGGCTAGATCCATTGGCCAATTTTTCCTCCATATCTTACTTGACTTCTCAGTAGCATTTGACACAATTGGCATTACCTCCTTCAAGAACTATTTTCCTCACTTGTTTTTCAGAATGCTTTTCCTCCTACCTCACTGGCTGATCTTCCTCAGTCTCCTTTATTGGATCATCCTCTTCTCCACAGCCTTGAAACATTAGTGGGTCCCACAGCACAGGCCTTAGACCCCTTGTCTAGCTATAGTCACTTTCATTTCCATGACTCAAAACCACCTATTGACTAATGACTTTGCTGTATCTATCTCCAGCCCCATCCTCTTCCTGAACTCTGTTGACTTATATAAGCAACTGACTACCCCACATCTGCATTTGGGTCCCGATAGACATATTCACCATTTTCTCAGTGTTCTTACATAGATAAGTTCAGCTATTTTTATTTGCCTTAAAACTTTCAAGCTTCTAATTAAGCATATAAATGTTCAGAAGTACATATAATTATCATAAATACCGCAGCTTACTACATTCAAAAGAGGTGACTTGTTTAACCTTACACATTGTAGAAATTGTAAGCCTAATTTTAAAATGATTAAGTAAATATCAGAAACTAATGCCATTCTTAAAAATAGTCGCTACCTGTCTTTCACTGTCAGAATGCACATTATAAATAGTAGGTGTGATTTTCAGGTGATTGCTGCATACTTTTTTATTCATCTGTTGGAGTGATTATGTTCCAAACCAAATCCAGCTGAAACCCAATGGAGTTTGCATATGTAATTGATAATTTATGATTGTACAGCTTTTTACAACTTTTTTCTTATAATGTATCACTTGAGAAACACTGAGAACTCTGAGTTAATTAAGGCAGTATTTTTTTTTCCTGCCAAAAATTGAAAGAGACTTGGTGATTTGTCCTAATCACACAATATAAATGTTATTGTTGCTTTTTGAACCCTGGGTCATCTGACTCCCAAATCCAGTCTTCTCCCAATACCTTAAGGCACTTCCCCTTCAAAGTAACATCCTCAAAGTTTTTCAGGCAAAACACACAGTAAAGCCATGACAAGAAGGATCAATTTTTTAATTTATAATTTTCAGTAATTATCCATACTATTAAGAAATTGTACTATTCCCTTGCCATTTTTCCAGAGTGAGCAACCTGCTTTAGATATTCCTCTCTGTTCATGTTTCCTAGTTTTAAAAATTATCTTTAATTATCCAAAAGATAAACAAATAAAATGGAGAAATAGGAAAGAAGCAAATAACATTAACTTTCAAATCAACATTCCAAATAAAAAGAAATGATTTTCCACATGCATTTGGCCTTGTATTCTGTGATAAGCAGCAGATCAGTGTTCAGCTTCATGCTGTTTTTCTGAAGTCCCTTTATTTATTTTTCATTAATCTCTCTCCCTTGTGTGCCTGGTGCTCAGTAATCTGCTCATCTCTAGCGTGATCCATACTATAATCCATTGCTTCTCCTTCCATGCATTTTAATGAAGCCATTTTTGCCTCCTTTACATAACTGCTGTCCTGATTTCATACTACAGCCTAACCATTCATTGTTGCATCATTGAAAGCAAGTCTTTAAAGGGATACCTCAAAACGGGATGGATACAGATTTTTGATTCCTTTTTTTTTCTTTTAAAGAGGGCTTTGTGAACTCAGCAGCATTTTCATCATTCCGTCTTCGGTAGATTGTCAGGGTTGGAAATAGATATCCCCTGAACACCAGTTCAAGTAAGAATCTGTGCAGCATTGGCTGCTGGGTCCCTCTGTCGCCTTCATGCCCCATCACTTGCCTGGATGCTCTGAACTCGAGGGCCCCTGGCCTGGGCTGCTCTTCCTCGAGGGCTTCTATAGCTGTAGAACCATAGAAGACCCAGGCAGAAAGTGCTTGCTTGTCATTGCTATTTGGCTTCCATCTTCCTGCTAGCTTGTCTTGCTCCTCTGTTTCCTGCCCATTGTTCTGGACTTGGACTTTCTGCTCTGCTCTGCTCACCGGCATTTGTGCATTCCAGGCCTGTGTCTGCGTGCCTGGCTTCTGACCCTTGCTCCCTATGTGAGGTCTGATTCATGGCCTTGCTCTGACCCTGGTGTCCTGACTAATGTCCTCTCTTGGCTGTTCTCAGGGAACCAGGGTGCTCCTTGTTCTGAACTTCACCTTCCATATGTCGCTTCAGCTTGCCTCTCCCTCCCTTCTCAATTTTGCCATGAATTTCTGGGTCTTTCATTCATTCAGCAATCAACTACTAAGTGCCCAATGTGTGCTGTTGATACAAAGATAAATAAAATAGGCTCTGCTCATACAGAATTCACCAACTAGAGGATAAATAGGCCCCCAAAGAGGCAGATCCTTATTTTGTGCAGCTTATATAAATTTGGGGGCCCTTATTATGAAAAACAATGCAAAGTTATGAATACATACTTAGAAAGAGGCCTTAGAAAGGGTCTATGTGAACAAGATTCCTGAAGCTTCGTTACATAGTAGATTCACCTGTGTGGATAAACAATTTTTAAAAGGAGTCAAGTTCTGGGGTAGAACTATGCAGGGCACCAAGGAAGGGTGAGTAACCTACACCTGGATGTCAGAGATGGCTTCGGGGGGAGATTACAGAGAATGAGGTTTATAGCTGAGTACTATTTAAGTAGATGAAGACGAGAGGGAAGGAGAAAGAGGCAGGCATGGCCTTGCAGGCAGAGGGTCCAGCATATAGAAGACTGTAGTGAGTCCTGGGCACTGCCAGTAGCTCTATTTTGCTTGAGGATCAAGGATGTAACAGGTGGAATGAAACAGTGAGGTTGGAGAAGGCAGTTGGGACTAAAACTGAGAATCTGTGCCGCAATAAGGATCTTGAATTTTTCCTGTTGCTTAGATTTTCATCGCAAACAAACCACTCTAGCAGCAGAATATGCAAGTGGATATTGGTAAGGAGATGTGGCAGTTGTTCAAGCAAAAGGTAACGTCATAACACCAGGAATAGAAGGAAGAGACGGGTCAAGAAATATGTGGAAGATTAGATGTAGGGCCGCCGAAGAGTAGAGAGGAGTCTCGGCTGAGTATGAGGATGGCAGGACCATCAAATGAAAAAGGGGGATGATGGTTTAGAGGGAGATGATGTATTTAGTCTTAGGGCAACTCATTGGAGGCATTCTTTTAGAAAAGTCATATCTGAGTCGGAGGCTGTGGGAGTTGTGGTTATCAGGTGCAGGTTAAAGAAGAATCAGCATGTAGGTAATAATTGAAAGCAAGGGAATGAATGAGCTAACCCAGGGAAGTGTGGAGAGAAAGAAATGGATGATGGGATCCCAGGAAGGGCTCTTGGGAAGGTGTTGGAACAAACCATAGGGAGGTCTGAGGAGACTGGGAGCGTCCAGTGTCATAACAACCAGAAGAGTAAAACACATCTACATGCGAAATGCTGCCATCTTGCAGTAAAAAGACTGAAAAATGTGCACTGGATTTGTTGACAGGAAGCAATTGGAGATGAGGGTGAGAGTAGTGATGGGAACGAGCCAGGTTTCAACAGGCTGAGCACTGGATGAGAGGCGAGGGAGCAGTGATGAGTGTGGGACACTGGAAGGAGATGTTTGGATGAGAAAATCATCCTATTAGCTCCGGTCACTAGAATCTAAGGAAGTTTTTTGTTTTGAGATGGGAGATACTTGAATATATATATATATATATATATATATATATATATATATATATATATGTAAAGATAGGGGAGATGCTTGAGGATTTTTATAGCCAGAGAGTTTAAATATTCAGAAGATGGAATGGAATATCTGTGACTCTGTCTGCTTGTTTTTCCTGGAAACCCCCACTCCCGATCCTATTGCTCTTTCTAAGAGATGAAAAGTGTCCCTTTCCAAGGTGACTAGTACAGATCTGGCTGGTTGGTCTTCAGATCTTCTATCTTTTCTGTCAACTCTGTGGTTCAGGGATTGATTTATTGATGGTCCAAAGAAACGTCAGTGCGTCTGTCAGCCTACCGTAGTCTTGAGTCAGTCTACCGTGGAATGAGAACAGCAGAAAGCATAAAATGGGTGAAAAGGGATTATCCCAACCCTCCAACATCCCTCTCCTTTGTAATCATCATCCCCTCACTGACTCGCCTGGCAGGGAACAAGTTGCTTCAAAGGGAACAGCATTATTTGTGGAGGTAGAAAAAAAAAATCAAGAAATGGTCAGTTTGCTGTTGGTTCTGGAAACCTGTGATTTGGGCCATTATTAAAACCACTGGTATCCATTCTAGAGGCAAAGGAGATCAAAAGCTACATCCCAGAGGCCATCTCAAAGCTGTGAAACTGAGATCCCATTTGCTAGCAGCTGAAAGCAGAGCAAAGTTGGGCACTGACAATAAATGTGAAAATGCTTTATAAACCAGAACATTCTCTACAAATGCCAGCTATCACAATCCTTTCTGAAAGCTGTTTATGGAATTATTTGCCTGAAGACCCCATAGTACTCAAAATGAAGCAACAGTAACTCAAAGGCAACTGTATTCCTTTTTAAAGCATATGTTTTATTGCAGCATGAGAAACTAAACCTCATTTTCTGCTTAATGCCCACTTGACAGACTTGGTGGAATCAAAGAGCTGGTCTCCTGCCATCTCTCACGTACTGCCTGAGTGTGTGCTGAAGCAGCCTGCTAGTGAGTAACCAAATACAAAATGAAAAGCACTTTGTCACTGGACTTCCCACCCTCCCACCCCCGCCTCTACTGCTGTGTAAATGATAAATATCCAATAAAAACCACAGCACTAAAGCCCAATTAGTATTAGTGTTAAAAAGACTTTCACCATTTCAGGGAGAAAATGTATCTATACTACATAGTTATGATCAAGGGAATGATGAGCTATGGGCAAATAAAAAATAAAAAACCATTAGGATTCATGGTGGGTAACACATTTATCACTAGTACACTGAAGTTAAAATAGGAACATTGTCTTGTGTGATCTGATTTTTAGAGACAAGGGAATCCAAACCCAATCATTCTTTCCCAAACCCAGTCATTCATATCTTACTTATTGAAACCTGAACATGTATGATGATGACTCTGTTTCTCTAATTCAAGGCTTTGCTCCTGGCTAAAACAAATTCCTGGGGAAGGCAGCATTTAGAAGTTCTCTTCATTATCCCCTAAATGTGAGTGAGTTTCTGTTTTTTTCTCTGAAGTAGGAGAGTGTTGCTTCCTAAGTGGGGGTGAGGGGGAGAGGGGAGGCAAGGAGCAGCCCATGCTTCTCTTCACAGTTTAGTTAGGATCAGGGCAGCCTGAGGAATTATAGTAGAGCTAGTGGTAATTTACCCATATCCATGCATCCATCCATCCACTGGATGTCCATCCAATATCCATCCATCTCTGAGTCATTAGAGTCCCACTTTTCATTTTGAATAGACACATATTGAGCAAAAGACCGCGTTTCTAAATTTCTCCCCATCTCACTCCTTACAGCTAGGGGTGACCAGTAAGATATAGGCAGAGTTTATGTAGCAGAACTTCCAAGAACACTTCTTAGAAAAGGGATAGGCCCCTAAGAACATGTTTTTTTTTTTTTTGCCTTCCCACCTCCTTTATCCTTCTTTCTCCTAGGTATGCAGATAGGATGGCCTATAAAGGGCTGGTGCTCTAGCAGCCATCTTGTAAGTATGAGGATAAGGGCTAACTCTGTCAGAACAGAGAGTTGAAGGCCACCTGGGTTCCTGGTGGCAAAAGGGAGTTCCCATACCAGCCCTGGACTGCTCACCTTCGGATTTCTATTACATGAGAAAGAAATAAAAATTAATTAAACCACTCTTTTTTCAGATCTCTGCCACTCACAGTTGAACTCAATTCCTAAGTGATGCAGATGAACATATATTTTATAGTAAACACACACACATACACACACACGCACGCGCACACACACACACAAAGTAAAATTTAAAAACCCTGGGCAGAGTTCTGTGTTTACCTTTGGATTCCACAATCAAAGATGGATAAAGACAATTTGATAAACTTTTTTTTTTTTTTGGCTGTGTTGTGTCTTAGATGCGCACACAGGATCTTCATTGAGGCATGTGGGCTTCTCTCTAGTTGTGGCATGTGGGTTTTCTTTTCTCTAGTTGTGGCGCTCAGGCTCCAGGGCATGTGGGCTCTGTAGTTGTGGTGCTTGGGTTCCAGAGCACATGGGTTCTGTAATCTGCAGCACACAGAGTCTCTAGTTGAGGCGTGCTGGTAAGCTTTCAGAGAAGACCCTCTTAAACATACACACACACACACACACACACACACACACACACACACACACACGCACACACACACATTACCTTCTCTAAATACAGTTATCAAGCATGTGATTGCCTGTAGTATTCTACTGAGTTTCATGGTAGAACTAGTTCTTGCTTTCAAGTAGTTCACAATCTGTGATAGATCACACAGATGTAGGCATGATAAAATATTTGAAAAACAATACCTGCAATGACAAGTTAAAAAGACTAGGCATGTTTGGAGACAATATAAAAAGTGATATAAAATGTCTATCCAAAAGGATTACTGTACAAAGAATTTTGACCTGGCAGTTCACATATCATGTAAGAACAAAGCAAGTGGGAATGATACCGACCTAGAAAGGATTTTAAGTGAAATGGGAATTCAGGGGTGGATTTACTGAGAAGCCAATGAAGCTCACTCTTCAGGGCCCCTCATTTGCATGGGCCTTTTTCAAGGTCTTGGAAGATGTGCTAGACATATGTTCACATGTTTTCCTAAAACTTGCAAAAGTAGTACTTTTTAACTGTAATCAGTTCAGATCACTGTTTCTTTCCAGTTCAACTTCCCTTGTGTTACACTTCCTCCTGTGTTGGATGGTGGAGGAACAATTGCGGCATCTCTGGGATCCAAATAAGAGGAAGTTGAGAAAAGAATGCCTTTAGTTCGCATTTAGTGGGACATAATTATGAGGGTTACAATCACTTCTGTGTGTAGTAAGTTATTCATAGCCATCAGGGGTAGGAGTGGCTTCCAGAAATACTCTTGCTGCCCATGGTGGCATTATGACATGAAGGTACAGAGCCAGAGGTCACGTAGCGATATGAACGTGTACTGCAGCTTCCAATTCTGGGAGTGTGTGAGCAGCAGAGTAGAACCACGTTTGAAGTGCACAGAGCCAGAAGCTACTCTGGAAAACTCTTTTAATCATCTGCTGTATACATTTTTTTTTATTTTTTAAAATTGTGGTTAATTAGACAAACCAAAATGTACCATGTTAACCATTTTTAAGTGTCCAGTTCAGTGGCATTAAGTACATTCACATTGTGCTGCTATTACCACCATCCATCCACAAACTCTGTTCATCACGTGAAACCAGAACTCTGTACCCATTGAACAATAATAACTCCACATCCTCTCTCCACCATCCCCAGGGAACTACTAATTTGACTACTCTAGGTACCTCATATAAGTGGAATCATATAATATTTGTCCTCTTATGACTGGCTTATTTCACTTAACATAATGTCTTCAAGGTTGATCCATGTTGTAGCAGAATGTCCTTCCATTTAAGGCTGAATAATAGTCCATTTTATGTATATACCACATTTTCTTTGTCCATTCATCTTTTTTAAAAAAAAAATTCACATTTTTATTTTTTAAAATTTTATTATTATTTTAAAAATTTTAGTTTATTTTTGAGTTATTGGTTGTTTTGGGTCTTTGTTGCTGCATGCAGGCTTTCTGTAGTTGCAGAGAACAGAGGCTACTCTTCGTTGCAGTGCACAGGTGGCTTCTCTTGTTTTGGAGCATGGGCTCTAGGCACGCAGGCTTCAGTAGTTGCAGCTCATGGGCTCAGTAGTTGTGGCGCACAGGCTTAGTTGCTCTGAGGCATGTGGCATCTTCCCGGGCCAGGGTTCAAACCTGTGTGCCCTGCATTGGCAGGCAGATTCTTAACCACTGAGCCACCAAGGAAGCCCCTGTCCATTCATCTTTTGATAGACACTTGAGGTCCCTCTACCTTTTGCCTATTGTGAATAATGCTTCTATGAACATGGATGTATAAATATCTCTTAGAGACCCTGCTTTCGCTTCTTCGGGGTATATGTGATGTGTAAAATTTTAAGTGGAGGATGAGGTTCTCATTGATGCCTAGTTAAAATGGATATTCTTGACTGTAGAAATTTTTTTTGTAATGCAGTATATGTGATTATAAACATACCACAACTACAGTCTTTTTCTTTTTTGATGGGAATTGCACAACCTAGAATCTATCAGAATTTCTATACTTGTAGGCACAAACCTACAGTAGCACTACAAAACGGCCGTAACGTCCAAGTGTGAACTCATGTTTCTTGCATCCCAGCTGTCAAAAAAATATTTTCACCAGCCATACTAAAGAGACTGATTTATCTTTCTATTTTCCCCATTAAAAGTGTTATAACATCATTCTTAGGAAGAGGCAATCAAATATTATCCAACCAATACGTGTAGAAAACTATAATAGAGGTGTGTCAGGTAATTAATAAAACATATTTTGTTATTTTCCTGGACTTTATGGTGTTTTTGGGTTTTGTGAGCTTTTAAAAATTTGTAATTTGTTATGCTCATCTCAGTCAAGATAAATATTCATATCCTTACCTAATTTTGTGTGTTGTATGTTTGCATATAAATATTCATATTCCTACCTAATGTTGTATTCCTTTTCTTAAAAAGTGCTCCCCAGTCATATATGTTTTGGGCTCCCCAAAACCTGGATCTGCTGCTGTGGGGGTCCAGCAGACCCCTCAGGGCCTGGGCTCAGCAGGTCTCCATTTCTTTACCTCTGTCCCACTAGATGTCCTGGCTTTCTTGTGTGCTGGTCCCTTGTGTAGGGAATGTCTGAGGGGGGCATTCGGGCCAGGCTGAACAGAGCCTTTGGCACCCATGGGCACTCATTTGTGAGGTCCTGGATGCCAACCTCTTTAGCCAGCCACCAGGAGGACCAACGGGGGGGGAGGGCTGCTAAGGGAGGTTTGCGTCTGGCTGAAGGCTGGGGAGTCGTGGTGATGACTTGGCTCCCATGAGCTTCTTTGAACTCAGAATTATTTTTCAATTCTTGGGCAACTTCCTCAGGAGAGGTTCACAGGCTCCTTCAACAGCCCCTCCCTCCATGCCCCTTGCCCAATATCCTTGATTTCCTTTTAGTCTGGAGGAAATCCCCCCTCTTTCTTTGAGTTTTTATCAGAGGTATTCCCTCATTATGAACATGTTTTCCCTTGTTCTTTAAAAATAGACTTTCGGTCCCCTCAAAAATCGACCATGGAATCATTGACAGCCCCACATCAAATTCTCCTCTCCTGGGATGGCAAGAGGGGCTGTTAATCTTCAAGTCCTCCCAGAAGAATAAGAGAAAACATCCTTTTAAAGCAGCAAAGTGAGAGAAGAAATACCTCACTGTTAAGTTGCCTGATTAAAAGAACCTTACTATTCATATCATGGCACATACGTGATAAAGATTAATAGAATTTTAGAGTTGTAAGTGAGCTTACAGATCCTCTTGTCAGCCCCTATGATTTTACAGATGAAGCACGTACAATCCCTAGAGGGCAAATGGTGCAGCCAAGGACTAGGCTCTGTGAGCCACAGAGCCAGCCCTACTCCAGACCTCTTCTCCAGTGCAATGTTTTCTCTGTCACGTTCACGTTAGATGTGGTGAGAAAGTTTTAGATAGAGTAATTGAATGCCATGTTAATACTATTTTATGAAAATGGATTTAAAATTTTTTGCTGACGGTTGAAAAAACTAAGTTCTCATTTACTTGAGTTGGCTTGACTGTGACCTGCTTGAAGGCCTCAGAAAAGGCTAGATAAATTTTCAAGATCCTTTTAGCTTTAACAGAGTATGATTTTCATTCATCCATCCTCTTTAGCAAGAATTTCTTGAGGCTTCTTCTATAAACAGCGTCATATTGTGCACACAGAGGAAAATGCAGCTATGGGATAAAAAATGGAATGTCAAACATGGTCCAAGCCCTCTGGGAGCTTAATATCCAGTTGGGGAGCAAACACTGTGCCCCCTCCCTCCAATATTACAAATGTGTTTAATATTAGTACATGGCATTTATGAAAATTATGATACAGAGAATTGAGCTCTATGGCATCTGTGTGGGCATAAATGCTTGCCGGACCAAATTCTTTTCCTTAAATTAAGATGAGTGTCAGGATTGTCTTACAGTTACTGAAGAATCATAAGCCATTATTCGGAGTGTTTTCCAAGGTAGGGCATGCTTCCTTTCACAACCGTGTTGAGGCTTGGGTACATTGTATGCAGGTGTCCTAGGTGGTAATGCATCTTCTCTGTAGGGTAGGGCCTGCAAACAGGGAAGCTAACATGGGAGGTGACTAGGAGGAGGTCAGTGCTCCAGCTTGGGTGGGAACAAAGAATCAGGGTGAATGTATTGAAATCAGATATATTCTTTTGTCCAGAATTTTATCCACTATTTGGGGAGGGGAGTGGTATGCAAAATTATGCTACTTTTGTCTGCAATCGTCAAAGCAACAAAGCAAACAATATTTTTTTGAAACACACATTGATTTCCCCCCTCCTTGTCTTTGCCCCCTTTCAAGCCTCTAGGCAGTTCTCGGCTCCCCACTAGAAGATTCTTCTAGGCTGGAGGTGTATGTGGGGAGAGATACAGGGAAGTTGACATGAGAAGAATTTGATGAATTCCAGAAGGAGGGTCTCTGCACCTATTTCCTGAGCAGAGTCCCAGGGAGATGTTAAAAGCCTCAAAAGAAAAGGAGGAATTTGAGACAAAAAGGGCCCTTAACTATATGAGTCCTGGGGAGTTTGAAAGGCCATAGACAGGGAATATCTGCAGAGTCCAGGCCTACAAGGTATGGACAGCTTTGTAGATTCCTGTAGTTTTCCATGTCCTAATTGAGCAGAGAATCACAGAATGATAACAATGTCTACATGTGTGGCATGGAAGTAAGAGACAGGGTCAGGGATGTCCCAGTCATGCATACATGGACTGCAACCAAGGACCAGATGCTTCAGTTGCCAAAATTTGGCTTGACATTGACCTCTTGGAAGTTAGACACAACCCCAGGATGAGAGAAAGGGTCTCCAACTGACAAGAGAACTTCCTGCTGTCTAGGAGGGGCAGGGGGAATTAGGCCTTCTAAATATAAATTAAGTTTTACTATAGAAGAAAAAGTTTATTTCTGGCATCCCTGAATTTATTCATTGAATTCATACCCACTATACCAATTTATTTTTCTCCATAAAATACGTCTTAAACAATTACTCTTGTCTTTGTTTGAACTGTTGAAGTTTCACAGGCAGGATTCAGATAAAAATTCACCCAATATTCCTAAAACTGCTTGACTCCTTGTGGTTTCCAACCAATTTTCTGGTAAGTGTGCAGAGTTTAGAAACATCAGTCTAAAATTTGACATGACACTTGGCAGAAATACAGCCTTTAGCAAAACCCACCAGAGCCTTCAAATGACTGGACTCTCTGCTGGGAACATTTCTGGGAAGGTTGTTGTGGGCCTATATATGTTAAGACTCTCCTGGAATTTATAAAATGTGAAACTGGAACTTATCAATGCAGTGTTAGCTAAGTCCTTATGCACTGAAAATAGTACCACCTCAGCAGAAGGCAGAAATTGAGGGAATAGAATATGCCCTAAGCCAAAGCACACCAGCTGCCTATTTGTTGGGGGCAGGGAGGGTGGAGGGTGAGTGAATGAGTGATCATAGGCCAAGTTCTATAAAACCACCTAAAATTTTATGGCCAAGAATCTTCTGGATGGCTGGCTTTAGATGAGAAGTGAGAAGAAACTTTCTCCAGAGTGTAGATCAAATGTTTTAGATGCCAAAAAGCAAAGAGGTTTGTAAACCTCCAACAGCACTTAAGTGATAGAGAGATGGAAAGAAAGAGAAGATCAGGGATTCTACCCAGATTAAGTCTTGCACAGTGACTAGAGACCTTTTTTTTTATTGAAGAGAAATTCACATAACATAAAATTAACCATTTAAAAGTATATAATTCAGTGGCATTTTAGTACATTCAGAATGTCATGGGACCACTACCTATATGAGACTCCAAAATATTTTCATCACCCCAAAAGAAAATCCAGTGCCCATGAAGTGCTCAGTCCCCACTCCCCTCTGAAGCCAGTGCCTGACAACCACCAATTTGCTTTCTGACTCTGTGGGTGTATTTTTTAGGATAGTCATGTAAATGGAATCATATGTATGTGATCTTTTTGTGTCTTGCTTGTTTTATTTAATACATTTGACCCTTGAACAGCATAGGTTTGAACTGGGCAGGTCCACTTATGTGTGTATTTTTTTCAATAAGTATGTACCACAGTAGTACACAACCTGAAGTTGGTTGAAATCCCCATATGTGGAATAGTGGATACAAAGGGTTGACTTTAAAGTTATACCTGAAGCTTTGACTTTGTGAGCGTCATCTGTGTAATGGTTTTTTTTTTAATTAATTAATTTATTGACTGCATTGGGTCTTCATTGCTGCACGTGGGCTTTCTCTAGTTGTAGATAGCGGGGGCTACTCTGTTGCGGTGTGTGGGCTTCTCATTGCGGTGGGTTCTCTTGTTGCAGAGCATGGGCTCTAGGTATGCAGGCTTCAGTAGTTGCGGTATGCAGGCTCAATAGTTGTGGCTCACGGGCTGTAGAGCGCAGCCTCAGTAGTTGTGGTGCACGGGCTTTGTTGCTCTGCAGCATGTGGGATCTTCCTGGACCAGGGTTTGAACCTGTGTCCCCTGCATTGGCAGGCAGATTCTTAACCACTGCGCCACCGGGAAAGCCCTTTGTAATGTTTCTGAGGTTCATCCATGTTGTGGCATTAGAGTACTTAGCATTTGATATACTACTTCTGATGGACCACAGAAAAAGTAAAATTTAATCATGTGCTTATCATCACTTTGGAAAGAGGAGACTTAAGGTCCAATTCATTATCCCAAGGAGACCTCTTCCTCTTCTGGGTTCTTTATCCTCATTTGAAATGGACATTGGTTGTTTTTGCCCACCTAGTCTCTGAGCCCCAAGGAACAGCTCTTAATTGCATATAGGGCCTGGTCTTTCCCCCATGTAGTCTTTGGAGTTCACGTAATGATCCAACCTCCTCACTTTGGAGTGGCCACTGACCTCACGCTGTCTAATAACGGCTTTCATCCCATTGGCCACAGTTCAAGATGGACAAGTATTCCAGTTTTGGGGTCCCTCTGGGAACTAGAGAGATGTGTTTCCTTTCTGCTGGACTTGAAGCTGAGTCAGCCTGCCAAATGTCTCCACGTGGAGAGCTAAGCCAACACAAAAGAAAGCAGAGGGAAAAGAAGGTGTGAGAGAGCTGAATCCTGGAGACATTGTGGAGCTACTTTGTCCAATCATGTTTAATTAGTTACAAGCCTTTTTGTTTTTTCTTACAGCAGTTTGAGTTGGACCTGTCACTGCAAGGCATGGGCATGACCACACTCACCTAGGGCTGGGGCAGTGTGCATCAGGACATTCTATCTACATGCCCAGGAAGAGCCTTAGTGTTGTTGTTGTTTAAATTTATTTTATTATTTATTTGGTTGCACTGGGGTGTAGTTGTGGCAGGCAGGCTCCTTAGTTGCAGCAGGTGAGCTCCTTAGTTGTGTCATGCAAACTTAGTTGCAGCATGCGTGTGGGATCTAGTTCTCTGATGAGGGATGGAACCTGGGCCCCCCTGCATTGGGACCACTGAGCCTTAACCACTGCGCCAGTAGGGAAGTCCCAGCCTTAGTGTTCTTTGAAGTGAGGACTTCGATACTCTGTCTTCTTGGCTTGTGTGGTTAGTGCTGTACTATGCCACAGCAGTAGGGGAAAAGTAAAATACTACTTAGAGTTTTGCTATTTACCGACCTACCTATTTATACCTCTCTCTTTAATCATAAGTATTTTGACTATAAGCTCATATGAAAGAACAGATCTGAACTTTTCCTCTTTGGTTTCATGACATTAGATCCTTGATAGGGAAATTCTTTTTCGATCAATAGATTGAAGAATAAAATTTCATTCAATAGCATAGAAAAAAATGTGGTTCATTTTACCAATAAAAAACCTTCAAGAATAACATTTTATATTATCAAGATGTTTCTGATTCAATTTGTCATAAGTACTGCAAACAGAAAAAAATACAGCTTTCAAAAATTAGAGTGGCTTTTTTCCCTTAGTCTTTTTAGATTCTCATGTTTCACAGTAACAAAGATGGGAACTTTGCATATTCCCTAAAAACATTCTCCTCTCCAGCATGACTCAAGGTTTTAAGATAAACTCCCAACTAAAATTTGGTAAAAAAGCAACCAGGAGAAGGACTTCCCTGGTAGCGCAGTGGCTGAGAATCTGCCTGCCAATGCAGGGGACACGGGTTTGAGCCCTGTCCAGGAAGATCCCACATGCCTCAGAGCAACTAAGCCCATGAGTCACAACTACTGAGCCTGCACAGTAGAGCCTGTGCTCCCCAACAAGAGAAGCCACCGCAAAAAGAAGCCCACGCACTGCAATGCGGAGTAGCCCCTGCTCTCTGCAAATACATAAAGCCCCCTCACAGTAACGAAGACCCAATGCAGCCAATAAAAATAAATAAGTAAATAAATAAATAAATAATTAAGAAAAAAAAGTAACCGGGAGAGAAGTTTCCTTCTGCTTTTCTCTTTTGCTATAATTGAAAAAAAAGAAGATAAATTATAGAGGAATAGTCCCAAGGGCATATTCTTTTTGTCAAGGATCTCTCTTTTCATTGCAGAGATTCATGTCACTTTTGGGCCTTTTGTGACCAAAAATGAAACAGCTTCATCAAAAATTATTTTGGCATGTAGAGATTAATGAATTGATTTCTTTAACAATTCAGATTTTTACATTAAAAAAAAACCCTAAATAATCTGGTTGAATATTGTTATGGATTGAATTGTGTCCCCTGAAAAGATATGTTAAGTCCTAACCCTTTATACCTCAGAATGTGAGCCTATTTGGAAATAAGGTCATCACAGATGTAATTAGTTGAGATAAAGTTATGACTGGTGTCCTTATAAGAAGATGGTTTTGTGAAGGCAGTAGCACGTAGTGAGGACACTGACAATGAAGACAGAGATTGGAGTTATGTGGCTACAAGCAAAGGAACACCAAAGATTGGTGTCAAACCACCAGAACCTAGGGAGAGGCGAGGAAGGATTCCCCTACAGGTTTCAGGGGGTACAGGGCCCTGACCGACACCTTAATTTCAGACTTCTGACCTCCAGAACTGTGGACAATAAATATCAGTTGTTCTAAGCCACCTAGTTTGTGGTACGATGTTATGGCAGTGCTAGAAAACTAATACATAATTATTTTTTATATAATAATAATCATAATTTATGATAGAAAAGAAAGAATACCATAAATAAGACGCCTACTTCTATCAATTTAAATAAACCTTGAGTTCTCTGCCACATCTACTGTGAGAATGAAGACCATCTTAAGCAACTGGACAGTTGATATCCCAGGAAATGCTGACGTCACTCTGAAGGGATGCACAGTTGTTGTGAAGGGTCCCAGAGGAGCCCTGGGAAGGGACTTTAATCACATCAATATAGAATTTAGTCTCCTTAGAAAGAAAAAGAAGAGGCTCTGGGTTGACAAATGGTGTCTTAGTTCAGGCTGCTGTAACAAAATCCCATAAATTGAGTGGCTTATAAAGAACAGAAATTTATTTCCCTCAGTTTTGGAGGCTGGAAAGTCCAAGGTCAAGGTGCTGGCCGCCTTGGTTTCTGGTGAGGATCTGCTTCCTGTTTCATAGATATAAAGTCACTAGTCACATTCAAGAGGACCTCACCTCTCAAAGGCCCTACCTCCAAATACTGTCACACTGGAAATTAGGTTTCAACTTATGAATTTGAGAGGAACACAAACACCCAGTCTATAGCAATGGCGAAATAGAAAGGAACTGGCTACATTTCGAACTATCTGTAGTTCATGTACAGAACATGATCAAGAGCAAGATACTGGGCTTCCATCACAGGATGAGGTGTGTGTATTCTCACCTACGCATCAACACTGTTATTAAGTAAAATAGGTCTGTCATTGAAATTGGATTTGTTGGGTGAAAAATACATTTGCAGTATTTGGATGAGGCCAAGGCATTGCTTGTTTAGTATTTCAGGGCCAGAAAGATGAGTTAAGTCTTGAAGGAAATGACATTGACTTGTATCAAATTTAGCTGCTTTGATTCACCCACGACAGTTGAAAACAAGGATATCAGAAACATTTAGGGTGGTATATGTTTCCGAAAAAGGAACAGTTTAGCAGGCTGATTGGATCTAAGAGTTATCCAGCTATGGAAAACACAAGATTCTGGATGATTCCTAAGACCTATTTGTGAAACTTTAAAGATGCAATAAAAGGACTTCCCTGGTGGCGCAGTGGTTAAGAATCTGCCTGCCAATGCAGGGGATACGGGTTTGAGCCCTGGCCGGGAAGATCCCACATCCCTCGGAGCAGCTAAGCCCGAGAGCCACAACTACTGAAGCCTGAGAGCCACAACTACTGAAGCTCAAGGGCCTAGAGCCTGTGCTCCACAATAAGAAAAGCTACTGCAAGGAGAAGACTGTGCATTGTAATGAAGGGCAGCCCGCTCCCCCTTGCTGCAACTAGAGAAAGCCCACGCACAGCAACAAAGACCCAACACAGCCAAAAATAAGTGAAAAATAAAATTTAATTTACAAAAATGCAATAAAAGCCCTCTATTAGATGCAGAAAATGGACTGGAGGACACGGAGTTGGAGATGCAGGGGGCAAAGGGGAAGCTGGGACTAAGTGAGAGAGTAGCATAGACATATATATACTACCAACTGTAAAATAGATAGACAGTGGGAAGTTGCTGTATAACAAAGGGAGATCAACTCGATGATAGGTGATGCCTTAGAGGGCCAGGACGGGGAGGGTTGGGGGGGAGTCGCGGGAGGGAGGGGCTATGGGGATATGTGTATAAATACAGCTGATTGACTTTGGTGTACCTCATAAGCTGGTACAAGAGTATAAAGCAATTATATTCCAATAAAGAGCCTAAAAAAAAAAAAGCCCTCTATTGATTTGGGGCTTTTTTCTGAGAGAGAGGGAGAGAGAGCAAGAGAGAGGTGGGGTGAGGGGAGAGAGAGACCTCGATAGGTCACTTGGCAATATTACGATCCACCATCCTTAAAAAAACCTGGCAATTTCATGTTATAATGTAGACTATAATTATAATAGAGTTCAAAATTCCCCCAAGGGCATGATGAGAAGCAGGTGGTGTCCTGCACAACTGTTGTTTCCTTACACTGGACCCAGCTCCTTAAACCCAGAGATTCTCAAACTCCTGTGTGAGAACCCTCTTAGTAATCTCTGCATTTCCTCCCTCCCTTCCTTTCCTCCTACTTCCTCTTGCTCCATTAAAAAACAAAAACAAAACAAAAACAAAAAAAAAAACAAAAAAACAACCAAACTGAATTTATGAAAACACTGGTGCCCTTTAGATGGGGCACCAATGATAGAACTGATTTATTTTTAATGTGGTATTTCTGTTATTTTTTTGGCAAACCATAAAATAAGCCAAATACACAAGTATTCAGACTACCAGCCACTTGGAAGACAGTCCCAACTTCCAGCTGTCCCTAAGCGACATGTTGAGAATTGCTGTGGTAATTAACCTGGTGCAGTGGTTTTTAACTCTGTGTGCAAGTGAAAATTACCTGGGAAGCTTTAAACACCTTCTCACTCCAGATCAATTAAATGAGAAACTCTAGGGATGGGGCCTAGGCACAAGGAATTTGTAAAAGACCCTCAGGTAATCCTGACATGCAGCCTGGGTGGCTTAATGTCGTGTTTCGTTACTGTTGGAGTCGGAACTGTGATAAAGAGAGGCAGAGGTGAGCGCCCATCTCTGCCACTTACAGCCCTCTGCTTTTTATCTGATTGGAGTTATATAAAGCCTAAGTGGAACTAAGACTAAGCCTGGTAATTGTCATGGCAATGCCCTAGATTTTCCTATCAAATCCAATCTTATTTTGGATGGGAGACGCAGAAATGACTCTAGTGAAGTTAAAATATTTTTGCCCCTATTTAGAATATTCAGCACTAAATCCAACAGAGTTTTCCCATACATTTTCAAACAGTAACTTTTTAAAACAGCAGATCTCACCTGAATCAAAAAAAATTATCATTAATTGTAAAGTGTTCTTGATCACCAAGAGTTATCGAGGCAATCAGCATCATGTATAGCCTTTAATGCCTCCTGTCTGCTGAATGTGAGTTCTGCATATTGATCACAGATTTGCAAATTTCTCTGCTTATGCTTCATCACTCCCTTCGTTGATTGAATATAAAATAAGCAGGATTTGAAAATCATAGAGCTGGGAGGGACCAGCACTAGATAAAATGTGGAAACCATTTTATCTAGTCCTCTGACTTTACAATTGGATGCCTAATCCACTAAGAGAGTCAGGCTACCAAGGTCTTTTGTTAAATTCATGAATGCTCTAGCATGGAGGATGGCAACATCCTTCTAACTGGCTCCCTCCTTCCTGCCCACCTCCCTCCCCCTTTTCTCCACATCGCGATTAGAGTGATCATTCTGAATACAAATCCAATCAAGTCACTCCCTTCCTTGCATAACGTTCTTCAATGACTCTGCATTTGCCTCAAATTCAAACTCCTTAGCCTCACTTACAATCATCCGTAAACCAATCTGACCCTGTTTCCCTCTGCAGAGTCATCTCCTAGAGCTCACATTTCTCACTCTGAATTGTAGTCAGACCACGGTTCTCAGTGGTCTAAATGCACTTCTCCAAATGTGCCCTATATGCCACTACGCATTTGCATATGCTGTTCTTTCCCTCCATGATGCTCCTTCTCCCTCTAGGTAAGGAGACCCTTCCTCTGTTCTCCCAAGTGTATGGTTCATAGCAGCTTGTAGCGAGCAGGGGAGACATCAGAAATTGCAGTACAAGGTGTAGAAAGTGGGAGAGGACTTACTGAGATGAGGGTAGAAGATTGGATGGATAGTATTTACCTCCTGAAATAAAAGACCTTATTAACTGTTTTTGTATAAAGAGCTTCAAAGTTACATATAAGACTAAGGTCAAATGGGTTGAGAATGGAACTCTCTGGGGTGTTGGTGGTAGTGATGATATTTCATTGGCCATAATGGAGAGAGAATGCTTTCTTTTATCTATCATCTATCTATCTATCTATAATCTATCTATCTATCATCTATCTATCTATCTATCTATCTATCTATCTATCTATCATCTATCGCTATCATCTACCATCTATCAATCTCTCTCTGTCTAATCTATCCATCTCTATCTCTAGTTGGAGTTCAGATACAGAGGTTTAAATTAACCACATTTCTCAATTTGTGCCATAGCATTACCATTGCTCCACACAAAGCTGCTGTTTAATTTCGTTTTTATTTTTTAACTTTTAAAAAATTTTTATGCAGATTCCTTACTCCTATTTCCCTCTTCCCACATAGGGAACTATTTCTTTTTTTTTCTTTTTTTGGGGGAGGGGGGGATTTTCACATTTTTTTAGCTACAGTATAGACCCTACAGCTGCCTCATTCCCTCCCCTCCCCTTCCCCCCAGGACGGGGTCAGGCCTTCCCAGGAGCCCCTGCCTTTGCCACCTGGGCCCACTGGAACTCCTGCTGCAGCTGAGCAAGGGTCTCCCTCTGTTGCTCTGACTGCCGCTCTAGGTCCCGGAGCTGGGATTCGTATCGCTTAATCTCAGCTGTGATGTAGTCCAGCCTTTTCCCCACTGTGGCCCGAGCTTCCCCCAGCTCCTGTTTGACCAGCACAGGACCCAGGAGTTTAAAGACCACGTTGGACCCATCCAGCAGGGCCAGTTCCTCCTTCACAATATTATTTTCTGTTAGTTGTGCCTCTAGTTTCTGCCTCCCTGACATGGATTTACTCAAGTCTTTCTGTAGCTGTTGATATTTCTCCACCTCTCCCTGTAGCTTCTTCTGGATTAGCTCAGCCATGGCCGGGACGAAAGCATTCTCCCTTCGGTATTAACTATTTCAATGTATTTAATGTGGATCCTTTCATTTGTATGTGTTTACAGGGGTCCATATATTTAAAATTCACTTTTAGTGGTACTGTGTTCTATACCCATTCTGTGTCTTTTTTCACTGTTTTTAATATTATACATATTGCCATGTGTTTTTCAGGTCTGTGGCATTCTAACTGCTACAACAACCATATTTGACCTGTTTGTATTCCCTTCCCTCGTTCTAGGTAATGAGCACCCAGACATCCTCCAGCAAACAGTACTGAAATGTGTATTCCCTTGTATGTCCTACAGATGTGTGTGAGACTATCTTTGCGGTAGGTACTCAGGAATGGGTTCTACAAATGTGCACACATTAGCTCACAGGTGGCACTTTAGCTTTGCCAGATTGTGCTACGGAGGGTGCGCTCATCCACATGCCCACCAGCAGGGTGTGACATCCCTCCTGCCCCAACAACTCTTGACGTTACCCAGCTCTCCCGTATCTGCCCACATTACCAGAGCAAAGGGATGTCTCATTTTGTTTTTTTATCTCTTAAATAAACTTTAGTTTTTAGAGCACAGCAAAGTTGAATGGAAAATAGTTTCCACGTATACCCTGCCCCCACCCAGCCTCCTCCACTATCAACATCCTACATGAGACTGGTGCATAAGTTATAATTGATGAGCCTGCATTGACACATAGTCGCCCAAAATTCAAGTTTACATTAGGGTTCACTCTTGGTGTTGTACAGTCTATAGATTTTGACAAAAGTATAACGACATATGTCCACCATTATAGTATCATACAGAATAGTTTCACTGCCCTAAAAATCCTCTGTGCTCCCCTGATTCTTCCCTCTCTCCTCCCTAACCTCTGGCAATCACGGATCTGTTCATTGTCTCTGTAGTTTTGCCTTCTCCAGACTGTTATATTGTTGGAATCATGTAGGATATAGCCTTTTCTGATTGGCTTCTTTCACTTCGTAGTATCATTTGAGATTTCTCCATATCATTCCTTAATTACTCACTTATTTTAGTGCTGAGTAATATTTGTTGTCTGAATGTATCACATTTTACTTATCCATTAACCTATCGAAGGATGTCTTCCTTCAAGTAATGTCAATTGTGTCTAATTGTTTTGTGTATCCTGCAACTGCTTATTGTGGATATAGATAATTTTACTACTTTTGTCTCTTAACCTTCCTACTAGCTTTGTATGGGGTTGATTTACTACCTTCACTGTATACTTGCCTTTACCAAAGAGCTTTTTCCTTTCATAATTTTCATGTTTTTAGTTGTGGCCTTTTCTTTGTTATTTAGAGAGTTCCCTTTAACATTTCTTTTTTTTTTTTTTTTTTTTTATTTTATTTTTTTTTTATTATTTTATTTTATTTTTTTGGGGGTACACCAGGTTCAATCAACTGTTTTTATACACATATCCCCATATTCCCTCCCTTCCTTGACGCCCCCCCCTCAAGTCCCCCCCACCCTCCCTGCCCCAGTCCTCTAAGGCATCTTCCATCCTCGAGTTGGACTCCCTTTGTTATACAACAACTTCCCACTGACTATTTTACAGTTGGTAGTATATATATGTCTGTGCTACTCTCTCGCTTCTTCTCAGTTTCCCCTTCACTGCCCGCCCCCTCCCATACCTCGAGTTCTCCAGTCCATTCTCTGTATCTGCTTCCTTGTTCTTGTCACTGAGTTCATCAGTACCATTTTTAGATTCCGTATATGTGAGTTAGCATACAATATTTGTCCTTCTCTTTCTGACTTACTTCACTATGTATGACAGATTGTAGTTCTATCCACCTCATTACATATAGCTCCATCTCATCCCTTTTTATAGCTGAGTAATATTCCATTGTATATATATGCCACATCTTCTGTATCCATTCATTTGTTGATGGGCATTTAGGTTGCTTCCATGTCCTGGCTATTGTAAAGAGTGCTGAAATAAACATTTCTTATAGAGCTTGTTTGGTGGTGCTGAACTCTTTTAGCTTTTGCTTGATGGCAATTATGAATAAAGCTACTACAAACATCTGTGTGCAGGTTTTTGTGTAAATTTTCAACTCATTTGTGTAAATAATAGTAAGTGCCATTGTTGGATTGTAGGTAAGAGTATGTTTAGTTTTGTAAGAAACCACAAAACTGTCTTCCAAAATAGCTGTAGCATTTTGCATTCCCACCAGCAATAAGAGTTCCAGCTGCTCAACATCCTCACCAGCATTTGGTGTTATCAGTGTTCTGGATTTCTGCCATCCTAATAGGTGTGTAGTGGTGTCTCATTACTGTTTTCATTTGGATTTCCCTAATGGCATATGCTGCGGTGCATCTTTTCATATGCTCATTTGCCATCTGTGTATCTTCTCTGGTGAGGGGTCTCTTTAGGTCATTTTTCCAATTTTTAATCGAGTTTTTAGTATTTTTACTTTGAGTTTTAGGAGTATTTTTGTGTATTTTATTTGTATCTTTTACACGTAAATACTTTCTTCCAGTCTGCGGCTTGTCTTCTCATTCTCTTGATAATTTTAATGAAATCCAGCTTATCAATTATTTCTTTCACAGGTCATGCCTTTGGTGTTATATCATGAAACCCAAGGACATTTAGATTTTCTTCTGTGTTATGTTCTGAGAGTTTTATGGTTTTGCATTTTATATTTTGGTCCACAAGCCATTCTGGGTTAATTTTTGTGAAGGGTATAAGTTCTATGTCTAGGTTCATTTATTTGTACAAGGATGTCTAGTTGTTCTAGCACTATTTGTTGAATATTATACAATTATATAATGTGATAAATATTGCTACCTCTGCAATCATATTATGATATACAAATGTATCAAAGCAACACATTGTATAACTTACATAATATTACATGTCAAATTTATTCAATTTAAAAAAGACTACATTTTCTTCTTTGTCAAAGATCAGTTGACCACATTTACGTATATTTCTGGGCTCTCTATTTTGTTTCGTTGATCTATATGTCTGTTCCTTTGCTAATACTGCACTGTCTTGATTACTGTAGAATTATAGTATGTTTTGATGTTAGGTGGTATTCTGATTTGGTTCTGCTTCTTCAATATAGTGTTGGCTATCCTGGATCTTTTATCTCTTCATTAAAACTTTGAATTAGTTTGTCAACATCCACAAAATAACTTGCTGGGATTTTTTAAAATTAATTTTTATTGGAGCATAGTTGCTTTACAATGTGTTAGCTTCTACTGCACAGCACAGTGAATCAGCTATACATATACAGACATCTCCTCCCTTTTGGATTTCTCTCCCTCTTAGGATACCATAGAGCATTAAGTAGAGTTCCTTGTGCTATACAGTATGTTCCACTCAGTTGCCTATTTTATACATAGTATCAATAGTATATATGTGTCAATCCCAATCTCCCAATTCCTCCCACCCCACCCCTTTCCCCCTTGGTATCCATATATTTGTTCTCTACATCTGAGTCTCTATTTCTACTTGCTGGGATTTTTATTGAAATTTCATTGAATTGATGGATTAAGTTGGGAAGAACTGACATCAGTTTGGTTTAACTTGCATTTCTCTGAATACAGTTAGACTACCTCTTTATATGCTCCTTAGCATTTCAGTTTCCTTTCCTGTAAATTACTTGGTCATATCATTGGTCTATTTTTTTTTTTTTTTTTTTTAGTTTCCTGTCTTTTTCTAGTTGCTTTGCAAGACTTCTGTGTATGCTCTTGATATTGGTCCCTTGTTAGGTTTACATTTTGTAAATGTCTTCTCTTGATCTTCTGTCAGGAAGAAGATCTCTATCCATTAACTCTATCCATCATTTTGTTTATTGACTGGAGATTCTTAGTTTTGCTTTAATCAAATTCATAAGTTTCTGTCATTATGGTTTGTGTCTTTGAGATTTTGTTAAAAAAGTCTTTACTGCTAGGTTACGAAGATATTCTTCTACATTTTCTCCTATTCATAGTTTTTTGTTTGCTTATTTATAGTTTTGTCTTTCACCTTTGGTTTTTTAATGTACTTGTGACCACTTTTGGTCAAGAATTACTGTATTTTTCTGCATGTAGTGAATCAATTTTCCTAATTGTGACTCTAAATAATTAATTCTTTTTCCATTGATTTGTGGTGCTACCTGAATTGGAAATCAAGTCAGACTCTGGGACTTATTCTGAATAAGTCTAGGTCTGATTCTTAGCATTCTGTCTTGTTGCTTTGGCCTATTTGTTATTTCAGTGCAAACCACACTTTTCTTTTTTAGTAATGGCTTCATTGTACATCTGATAGCCTGGTATGGTGCGTTTCCTTCAAGTCTTCTTTTTCATTGTTTAGCTATTTGTGGACATTCGTTCATCTACAGAGTTTTTAGACTCAATTTATCAATTCTTCAAAAAAGGCAACTGGCATTTTGATTGATATTACATTGAATATGTAGATCAATTTGAGGATAATTATCATCTTTATAATATTGTCATCTCATTCAAAAATTTGAATTGTCTCTCCATTTATTCAGATCATCTGTATATTCTTCATTGAATCTTTAATTTTTCTCCATGGCAGTCTTTTCTAAATTAATTCCTAGATTCTATGTAGTTTTGAACTATGAATGGCACTTTATCTTTTATATTTTATAATATGCCTTTTATGATTTTGTAAGTTTAAAATATTTAAGCTGATGTTGTATCTGGCAACCATGCTGAGCTATCTAATAGTTATGATATTTGGGGGCTTGAAACAATGGAACGTATTCTTTTGTAGTTGTGGAGGCCAGACATCTAAAATCAGTAACACTGTGCTAAAATCAAGATGTGGGCAGGGCCACACGCCCTCTGGAAACTCTAGGGGAAAATCTGTTCCTTGCCTCTTCCGCCTTCTGGTGGCTCTGCCAACAATCCTTGGCTTGTGGCCACATTACTCTAATCTCTCCCACCATGGTTATGTTGTTTTATCTCCTGTATATATCAAATCTCCCTCTGTTTCCCTCTTATAAGGATACACATGATTGCATTTAGGACCCACATGTATAATCCAGCATAATCTCTTCATCTCAAAATCCTTAATTTATTCATATATGCAAGTTTTTGTCATATAAGGTAACCTTTACAGGTTCTAAGGAATAGCATCTGATATCTTTGGGGGCCGTTATTCAGCCTACTATACTTTTTCAACTTGATAAAATATGTATATAATTCATCTCCCAATCTTGCATGTTACTTAATGTGGAAGACATTAAGACTTTCCCATTAAAGTCAGGTACTAGAGAGAAATTATACAACTCCTATATAACATTATTTTGAAGCTCTTACCTATTTTAACTAGACAAGAGAAAACAATTGGAGGATATAATAGTTGGACATGAAGAGTTAGAACTCTATTTTCAGATGACATGATTATATATGTGGAAAACCCAAAGGAATTAATAAAAAATGACCTCAAATAAAATAATTTAGTAATGTAGCAGCTTATAAAATTAACATTCAAAATCAATAACCTTCATGATAGAAACAAAACCCAATTACAAAATGTAATGGAGGAGAAGATGCCTTTTATGATTTAAAAAAAAAAAAAGTGCCAAGGTAGAACTTAATTAGAGGTATCCAGAACCTACATGAGGAAAATAAACCTGAAGGTTACAAAAGTTGATTTCAACAAATGGAAAATGATGCCTTGTTTTTGGATAGAAAAACTCAACATCATTAAAAAATATGTTGTCTCTATTTTAATTTATAAATCTATGAAATGCCCAATAATAGTATCATCAGAATTTTCCCTCCTGGAGCAACATGAGTTGATTATAAAACTTGTCTGAAAGAACAAACAAGCAAGAATGGTTAAAACATCCTGAAAGAGAACATCAATTGGGTGAGAGAATGGGAGGATTTGCAGTTACATTACACCAAACCACAAACCCTTTATAATTAAGATAGTTTGGTATTGACACATGAATAGACAGACAGACAAGCAGGACAAAGAGAGTAATGAGAAATAGACTAAACTGCATATGGAAATTTAGTATACAATAAAGGAAGCATCTCAAATCAGTAAGGAAAATATACTTTTTTTGAAATAAGTATTTTTAATAATAAAAGATTGTGGTTTACTTACAGAAAGATTAGCACAGTTAGGAAAATTTAGCATAGTTTTTGTGAATGGAACTCAGCTGACCAAACTATTAAAACAGTGTTTCTTGCTTTATAGTTCTGGATGGAAGTCACAGATAACAGTTTCATTGTGTTCACTTTAAACGAGAGATATAAACTTTTTAATAAGTGAAATCGAGATGCTGTGTAACCAGTATTGTGCTGATAAATGTTTAATACATACACATATACATATATATATCAATATATATCTATATACATGCACATATTTATTCATGTATATATGTATACTGTTAATTTTGCTGATATAAAGGATATTTAGCAAGTAACTTATTAATAGTAATAAAATTTACAATATTCTCTATTGTCATCTCCATATAATTAATTGATTTCCACAGAATGCTTTCTTTGATTTTTGCCACATTCTTATCCATAACCAACCTATGGTTGTAATTGATGAGTGTAGCTCTCATGTGAATGTAGGTTGATATTGTCATTTACATTAATGAATAAGCTGAAAGTGAAATGACAATGTTGAATCTTGACATTTGTCAAGGACATGAGTGACTTCTTTACTGAACTGTATAATAGGTTTCAAATATTGGAAGATTATTTCTCAATTTTTTGTGGTATTCTAACAGCTACAGACAAGAAGCATTTTTCAGATGAATCTACATTGTTGACATTTTCTACATCGTCTTAAGTAGAGACCAAAGGCCAGCAAACTTTCTCTAAGGGTCAGATAGGAAATACTTTAGGCTTTTTTGGGCCGTATAGTATTTGTTGCAATTATTCACCTCTGCCATTATAGCAGAAAAACAGCCATAGACAATAGGTCAAAAAATGGGTGTGGTGTGGTCCAATAAATTTTATTTACAAAAACAAGTGGCAGACTGCATTTGGCCTACTAGCCATAGTAATGTCTGTAGTATACAGTCAACAAAACAATAAATTAAGCTGTGATTTTAGCACTGCTAACTTTCGCAATGTGAATACTCCCACCATAGCCAATTTCATGCTATTGATATGATGTTTAATGCTTGAAGAGAGAGGTACAGCATGCCATTCTATAGTTTTACCACCATATAGCCACAACAGACAAAAAAACTCCAAAGAACCTTGATAATAGTAAAATATATTAAAATAATCAGGAAGTGATGATGAGTTGTGAATATTTATTAGATTTGCTTTTAACATGGTTTATTTCATTGTATGTTTATATAATTTATTTTGTAATAATGACTATGTTTAGCAATCAGCTCACAAAATTCCTAAAAATTTAACAATCAGCTCTTGTGAGCTGACATGAGCCAGCTCCAGTACACCAATGTGTGTAGCCATATGGAATAGAGAAAATTGGATTCATTATTTACGGTATATACCAGAATAAATTCCAAATGGATGAGAAAGACAAACGTAAAAATAAGATGAACCCATGCAAGTACAAGGCAAGACATGGATGAATTCCTCTATAACATGGGATGGGGAACTTTCCAGACCGTGGCTTGAAAGCCAGAGGCATTAAGGGAAATGAGATAGATTAGCTTCAGAAAATAAACTGAGGATTATTCTTTCTTTTTGCATTTTCTGTAATGACTTATATAACATAGGAATTGTGTTTTTTAACAGTTTGATAGAGTCTATTTAAAAAGCATCCAGGCCTAGAGCAATTTGGGATGGAGTTTTAACTACCAATTAAATTTCTTTGATCCTTGTAAGTCTATTTTAAATTCCCTTTTTATTCTTGTGCCAGTTTGGCATCTTATGTTTTCTAGGAATTTATCCATTTTATGTTTGTTTTTTAAATCTGAGGTTATTTCTCCATCTTCATTTTGATCTGTGTTTTATTTACTTTTGTTGTCTTCTTTTTCTCTTGATCAGTCTTAGTTTTATTAATTTCATCTACTTAAAAAAATCATTATATTGTTTCTTTTCCTTTATTATATCCTTTTTCTTCTTTGGGTTTGCTTTGATGCTCTTTCTTATAACTTCCTGAGTTGGATGGTTAGCATATTTCTTTTCAACTTTTATTGTTTCCTGATAAGCATATTTAAAGGTGTAAATTCTCCTTCTAATACTGCTTTAGGTATGTCCCACACATTTTGTGTTTTCATGTTCATTCAATTCTAGATAGTCTTTCGTTTTGATTATAATTTAATTTTTAACCTATGAGTTATCTAATAATATGATATTTTCAAAATATAGGACATTTAAAAAAAACTTTCCTGTTATTCATTTCTAATATTAATTCATCTGCATGATATTGTTCCTGGCAAGTTTATTGAGACTTCCTGTAGGCCTTTTGTTGTCTTCTTTTTCTCTTCTGTTAGTTTAAATATGTGTATGCTTCTAAAAATGTGTATTTGCTACTTGTTGCATGAACTACTATAGCATATGTATCAAAGCATATATATTATACATAGCATACCGCTGTCAAAGATCTGAACAATGTAGCTAATAGTATAAGCCTACTAGTTATACTGTTTAGATAAAGGTCTGCTTAATTTTTGTTTGCTTAATACATTTTTGATAGTTTGCTTTTAAAAGCAACTCTTTATATGTTTCTCTCCATATGCTGTCAGTTATTGTGACCTATTATTAGGTGCATGTATGTTTGTGATGGTTGTCTCTTCTCACTCTATTTTTTGTTTACCTTTTACCTTAATTTTTTTTTCTAAATCAGCTATTATGATTGCTATTTCAGCCTTCTTTCATGATTTAGATTTTTTTTTCATCTTGAACTCTTTCATTTTTCAAACTTTTTGTGTCTTTAGCTTCTCAGATTTTTTCTCATATGCAACATATTTTTGGATTTTGTTTTTATTTCTTAATACCATCAGAAAGTAATTCTCTTTTTATTTGTGAGTTAAATCTGCTTACATTTATTGTAATTTCTTTATTTCAATTTATTGCATTTTCTGCTGGTTCAAAAAATTATTCTATTTTTGTTCAAGTGTAGCTGGTTTTAAGACCCTTGCTCATGTTTACTTATTCTATTACTTTCTTAAATTTATCAATGTCTGTATATCCAAGGAAAGAATTTTTAAAACTTCCAGAAATAAGGAAGAGATCATCAACTAGAATAAGAATCAAATTGAACAGTGGGCACAAGATGACAAATGGAAAAAATAGTTTTTTTTTAAAAAAATTAATTTTTCTTTATTTTATTTTTTGGCTGTGTTGGGTCTTTGTTGCTATGCATGGGATTTCTGTAGTTGCAGTGAGTGGGGGCTACTCTTTGTTGTGGTGTGCAGGTTTCTCACTGCAGTGGGGAGCACAGGCTCTAAGCACTCAGGCTTCAGTAGTTACAGCATGCGAGCTCAGTAGCTGTGACTCATGGGCTCTAGAGCGCAGGCTCAGTAGTTGTGGTGCATGGGTTTAGTTGCTCTTCCGCATGTGGGATCTTCTTGGACTAGGGATTGAACCCATGTCCCCTGCATTGGTAGGCAGATTCTTAACCACTGTGCAACCAGGGAAGTCCTGGGAAAAATACTTTTTAAATATTATAAGAAAATAAATTCTAACGTAGAACTTTATATCCAGTGAATTTGTCTTTCAAATGTAATGATCTTAAAATATATATATACACATATTTGTATACATATGTGTATATGTGTGTATACATATATACATATATACACACATATATATTCATTTCACTTCCAGTGCTGAAGCTTTAAAACTACAGAACAGGCAGTTGGGAAGGGAAGATAGAAGTCAGGTAGGGGTGAGCAGGACGAGTTGGAACCCTTGTACAAGCACAAGCTGGAACCTGTGGACAGACTGAAACTCATGTTAGTTCTTGTTGCCTCTAACCTTGATTATATGTGTTTCTTGCAGAAATCAGGGCCTTTTATCACAATGGCCAAACACGCACCTGGTCCAGGAATCAGAGAACCTTAAGGAGATCTATGGAAGGTGCAGCATTTGGAGGCGCCACTGCTTCTTCATAGCAATGAGGTGAGCTGGCAGGTAAGTGACAATGCCCTTAGAACCTTTCACAGGGATCTTATTTAGGGTTCACTTTAACTGGACATATACAAGAAAGGGGTTTGGGGAAAGGAAATTCAGCCTAGCTAGGCTGACATGGCACAAAGCCACGGCTCACAGATGTTGGCCCTTTTCCTTCCACCATCTATATCTCCTAGCTTCTTTGTATTTTTTGTCTCTGTATCCTTTCCTGCTGACCTATAGGAGAGTTTCTCAATCTGATCTTCCAACTCAGTGATTTATTCATCACCTTTGTCCATCTTGCTATGTATCTTATCTATTGCCTTTTTCACTCTAGCTATTACATATTTTGTACCCACTACTCAATTTAGTCCTTTCTTATGTTTTCTTGTTCTTGCTTCACACTGCTGATATCAGTCTTAGCCTCTTAACATACTTATCATCATTATTTAATTTCGTGTCCATCTTCTCCTATAATTCTGTATAATTTAGATAGTTTATATTGTTGAGTTTGTTATCTTTCTCATGTAGTAGTTGTATTCCTTATATAGCTTTCTGGTTATTTCTTCTGAAGAACTCTCTTCCCCCTTAGAGCAGCAGTCCACAACCTTTTTGGCAC
The DNA here is from genome assembly GCF_030028045.1 of Hippopotamus amphibius kiboko. Lineage (NCBI taxonomy): Eukaryota > Metazoa > Chordata > Mammalia > Artiodactyla > Hippopotamidae > Hippopotamus > Hippopotamus amphibius. The sequence continues at coordinate 172,679,437 of NC_080186.1, read as the reverse complement.
CAGGAGCAGGTTTCCTGGAAGACAGTTTTTCCGGGGATGGTTCGGGCTGTAATGCGAGCGATGGGGAGCGGCAGATGAAGCTTCCCTTGCTTGCCACCGCTCACCTCCTGCTGTGCGGCCAGTTCGCTGGTAGGCTCCAACTGCTACCAGTCTGCGGCCAGGGGGGTTGGGGAGCCCTGCCTTAGAGTATCACTTACTACACATGGTTCTGTGCTGGGAAATGGCTACAGTCCAGCCTTCAGTTGATGTACCTGTAGGTGAAATAAAGCCAGGGGAGAGAGCCTCAAGGACCATAGAACTGACAGTGATCATTCTAATTTGCCCGTCATCCACAAATACCTTCTTTAGTATGTCTTTCCCATTTAAACTCTCTAGAAGCCGTCTGCATTGATTCAGTCTCCCCGCCCTAGGGGTTTGAAGAATACCCAAGGTCCGTACACACCCATCCTTTCCATCTCTCCTTTCTCCTGCAGGGCTTTTGCGTGTCTCTTGTACCGTCTCGACCCCTGCATCCCTGGCTGTTGCTGCCAGTTTCTGCGGTGCCTGGCAGGCTGTGACTGTCGACAGTGGGGAGAAGCGAGAGCAGGACAGAAGCTCTCCTTTCACCTCTCTTCTCATAGCCACCTTAGCTGCCTTCCCTGCCTGCTGCCTTCCCTGCCTATCCTTCCTCTCCTTTCCCTCCTATCCGCCCCCCACACCACCCACGTAACACTTCTGAGTCCTCAGACTCCCCAGGGACTCCTCATAGTGTTTTATTTTATTTATTCTTGGTCATTAGTTCCTCAAATCCAAGTTTCCCTCTAGCTTCTCTAGTTTCTCTAGGGTTGATTTTCAGGAAGCAGCCAGTGGCCAATGTAGTTTGTCATTTTGACAGGATGAGAGAAAGGTTTATAGCATGAACAGGTGTACCATAAAGAGGGGAGAATTAGAGACAACAGATGTATGAGTCTTAAGGACCGAGAGGCTACAAGTGCATACCAAGAGATGCTTTTGTCTACATTTATTTTTAAAAATTTAATTTATCTATCTACCTATCTGTCTATAACTGTATATGTATTTATGTATGTATGCATATATATGTGACTTTAAAAGTGAAATAATGCTGTCAGGCTTATAGTGAAAACAGCAGTCTTCACCCCTTCCTACTCCAAATTTCTGCTCCCTCAAGACAACATATTTCGACATTTAAAAAAAAAATATTTCTTCTGGTGTTTACTTCCACATTCTAAGTAACATGCTTATGTTACCGTTTCTTGATTTTTAAATGTTAGATATTATCTTTGGTTTCTTAATGTAGGAGATGGGGACTTGAACCCTCTGTATTTTCCCTTCCAAGTTCTCTTCCTCTTCTTACTCCAGCTCCTATCTATCATGCCCATGTGAACGCTATTTAAAGTTAAGACCTGTAGCATGCTAAGATTTTATTTCCTTTCTTACGTAACTTTTTATTTTCTTAGGGTTAATACTTGCCTCTCTCCATGCCCTGCCACCATTGTTCAGTGCTCTCTGTCCTAATTCTCTGACAGAGTTGTTGGATACATCAGTTGAAAACATCAGGTGATCTTCCTGATTCTTCCCCTCCCCCATTCCCATCCCTCTGTACAAGCTCCATCTTCCTGACCACACCAGAGTGCTGATTAAACCTTCCCTTTATTATCATCTTGAAACTTCCTTTGCCCACCTCCCTGTGTTAGATCTCCTATTTCCTAATTTTGTATCTCCCTCTTTCTTGATTCATTCCCTTGTTTGGTGAGGAAACTAATATTTTCTGGTTCCTTCCTAAAAAAGAGTCCATAAAAGGTAAAATTTCAAGTCAGCATGTAGTGGTCATTTATTATTCAGGCTGCCCCACATTTTTGAACACCCCTCCTTCTTAAAGAAAGACATTTTTTAGGTCATTTTCTAGTTGTTGGATTGCAGACATACCGTTTTGATTATACTCCTCAGCTGCGTCTTTGCCAGAGTCAGAATCTGGATCCAGAACTGGATTACTTGGGAAAGAGGCAGGGCCTAAGGCTTCCATCTGACAGGTGCAGATCTGGGTGAGGCAGCACGGCAGAGTCCTGGAGTCCGAAGTGATGGCACACGTAGAACCTGGAACCAGAGACAGCAGCCTCCTGGCTTGATGGTTTCTGTCAGAGGCAATGACTCCCTCGCTAGGCAGCTCTGTGGCATGGTGCTGGGGTGTCACTTGTGCAACCACAGTCCATTTCCTTCCCTTTGGTCTGTGAACTCTATCTCATAACTAGGCCTTTTTGGCTTAAACTGGTATCCAGTCTGCTATAAAAGAATACCCCAGACTGGGTGGCTTAAAACCAATAGAAATTTATTCCTCACAGTTCTGGAGGCTGGAAGTACGAGATCAGGGTGCCAGCATGCTCAGCTTCTGGTGAAGGCCCCCTTCAAGGTTATAGACTGCCAACTTCTTGCTGTGTCCTCACATAGCAGAAGGGGCAAGGGAGCTTTCTTGGGTCTCTTTTATAAAAGATGTTAATCTCATTCATGAGGGCCGTTCACCACCCTCCTAATGCCATCGCACTGGGCATTAGGATTTCAACATATAAATTTGGGAGAGACACTAATATTCAGACCATAGCAACTGGCTCGTATAACTTCTACTATATTAAACTAGCCTGGCCAATATGCCTTGCATGCCTAAAGGTGTCTTTATTCTACTGTCAGACATAAGAATTTGAGACTAGAATTCTAATTTGGAAATCATTTCTCTCAGAAACTAGAAAGCACTTCTCCATTACCTCTGGCTTCTATTGTTGTTGCTTAGAAATCTAAAGTCACTCTATTTCCTGAATCTATACGTGATTCACTTCTCTCCAAAGCTTTTTTGTTTATCTTAAAGCAGTATTTACTTTTAAATTTTTTCTTTTTATGTTAACAAATCTACAAATGGTCGTATTTTAAAGTCAAATCGTTCTAGATGTTGTTTTATAAAAAACAGCTATTTCCTGACTTTGTGCCCCCATTCCTTATGATAAGAAGCAGCCACTTTTAGCACTAGTGCATATGAATATATAGTTAAATGAATTTTTAGCCCAGATCCCAGGAATTCTTTCAAAATTCTCACATTTGGCTGTTATTCACTTTTCCAAGAAAACATTACACATAAAAGAAGATGACTGCCTTGTATCTAAACAGATTTTAAGATACAGAAGTCAGAGATTGCATAATAACAGTTGTTGGTGAGATTTTCCTGTCTTTTTACTCATTTGGTGGTAGAATCTGAATCTGGGCTGGGGCCTAAAATAGAAGGAGCTTCTATTTCTAGGGGGTAGCTACACGAATGAGAGGTCTTTGAGGTTCCTGAAACCAGCATCCAGGATGGGACGCCTGACCTTGGAAAAGGCTGGGTCGTGGAATCTTAAGAGCTGCAGTTGAAAGCCCAGGAAGGCTGGTGTGGAGCTTCTTGACCTAGCCTAGCACCACGGGATTGGGGTCCCCTTCCAGGGAGCCTAGAAGAACCACCAGAGGCTGGGCAGGGGGTGCACTGCAGAGGCCATCCTCAGCTGATCACTTTGGATTCTATTTAAGCACCTTCAGAAACAGCAGCATCAGGCAGAGGAAGCCACTCCCGGCTGTCCAGGCCTCCGCTGTAGCTTCATCTGCCTTCCATGTGCCTGCTCACTCCTAAGCCACCCAGCTTTGGTAGCGGTGGTGAAATTCTCCAGCCATAAGGGAGTGCATTTGGCTCCAAAGAAGCAAAGTAGTAGGATAGAAACAAACAGAATTCCCTCTGTTTTAGCATCTCTGAATCCTGGAATTTCTACATGTATGGAAGGGATGAGGAGATCCAAGAGATCAAACTAAATTCCTGCTAATATGGATATTGAGGGCTCCGGTGCGGCATCAGGGACCCTCCTGGGGCAAGATTGCCTGTTATTCAACAAACAACCTGTGAAGTAAGATGTACTGGTTACACAAATTATATTTTACTGATGCTATCTTTCAGCTTCTCTTGACACTAACAACTCTGGTTACCTGCTGTATGGACTGAGTATTGTGCCTCTCACAACTCCACGAATTCATATATTAAAATCCGAATCCCGATGTGATGGTGTTGGGAGGTGGGGCTTTTGGGAGGTGATTAGGTCATGAGGGTGGAGCCCTCACAAGTGGGTTTAGTGACCTTATAAAAGAAGCCCCAGAGAGCTCTTGCCCCTTCCTCCATGTGAGGACACAGTGAAAAGACTACTGTCTATGAACCAGGAAAGCAGGCTTTCATAGATGCCAAGTCTGTAGCACCTTGATCTGGGACTTCCCAGGTTCCAGAATGAGAAATAAATATTTCTTGTTTAAGCCACCCAGTTTATGGTATTTTTGTTATAGCAAAATAAGACCCCCGTGATTCTTTTTTTTTTTTTTTTTTAGCAATTGAAGATGAGAGGTTGGGGAGCACAAAGTGAGAGGGACTGGACCTGCCTTGACTTTTCTTTGTCCAAAGCTCCATCCCAAGTTGCTCCTGCTGAACCAAGAGAGTTTCTACAACTCACAAAGCTAAATTTGAATCCAATTTGGATATTTCTTCTATACAGAATAGGACATTTCATCAAATATAGGGAAGAAAATCTTAACAGCTTTAAAGCTGGGCATAAGAAACTCTGACCTTAGTTTCCCTGAACAATAGCCAAAAACAAAAAAGCTAAAAAAAAAAAAATAATAATAATCCCCAAACCATTAAACAAAACACCCAAAACAAACAGAAGGACTTGGTGAATTGTTAGATTCCTACAACAGGGTGAATAACACAATTTCCACTAACATTGATGAGCTTGATAGGAAATTCAGAGCAGTATTGGCAGCTGAAGCTTTTCTGAAAATGAAAAGAGGCAAATAGTCCAAACCAGGCCACGCATCTGTGACCCTCACTAAATGGCCTGTTTGCTCCATCACAGCTGTTTTCAACGTCCTAGAAATCTGTTCCCTTGCTTAATCCAAGGTGAATTGGACCTACGGAGTCTTTCAGTCACACATAGTCCTGCCATAGTCATATTTGCACAGAAGTCACGTCAGCTGTCCTGGTTCCTTGGATGATGTGGGGCTGTAGCTATGACTGTGACTAATGAAACACACATTTGTCCTTTGTAGGTAGAGAGAAAGGGCACCAAAGAACAGATCCATATATTAAATGAAAGGTGTAGGTTGGAAATAAACAAATGGATTCCAATAAGATAAGGGAGATTACTTAAATTTGATAGCAAGTGGTTATAGCTAGAAGAAATTCAAATATGAGAGGTTCTAGTCAAGCATTTTTTACTACAAAAAAGAAAATCTCTAAAGTAAGCAAAAGCAATCAGAAAGTATCAATTCAAGAGAGGACAAGATATGGCACTTGGAAAGGAAAGGTAATAACGGCAATAATAATGTTCAGCCTCTGTTATTTTTTGAAGCCGGTTCAATAAAATGTAATGTAACATTAGCAGTTTCTTGGAAAAAAACCAGTCAACTGCTCTTCCCTTTTATCTATGACTCAATATTCCACATGAATTATTCACTGCTGTGGTTAGTTCCTCATAGTTGGTGCATCCCCAGAAGAATCCTGGGATGTTAAGTAACAATGAAAGTAAAATTTGTAATATTTTATTTAAGAATAAATGTTAACTAAAGCTTTATTTATAAATGATCACCTATTTGTTTTCAACCTAAATGCTTCCTCAATTTCAGATATTGATTTCACTCCATTCAAATCTAGCATTCTTGCTATATATGCTGTAGTCTAATAAATATGCCATCTTTTTCAATTCAAAACATCCTAGTCACGGAAAGAGTGATTTATCCACATTGCTTGCTGACCTGTTACCTTTCCACAGCCTTGGAGGGATGGCTGTTTAATGTGTTATACTGAGAACAAAATCAAGCTTGAGGCAGTGTCTTCTAGGTGTTTCTGTTTAATCGAGCTGGGTATCAAAACCGTAACATTAGCTTGGGTTTATTTGGTTCAGTTATCTGTATGATAATTTTGAGGATCTTTTTAACTGAGGGCTTTATAAAGATAATAAAATGATTTTTTGAGAATAATTGAAACTGAAGCCCTGGAATTAAAACTAAATATCAACTTGGGCATTAATTTACACAACAAACTACGAGCTATCACAATGTGGAATTTGATCTCATTTTTCAGTTCTCTCTCCTCTGTATGAATGGCTTAGGGGTTTTTTTCTCTGAGTATATCTCTTCTCCTGAGTTCCCCTCATCCTCTTCAACAGTCCTTGCTTTTCAATGTCCCTGGCTCTCTGTGCTATTGGGCCCATATTGCTATTTCTCTGGCTCTGTGTATGTCAGGACTAAAGTTTGCTTCAAGTTTAGGCTGTATCAATTGTTATTGTAGACCTGCTTGAGTGTGGAATGCTCTAGAAAATACTGATGTCCTACTCTACTTGTGAAGCTGGGAGCAACTATGGATTCTATGACAATCCCTCCATTCTTTCCTTCTCAACCAAGCCCTTTCCTGCTTCCCCCTTCTATCCTCCAGTATGGTGCAGTCCTCTCGCTGTTGTCTTCAGTGATGTGCAGGATTCTAGTCACCTTCTTTTCGCTGAAAGAGTGTCTTTCTCATGGAGGTAAGGTAAAGTAAAGTCCTCTACTCAGTGGTACCAAGACACTTCCTGCTCAGTGCCATTAAACATCCTCCAAACAACAGTGGTTCAGGAGATGTACGATTCCCGTCTACAGAACATGCAAGGAAACCACTTAGACATGAGAAAGTGTGTTGTGGAATTAGGGAGAATGGCTCACACCTCCATCACCAACAAAACTTTCTCCTTCTCTCTCTCTTCCCCTTTTTTCCTCTCCTGCCTTCTAGTTCCATCCAGTTGTTTTGGAAAGAAGTTTGACTTACCACGTACTGAACGTGGAAGTGGTGGCTTGTTAGTCCATATTCCCACACATTTTCAGCCTTGACTCTGCATCAGGTTAATCTCTAACAGCTTAAAAAAAAATAAAACTAAAAAGCTTGGGCCCTACTGCATGATTTAAAGTGTATAATTTGACATTTTTTTTCTTTTTTTTTTTCATTTTATTTATTTATTTATTATTTTTTTTGAGGTACACCAAGTTCAATCATCTGTTTTTATACACATATCCCCGTATTCCCTTCCTCCCTCGACTCCTCCCCACCCTCCCCATCCCAGTCCTCTAAGGCATGATCCATCCTCGAGTTGAACTCCCTTTGTTATACAGCAACTTCCCGCTGGCTATCTATTTTACAGTTGGTAGTATATATATGTCTATGCTACTCTCTCACTTCATCTCAGCTTCCCCTTCACCCCCCGCCCCCCCAAACCTCAAGTTCTCCAGTCCATTCTCTGCATCTGTGTCCTTGTTCTTGTCTTGTCACTGAGTTCATCAGTACCATTTTTAGATTCCGTATATATGAATTAGCATACAATATTTGTCTTTCTCTTTCTGACTTACTTCACCCTGTATGACAGACTCTAGGTTTATCCACCTCATTACATATAGCTCCATCTCATTCCTTTTTACAGCTGAGTAATATTCTATTGTATATATATGCCACATCTTTTTTATCCATTCATTTGTTGATGGGCATTTAGGTTGCTTCCATGTCCTGGCTATTGTAAATAGTGCTGCAATAAACATTATGGTACATGTTTCTTTTTGGATTATGGTTTTCTTTGGGTATATGCCCAATAGTGGGATTACTGGATCATATGGTAGTTCTATTTGTAGTTTTTGAAGGAACCTCCAAACTTTTCCATAGTGGCTGTACCAACTTACATTCCCACCAACAGTGCAGGAGAGTTCCCTTTTCTCCACACCCTCTCCAACATTTGTAGTTTCCAGATTTTGTGATGATGGCCATTCTGATCAGTGTGAGGTGATACCTCATTGTGGCTTTGACTTGCATTTCTCTGATGATGAGTGATGTTGAGCATCTTTTCATGTGTGTGTTGGCCATCTGTATGTCTTCTTTGGAGAAATGTCTATTTAGGTCTTCTGCCCATTTGTGGATTGGGTTATTTGCTTTTTTGGTATTAAGCTTCATGAGCTGCTTGTATATTTTGGAGGTTAATCCTTTGTCCATTGTTTGTAGGCAACTATTTTTTCCCATTCTGAGGCTTGCCTTCTAGTCTTGTTTATGGTTTGTTTTGCTGTGCAAAAGCTTTTAAGTTTCATGAGGTCCCATTTGTTTATTCTTGATTTTATTTCCATGATTCTAGGAGATGGGTCCAAAAGGATGTTGCTTTGATGGATGTCATAGAGTGTTCTGCCTATGTTTTCCTCTAGGAGTTTTATAGTGTCTGGCCTTACATGTAGGTCTTTAATCCATTTGGAGTTTATTTTTGTGTATGGTGTTAGGAAGTGTTCTAATTTCATTCTTTTACATGTTGCTGTCCAATTTTCCCAGCACCACTTATTGAAGAGGCTTTTTCCCATTGTATACTCGTGCCTCCTTTGTCAAAGATAAGGTGCCCATATGTGTTTGGGCTTACCTCTGAGTTCTCTATTCTATTCCATTGATCTTCCTTTCTATTTTTGTGCCAGTACCATACTGTCTTGATCACTATGGCCTTGTAGTATAGTCTGAAGTCAGGAAGCCTGATTCCACCAACTCCATTTTTCCTTCTCAAGATTACTTTGGCTATTTGGGGTCTTTTGCATTTCCATACAAATCGTAAGATTTCTTGCTCTAGTTCTGTGAAAAATGCCATTGGTACTTTGATCGGGATTGCATTGAATCTGTAAATTGCTTTGGGTAGTACAGTCATTTTCACTAAGTTGATTCTTCCAATCCAGGAACATGGTATGTCCCTCCATCTGTTTGTGTTGTCTTTGATTTCTTTCATCACTGTCTCAAAGTTTTCTGCATACAGATCTTTTGCCTCCTTAGGCAGGTTTATTCCTAGGTATTTTATTCTTTTTGTTGCAATGGTGAATGGGAGAGTTTCCTTCATTTCTCTTTCTGCTCTTCCATTGTTAGTGTATAGGAATGCAAGAGATTTCTGTGCATTAATTTTGTATCCTGCTACTTTACTAAACTCATCAATTAGTGCTAGCAGTTTTCTGGTAGAGTCTTTAGGGTTTTCTATATATAATATCATGTCATCTGCAAAGAGTCGCAATTTTACTTCTTTTCCAATTTGGATTCCTTTGATTTCTTTTTCTTCTCTGATTGCTGTGGCTAAAACTTCCAAAACTATGTTGAATAATAATGGTGAGAGTGGACACCCTTGTCTTGTTCCTGTTCTTAGAGGGAATTCTTTCAGTTTTTCCCCATTTAGAATGATGTTGGCTTTTGGTTTGTCATATATGGCTTTTATTATGTTGAGGTAACTTCCTTCTATGCCCATTTTCTGGAGAGCTTTTATCATAAATGGATGTTGAATTTTGTCAAAAGCTTTTTCTGCATCTATTGAGATGATCAAATGGTTTTTATCCTTCAATTTGTTGATATGGTGTATCACATTGATTGATTTGCATATATTGAAGAATCCTTGCATCCCAGGGATAAACCCCACTTGATCATGGTGTATGATGTTTTTAATGTGCTGTTGGATTCTGTTAGCTAGTATTTTGTTGAGGATTTTTGCATCTATATTCATCAGTGATATTGATCTGTAATTTTCCTTTTTTGTGACATCTTTGCCTGGTTTTGGTATCAGGGTGATGGTGGCCTCGTAGAATGAGTTTGGGAGTGTTCCTCCTTCTGCTATATTTTGGAAGAGTTTGAGAAGGATAGGTGTTAGCTCTTCTCTAAATGTTTGATGGAATTCGCCTGTGAATCCAACTGGCCCTGGGCTTTTGTTTGTTGGGAGATTTTTAATCACTCAATTTCCGTATTTGTGATTGGTCTGTTCATAGTTTCTATTTCTTCCTGGTTCAGTCTTGGAAGATTGTATTTTTCTAAGAATTTATCCATTTCTTCCAGGTTATCCAATTTATTGGCATATAGTTGCCTGTAGTATTCTCTCATGATCTTTTGTATTTCTGTGGTGTCCATTGTTACTTCTCCTTTTTCATTTCTAATTCTGTTGATTTGCATCGTCTCCCTTTTTTTCTTGTTGAGTCTGGCTAATGGTTTATCAATTCTGTTAATCTTCTCAAAGAACCAGCTTTTAGCTTTATTTATTTTTCTTATGGTTTCTTTCCTTTCTTTTTCATTTTTTTCTACTCTGATCTTTATGATTTCTTTCCTTCTGCTCACTTTGGGGGTTCTTTGTTCTTCTCTTTCTAATTGTTTTAGGTATAAGGTTAGGTTGTTTGTTCGATATTTTTCTTGTTTCTTAAGGTAGGACTGTATTGCTATAAACTTCCCTCTTAGAACTGCTTTTGCTGCGTCCCATAGGTTTTGGGTTATTGTGTTTTCATTGTCGTTTGTTTCTAGATATTTTTTGATTTCCTCTTTGATTTCTTTAACGATTTCTTGGTTGTTTAATAGTGAATTGTTTTGCCTCCATATGTTTGTATTTTTTGCAGATTTTTTCCTGTAATTGATATCTAGTCTCATGGCATTGTGGTCTGAGAAGATGCTTGATATGATTTCAATTTTCTTGAATTTGCCAGGGTTTGATTTGTGACCCAAGATGTGATCTATCCTGGAAAATGTTCCGTGTGCACTTGAGAAGAAAGTGTAGTCTGTCGTTTTTGGATGGAATGTCCTATAAATATCAATTAAGTCGAGATGGTCTAATGTGTCATTTAAAGTTTGTGTGTCTTTATTTATTTTCTGTTTGGATGATCTGTCCATTGATGTAAGTGGGGTGTTCAAGTCTCCCACTATTATTGTGTTCCTGTCGATTTCCCCTTTTATGGCTGTTAGCATTTGCCTTATGTATTGAGGTGCTTCTATGTTGGGGGCATAGATATTTACCATTGTGATATGTTGTTCTTGGATGGATCCCTTGATCATTATGTAGTGTCCTTCCTTGTCTCTTGTAATAGTTTTTACTTTAAAGTCTAATTTGTCTGATATGAATATTGCTACTCCAGCTTTCTTTTGACTTCCATTTGCATGGAATATCTTTTTCCATCCCTTTACTTTCAGTCTATATGTGTCCCTTGGTCTGAAGTGGGTTTCTTGTAGGCAGCATATAGAAGGGTCTTGTTTTTGTATCCATTCAGCCAGTCTGTGTCTTTTGGTTGGAGCATTTAATCTATTTACATTTAAGGTGATTATTGACATGTGTGTTTCTGTTACCATTTTCTTAATTGTTTTGGGTTTGTATTTGTAGGTGTTTTCCTTTTCTTGTGTTTCCTACTTAGAGAAGTTCCTTTAGCACTTGTTGTAAGGCTGGTTTGGTGGTGCTGAATTCTCTTAACTTTTGCTTGTCTGGAAAGCTTTTGATTTCTCCCTCAAATCTGAATGAGATTCTTGCTGGGTAGAGTATTCTTGGCTGTAGGTTTCTCTCTTTCACGACTTTCAGTATATCCTGCCATTCCCTTCTGGCCTGCAGAGTTTCTGTAGAAAGGTCAGCTGTTATCCTTATGGGTTTTCCATTATATGTTATATGTTGCTTTTCTCTTGCTGCTTTTAATATTTTTTCTTTGTGTTTAATTGTCGTTAGTTTGATTCATATGTGCCTTGGTGTATTTCTCCTTGGGTTTATTCTGTATGGGACTCTCTGTGCTTCTTGGACTTGGTTCATTATTTCCTTTCCCATGTTGGGGAAGTTTTCCACTATAACCTCTTCAAATATTTTCTCAGACCCTTTCTTGTTTTCTTCTTCTTCTGGGATGCCTATAATTCGAATGTTGGTACGCTTAATGTTATCACTGAGGTCTCTGAGACTGTCTTCTAATCTTTTTATTCTTTTTTCTTTTCCTGCTCTGTGGCAGTTATTTCCCCCATTCTATCTTCCAACTCACTTATTCGTTCTTCTGCCTCAGTCATTCTGCTGGTAATAGCATCTAGAGTATTTTTAATTTCAGTTATTTTGTTATCCATTGCTGTTTGTTTTTCTGAGTTCTTATGAACTGTTTCTTGTACTTTCTCTATTTTGTTATCAAGATTTTGTATCATTTTTACTATCATTACTCTGAATTCTTTTTCAGGCATTTTTCCTATTTCCTCTTCATTTATTTGGTCTTGTGGGTTTTTTTCCTGCTCCTTTGCCTGCATGGTGTTTCTTTGTTTCCTCATGGTTGTCCAAACTTTTGGGGTTGCTTGTCCCAGCGATAGAGGTGTTTATAGAAGACTGTCCAAGAATCAGACTAATGTCCGAGTGTTGGGTTAAACAAATACTAAGTCTAGGAAACACATACATGTATAAGACACACAATTACTGAATCCATTAGGACATAAGGCTCTGGAAAGACCTGACAGAAGAACCCCACTATGCTATCAGATATTCAAAGAGAAACCTAACAGAAACTGGCAACCAAAATAGAACAAAACAGGAACAAAAGCAAAAAGAAAGAAGCAAATAACACCTTACACATACAAACACTAATCCAGGGAGATTTTGTAAGCTAGGATCAAATATAAAAAGGAGCTAGAGTACCCCCAGACAGAATGGAGATTCTCAGAATAAAATTAGCCAATTGTACTAAGAACTAAGATAAAGACAAAAATCTAATATTAAATACCAAGGTGGTGCATCATCTGGAGAATAGAGCAAGGAGTCTGAGCAGATCAATAGTGTTGCTTATAAGTATGTTAAGATAAAATAGACTAAAAATGGGTGGAAGACAGGGGAACAGAAGAGCATAGTGTGATTGGAAATATGCAAATAAAAAGAAAGGAATAGAAATGTATAAAAGATAGGGATGAAAGGAAGGTATGAGAGATATATTATTTGTACTACCAAAAACTTAGCTAGAAATAGAAGTATATAAAAAGGCAAAAAAAAAAAAAGAATAAAAAATAGAATTAAAAATTATGTTATAAAACTTGTAGATCCCTTAGGACAAAGATCGTAATTGGTAAAGGAAAAAAAAAAAAAATCCAGAACTGATCCCAGAATGGACCAGTTCAATAGAATTGATATTAATATTTCTGTTTCCTTAGAGTCTCAGCTGTAAGTGTCCTTCTACCCACCTTGGGTTTTTTGTATTATTCTGTGACCAGCAGAGCTTCCTTTATTGTTCATCTGTAAGCATTGGTGTGTGGGGAGGGAGAGGGTGCAATAGTGGCTCCTTCCCCTGGGAGTGAGTGAGCAGTGGCGCACTGTGGTTTCAGTCTGGCTTGGAGGTGCCTGTTGCAGAGGGACACCGGTGGCTCAGGTGTAAACAGAAAGTCTCAGAGTTGGGCCTCTCTCGGGGTTTTTTTTTTTTCTCAGCAGCCTTCCTGTTGCTGGAGTTCCAAGGGGTTTTAATCTAGCCCCACCCAAGGGCCTGAGGGTACTTGTTATCCCTGAGCGCCTTAGGTGGCCCACAGGGCATCTCTCCACTGCCTGTTGCAGAGGTGCCAAAAGAGAGAGAGAGGCTATGCCTGCAGCTCCTCTCCCCCACCTGTGAGCCTGCAGCATCAAGCTGCCATCATGGCCGGGCAGCTCTCAGGGGCAGGCACTCCTCGCTGCAAACCTCTTTCCTCCTGTCCTCTTGGTCCGTCACCTTTCTGGCAACAGTTTTTCTCACCCTGAACCAGCTGTCTGGTTCCCACGCTCCCGGACCCTCTGTTCAGATGTGTATCGACGTCTCTGTCTGGGAACACTAAGCTGCAGTGCGGACCCTCCGTGTGTGTCTCACTCCCTCCCGTCTGCCACAGCTCCGCAGTTTCACCCTCTTTGAGCCGTCGTAGATGCCTCCCTACCGGTTATGTCGGGATACTTGTGGTCCTTTCTGGTGTCCAAGGCCGTCTGCTGGTGTTCAGTTGGTTCTCTGTGGAAATTACTGCGTCTTTTGGTGCATTCCCAATGCATCTGTGGAGAGGGATGCATTCCACGTCCCTCTACTTCACCGCCATCTTTTTCTCCAACATTTTTTTCCTTATTAGTAATGTATATATGGCAATCCCAGTCTCCCAATTCATCCCCACCCCCACCCCCCGCTTTCCCCACTTGGTGTCCATATGTTTGTTCACTACAGCTGTGTCTCTATTTCTGCCTTGCAAACCAGTTGATCTGTACCATTTTTCTATATTCCACATATATGCGTTAATATATGATATTTGTTTTTCTCTTTCTGACTTAGTTCACTCTGTATGACAGTCTCTAGGTCCCTGCATGTTTCTACAAATGTCCCAATTTCGTTCCTTTTTAATGCTGAGTAATATTCCATTGTATATATGTACCACACCTTCTTTATCTATTCATCTGTTGATGGACCCCCTGGGTGTTTTATTGAGCAAATTATTTAATCTCTTCATATTTTAGTTTATTCATCTGTAAAATGGCGTTAAAAATAGTACCTATCTCATAACACTGTTAGGTGATTAAATAGGACAAGTAAAGCACTAAGAACAGCACCTGACACAGTAAACGCTGTCAAAATATTATCCTTTACCATTATATGATCATGGTTGAACCATAGGAGTTCATGAACCATAGTTGAACCATAGTCTCCTGGAGTCTGAAAAGACTTTAAAAGATGATCTAGTCCTCAGGCAGTTGGATATTATTATGATTCCCATTTAACAGATTAGAAAGCTCAGGTTCTTAAGTGCTTGCCCAAGATGATTCAGGATGGAAACAACAATTATAATAACACAAACAGTAACAAGTAGTATCTGTTGTGTGTTTACAACATGCCAAACACTGTATTAAGTGTTTGATGTCCATTATATCATTAACCCAGTGCTTTTCAACCTTTAACACGCACACACAGTCACCTGGGGATCTTGTTAAAATGTAGATTCTGATTCTGTACGTCTGGGATGGGGCACAAGATTTTTACATTTCTAACAATTTTCCAGGCGATGGTGGCTCTGCTGGTCCAAGACTCACCCTTTGAATAACATGGGTTTAACCTACATAGCAACCCTATCTGATGGCTTCTAGTTTTTGTCCTTATTTTACATATAATAAACTTAGGTTGTGAGGATAAATAACTTCCTCAAGGTCGCAGGGTTTGAAGCAGTAGTACTGGGGATTGGACTGATTGTCTCGTTACAGAGCCTGCCTCTTTCACCACCCTGCCTGACTTCATTCATGCGTATGTAATAGGGGTATCTATGCCACTTGGCAGACTGTAGGGCAAATGCCATATGTTTCCCAAAGTTTTAAAGTCATGTGTCTACTTAGAGCAGAGACACTGATGGAGTGTTTTATGTGTTTTTAATTGTTCATTACACCCCTGGCCCTTTCAGCTATAGCTGTGGCTTCTCTTGCACATAAAAGAAAGTCCTAAATTCCAGTTGATGGTAAACCTAGTGCTCAGGTCCCTCCTGAGCTATAACACGCACTGCCACGTTTTTAAATCCTGACCTTATTTTATTTATTTATTTGAACCCATTTCACCGAGTTTAGAATTCTTGGCTCCAAATACTTAGATTGGATCCTCTGCCCTCCTGTACTCTTTCTGATTTATCCTGTGCAGCAGGCACAGAGATGCATCGCTCAGGCCCCCTTTGAAGAAAGAACGTGTTGCCCAGCATCAGGAGTGCTTCCAGCTGTTGACCCCTTCAGGTCTGCTTCAGCTCAAGAGCCCAGGCCAGCTCTTCTCTGGTCCCCCAGGCCTGGCCATTCCCACTAATGCTGACCCCTTCGTGGGCATCCTTTGCTCAGAGCTCCTCTTTGGGCTGGCAGAGACTTTGTGAGGTTGGCATCATTGTCTGATAGCTCCCATGCCCAATCCCACTTTCTTTATTTCTTTTCATAAATATTATTAGGATAGTAAACCTTTTGCACTTCTAACTCCATCTCAGTGTCTGTTCCCCAGAGGTTCTAACTAACACTTCTCACCACTCAGCCAAGTGAGAGCTCTTACTCAGCCTAATCCAAGTTACCAACCCCAACCGGTGCCTGGGTAGACTGGCCTGCTACTTGGTAGACATCTATGCCCAGGCAGTTGCTTAATTGTATATAATCATTCCACAGACAGGTGCATATTGAATAACCATTGGGTATTCATACCTTCATAAACATGGTCACCTCTTCTAAATGTCTCCAATAAAGGAGAAATGTGACAAATTTAGATACCATGCCTCTATTTAGCCTTTGGTTTCTATGGTGAATTGTTCGCTAGAGGGTAAAATTTAGCGATTACATACTACGTTTTAGGATCATTGGGTGCTGCCTATGTAATTATAGGGTTGTGTTATAGTGAGGAAAAACAGATGTCACCAAAATAAGATAAGAAGTGACTAGCTATGTCTATGGTGAAAAAAATACAATGACCATGAGTCAGCAACACTGAATTGCAGTTCAAGGAGTAAATCACATTTTGGATACAGAAAAATAAACAGAGTAAAAGATTGAGGGGTTTTTTGGTTTGGTTTTTGTTTGTTTCTTGGGTTTTGGTTTTTTGTTTGTTTGTTCGTTCTTATTGTTTTTTGGCTATTTATTATTACTACACAGAATCCTGGGTCATGGTTCTAATTTCAGATGGCGAGTTGTTGAGATGATTTAATTGGATCGGCTCTCAGAGCCCCCTCTCTAAGCCCCCCGTATCCATGTGTTCCTATGTTGAAGGGCCTGGAGTTTTGAATAAGGGGGTAGATGGAGGAGGGAATGGTAATTTCTGAGCATGAGCTGTTCCCCAGAAGTGCAGGCCTGTGTCACTACTGTTTAGATGTGTGTTGCTGTCAGTGGAGAGGTGATGAAGTTCTGGATGTCCAGAGGACGGAGTGAGATCTTTCCATCTCTGGAGAAGGAGAAATGACGGTGAGATGGAAACCGTGATGGAGATGACGTAAAAGACAAGTCCAATCTTGATTAAAGCACATTTTGGGTACCATAGCCTAAGAGACTCTTAGGAAACCTGTAGACTAGAAGCAAATAATAAAATAGAGAGAAACAAATCATAGAGAGCTGGGTAATAATATATGTGGGATGGGCAGAAAGATTTGAAGAATGCGTTAGTTATTAGGTCAAAGAAGGGAAGTAACTACCCAAGAAATTTTGAGGTATTCTCTAGAAAATGGGCTTTGCTTGGTGCATCTAAAGTTGAATTTCTTGTCAACAAGACTGATATTATAAATTAACCTGGGAGGTTGTGAAATTCACATCCATTGAAGATAGCTCCAATATGGTGCTGAATGAAGTTGAGAAAACAAATAACCAATTTTAAAGTCTGTTTATCCCCCACAATTCTCTGATTTATGGAAAAATTAACATTTTTACTTTTTTTACTTAACCTACAGTCTGATGTGCACTCAGCAAAGGTCTGAGTGTATAGTTTTCTGAATAACTAGCCTAGAAACCCACCAGAGCACACACAGTGAGGTGACTCTGTCACCCATGGAGCAGCTAAAATGACATCAATAAATCATAAAATATGCCCAAGAGGGCATTATAAATCATTTAGAGTTGCTATTAATATTTTAGACATGTTCATTTTTAGCAGTGTGTTAAGGTTTAGTGTTTGCATTCCATTTTAATTCAGCACTTGATAATTGAAATGTGATGTTGTTAAAAGTGATTTTAAATTATTTTTTTTGCTAATCATTTAACAATTGAATAGAATAAGGGAACTGATCATTAGCTTCATTCTCTCTAAAATTCCCTTCTGGCACTGGTCCCCAAATCCAAAAGAATATTCTTTGGCAGTGCTCGCCCAGGAAAAATGGTGGATTTCAACACATTGGTCAGTAGAGCTTCTTTACTTCTTTCTGTGACTTGCAGGTCATTCCACTCTTGACTTGCTTGGTGGCTTCATGCTTTCTCTAGTTGGTCAGGGCATGCTACCAGACTATACCACTGTGGGTATCCACTTCTTTCATATTATTAAAAGCACTCCAAGTTGTTAATAAAAACCACCCTCCACTGAGAATCTATTTTGTGCCCAGCAGTGTGCTAAGTACTTTTTATTTACAATATCATAGGTCTTCACAAAAACTCTGTGAGGAGAATACTATTACTCATTGTTTGTGAGGCAACTTAGGTTCAGAAGATTGGCAAAGAAGATTAAGAAATTAGGCAAAGATCTCAGAACTGATCATGGGAAGCTATCTTTATTCTAAAGCCTATGGGTGTTTCCACATCAGAACTTGATCCCCTTAGGGACTTGCCTACTAATACTTAATGGCTTCAATGTGCGGATCTCTGTTAAGAGATGCTAGTATATTTGTAATAACTCATACTTCATGAATTAATGACTTATTAGCCCCCCTCTTTCTAGAATACTCATTTTCTTTTAAGCACAAAGAAGCAGTTCAGGTAACTGCCTTCAGGGGATCAATGGTGTCTTGTAATAGGGCTGCATGGATGGACTGGCTTCACTTTTCCCAGAGCTGCTGAGGAGTCGAGATGCATATCTGCTAGGACTCTTGATTTTTAAGTGACACAAATGTGACTTGAGCTAGACAAAGAAGAAGGTGCTTCCCTTCCTGGCTTACTGGATTTTATAACCGTATGGTATAAGAGTACCTTTGGCTTCAGATGTGGCTGATTCAGGTATTAGCTTCATCAGGATATCATGTCTCTCCATCTCTTAATTCTGCTTCCCTTTCAGTTGGTAGCATCCTGGGCTACCATCACATTCCCACAAGCTTTCAGCTTAGAGCCTCTTGGTTTATCAACTTCAGGAAAATCTCCGAATTTAGTCTGTAGGATGATTTACGTCATGTGTCTGTCTCTTAACCAACCACTGTGGCCAGGGAGGTGGAATACACTGTTTGCCTAAGCCCCAGTCGCATGTCCACACTTGGATTAGGGGAGGGGATGTGGTCAGTCTCATCTGAATCACGTGTGAGTGGGAGGGGTGTGCCTCCTCAAAGGGAAATGTAGGTTTACTGGTAGAAGCAGTGGAAGGAATGGATTCTGAGCAGGGAAAAACTAGAGATGGACACTTAAAATTGCTATTTAAATTGAGTGGGGTTGAAAGTGAAATGAGAAAGTATAAAAGCACTAAACTAAAAAGCACTGTGCAATTTAAAAAAATAAGTTCTTTTATTAATTGAGGTACTGCTCCACTGAGAGTTGAGAAACGAAAGGCTTTAAAAGCTTGCACTTTGACTTGATTAGTAGATCATTCAATAGAAACCAACGCAAATAAAACCAGCATAGCCTTACTGGGGAAGCACAGTTGTGGAATATTCTTTTATTTTCTGTTGATTTTATGGAAGAGAGAATCACAGAGGGGGTCCAGAGAGTGAAGAGGGGCCTTATAGTCTTACATATAAAGAAAGGTATATGGTCAAATAAATGTGCTTTTCCCTCTTCAAAGTTACACTTTATTTTAGAAAGTAAATATTGATTTTCTTAATGCAAATAACGTTTATATGCAATTTATTGAAGGTGTAATGTAGTCTAAGTTCATCACATAAGAGTCAACGTTAAATGATTACTTAATCTAATTCTATTTTTTCCCCTTCTGTTTCTTGGGGAGAAGTTCTTTTTTTCTCTCAATATCTTTCTGTTGTTCAAAAAGCTATGTAGCCACTTTCATGACTTAGAAACTTTCCACTCAGATGTCAAGCCCAGGAAGGCGAATTCTCTCAAGTTTTATCACCTTCCTGGAACTCCTCAGGAAGAAGGCAAGGTGTGCCCGTGTGCCCTAAGCACTCCCAGGGCCTTCTCTGCTCACTGTCCCTGCCCTGAATCTCCTTTGTCTCTGAGAAAGAAAAAAAAAAAAAAATCCCTTAGGCCACACGGTTCAGCTATTAGGAGAGAAAGTATCTGTACAATGTATCCTTCTCCCTTTCAAATCCCATTTATTCATTCTCTTTCACATTAAATGCTCATCTCCACTGAGAGTGTGCCTTATTAAACCTAGAAACAGTTAGAAATGGAAAAACCTGATTCCCAAAAAGATGCATACAGAAAAGTACATGAATATATACATATAATTATAACTCTTATGGATATTTTATTATAGAAATGTATGTTCATAAAAATGTTAAAAAAAGAAGTGAGTGGAAAAAAGATTAAAAAATCTCCCATATTACTCCACTCAGATATTTGCACTTTGATAATTGTAGAGGCTATGTTTTCATTTGGGGTGGGGGGAGGAAGGAGGGCCTGGCATTTGCATATTTTCTCATTTATAAAAATGAGATCGTGTTACAATACTCATTTATAATCTTTTTTCCATATAACTGTATCTGATTAATATTCTTTTCTATAACAATCTATTTCTTGAAGGGGTTATGTCTTATTTTTCCCCTAAACATCTACTTTAAAATATTCTTGAACAGAGTAGCAATTGCTAAATACAAATGTATCGTGATTTTTCTCTGCATTAATGTATTGCTGCCCCTGCCAAGAGAGATGTTTGTATTTTAATATTGCTCTTCTGTAGACAATGTCTTAGTGCAAGGGAATAAATCTAACAATTGGTCCCATGGGGGATGTTTTAAAAGAGTTCACTCATTATTTTTTATCATGACACATAGTCTGTCCATCCATTTTCCCATAAGAGTGAGCCAGTTCTAAAGGGAAACTTACTCCTTCTTTCCCAATGAGTGTTTATAGAGGAAAGGGAGGAATCAGATTCGATATTTATTTTAAATGGCATCAATTAAAGATCTTGCCGTTCTCACTTGGCGTATTGTATCAGTGTCAGCTGTACCCTTGAACACAATGCATGCCTGGTATACTAGTTAGCCACAATCACATTTTCAAATGTGTGATCCTCTATTCAGTTGTTTGTGGCACACAATCATGTTAGATTTTGGAAACAGAACCAGAAGACATTCCACTATTAGCATATTTCTATTACTTGTGTTTGTCAGAATATTCCTTGATTGAACAAACATGTATTTTTTCTGTGCCAGTATCTTTGTAGTATGAAAAATTTCATTTCCCCAGTGGAACAGCATGATCCTACTTTAGAACTGTAGAAATATGATGTTTGAGTCAGGTAAAATAATGCTAGGGAGCGGATTTGGCAGAAAGAAAGTTGCTGACTGGCAAGACTGGAAATGCCAGATATGGTCAGATTGAAAGTGGGCCAGAAGGCTTACTTCTAAGAAGCAGGGAATGAGTCTGAGTCTTTGATCAGAGCAGGGCAGGGGAGTAGGAACCAGAGTGTCCCTGGGGAAGAACTTTTATCCAAATATTCTTTACATGCCAGGCAGTTTGCTTCTCACATCTTGTGGGTTGCAGAGGCCATAACAAAACAGGATGAGGTTCAGGCAAGGTGTCAGGAGGCAAATGTTAGCCAGCAGCAGGTCAATTCCCACCTCGTACAAAGAGCTGCAGGTGTGCCAACTGCTGACGTCTGGGGTGAGGCTCATCTGAAACCAGCAAGTGGAAACCTGTGGCAGCAAGCAGTTAAACATGGCTTCCCTGGAGGGTCCACGCTCAGCACTAAATGTCAACTCCAACATTACCCCTGGCACATCCAACAACTTGTAGAAGAAATAGGGTAAGTGATGCCAAGGGCATGGAAGCATGGGCAACCAGGTATATCTTAAGCACCTTTGTTTCAGCATGAGCGTCATGTTTGGTGGGGAATGGTAATAGGTGAGACTGAAAAAGCAGCCGGGACAGAGTGGAGGATTTTTATATGCTGAACGATTTGGTTGTTTTCTATGGGTGATGGGAAAACTGTTGATGGATTAAAGCAGAGGTGTGACAAGATCACTCTTGCCATGGAGATAGATTATTCAGGCAGAAATGCAGGGGATTGGAAAAACGGAGATTAATATGGAAGGCACGGGACCCCATTAGAAGGCTAGGGCAATAAAGACAAAAGGACAAAGGTATTTTTGTTGCAGTGCTACTTACAGGGGGAAAGCACTTGAAACAACCTCAATATCAACCAATAGGAGTGAAGCTGTGCAGTTGTGAAGAAGAGTAAAGCAGCTCTCCCGACTTACTGATATGGACTATTTTTCAAGATGTGTTAATTGAATAGAGCCGGGTGCAGAATAGTGTGTTTCTTATTCTAAATATCTGAATGACAATAAGGGGAAAATAAAAATATATGTTCGCATAGGCATAAAACCTAGTATCAGGATTAGCTTTGGAGGGAATCTGAGGTGGGAAAGGGGCTTAGGAGTCGCTGTACAGTCTTTTGTACTGTTGGAATATTTTCCAGGTGCAAGAATTATAATTTTTAAAAACTCAAAGTCTTATGAAATAGCCTATATGAGAGAGGACTTTTGGAACTTAGTGTGGTCCCAAGATACGGGCTTCCCTGCAATCAAATGTCTTAATCGCAGCCACTGAGGTTTTCCCAATTAGTGTACAGCATCTTGAACCATTTTCTTGGTGGCTACAGCATCTCCCTTCTAGCCGCCATCCATTTTCTGGCCCAGGTGAGAGATGACTTGGGAGAATGGGCAATTAGAAGAGCAAATTGGGATGGTGGGCTTTGCTGTAAATCTTCCCCCGTTACCTGAGAATTCTCTGCCATGACATAGAATTCTGCCTCCTCTCTTCCTTAGCCACACAGGCCAGTTTTATGGAGATAAGAATAGATAATAATCTTTCAGGTGGCGCCATGTTATGGATGCCAATATTTGATGAATAATACATATTTTATTTAAAAACAGTTGTTATGACAACTGCAGTGAACACTGGGATTTCATGTTGTTGTGGAAAGAAGAGTGCTCTCCCTCCAACCCCCAAGCCCACTCCTTCAAACTGAGGTTCGTTCTTCAGTGGCTTTTAAAATTTTAACTCCTGGATATAATGTGTAAATATAAAACCAAACTGAGATCTCACTCCCAGTGGGTTATTCATGAGCTTGCCTTTGGTCCAAGATACTTCAGTTTTTCTCATGTTGCTTAAAGGCTTTAAAGAAAAAAAATCCTAGAACTCTGTGGTATAGATTTTTCAGTCTCCCTGAAGCATCCAGAATTGTTTTTTATTTCTCTTCCCCTTTGAATCCATGAAAACAAACCCCTTTTTTTCTTAATATAGTTTTATTCACACATCATTAAGCTGATTTACCATATTATGCACCACTGTAGGCTTAGCAATCATGGCTTTCTCTCATTGAGGGAATGAAACAATTATTCAGAATCTCATATAAAAAAGACTTTGCCCGATTCTGAAAGTACACACCACTGGGAATTTTGCTAAAACCCCTGATGTTATTAAAGTTCACAGTGAGGGGAGGTATGGAGGGATAGAGATTAAGCAAATTATAAATGCAACAAATGAAATACTAAACTGTCAAGTAGGAGTGTGTGGCCCTCAGTGCTCAATTGGCTGACATAAAATATTTCTAAGGAGTAGTTTTTACCCTGTGTTTCATTATATTCCTTACTTTACTTCTGGAAAGTGCATTTCATTGGATGGATTTGCTCTGTGTTTTGGAACTCCCTGATTCCAAGTTTGCTCTCTTACACACACACAATTGTTGTTTCCCTCAGTAAATGCTAGAATTTTAAACATTCTATGGTCTTCTCTAATGCAACAAAGAGAGAAGGATCAAAATTGATTATCCACTAATGTTTAGCACTCAAAGGCAGGATCAGACACAATAATGAGCCGGCGACAGACAGCACAGTTTGGAGATGAGTAAACAAGGGGCCATTATTGCCTACTGTGAATACCACCTGGAAGTTGAGACAGTGGCACGTCCTAATCAGAAAAATAAATGACCAGCTGCAAGGTTAAAAGCTCATAATTCAAGGAGTGTCCTTCATCTGTTTGAAAGCATCTGGAAAGTAACCGGCACCAGGCATTAACTACAAACTCATTTGCAAGGCTTGGCAGCATCTCTCCACTTGACACCTCCCTAATCACTCATCTTGTGGGCTGGGAGTATGCAGGCTATGCTTGTGAAAAGACAAAGCAAAAACTGAAAACCAGTGGGATTTTACCACGTGGATGCTTGGCAGTGGAGGCAGAGGCACATGGGAGGAAATAGATTTTCAGACAGTCTATATGGGTCCTTTTCCCTTTCTTTCAAACCAGTCTATTCCAATCATCTTTCAGCTGTTGTTTTGTTTGTTTTTTGATGAGGTTTTTTGTTTGTTTTTTGTTTTTTAAAGACAATTTTTTAAAGAGAAGTTTAGGCTAACAGCAAAATTGAGAGAGGAAGGTACAGAGATTTCCCTGCCCCTGCAGACGCATAACCTCCCCCTTTATCAATATCCCTAGTCGAGTCATACATTTGTTAGACTTGATGAACCTACACTGATGCGTCATGAACACCCGAAGTCCATCGTTCAAATTAGGGTTCACTCTTGGTGTACATTCTATGGATTTAGAAAATGTACAGTGATGTACATCCACTATTATAGTATCACACAGTGTTGTTTCACTGCCCTAAAAATCCTCTGTGCTCTGCCTATTCATCCCTTCTTCCCCCAGTCCCTGGCAACCACCAATCTTTTACTATCTTAATAGTTTTGCCTTTTCCAGAATGTCATACAGTTGGAATCTGGAAAGCCTTTTCAAGTTGACTTCTTTGACTTAGTAATGTGTATTTAAGTTTCTTCCGTGTCTTTTCATGATTTGATAGCTCACTCTTTTTTTAAACACTGACTGATATTCTGTTGTCTGATTGTACCACAATTTATTTATTCTTCCCCTACTGAAGGACATCATGGTTGCTTCCAAGTTTTTGCAACTATGAATAAAACTGCTATCAACATTGTGCAGGTTTTTATGTAGGCATAAAATTTTAACTCCTTTGTGTAAATAACAAGGAGCATGATTGCTGGATGATATAGTAACTGTATATTAATTTTGTAAGAAGCCAAGAAACTGTCTTCTATTTTGTATCTCACCAGCAATAAATGAGAATTCCCGTTGTTTCTACAGCCTCACGTTTGGTGTTGTCAGTGTTCTGGATTTTGGTCATTCTAATAGTTGTTCAGTGGTATCTCATTATTGTTGTAATTTGCTTTTAATTTGTTGTTTAATTTTCATTTAATTTAAATGACATAAAATGTGGAGTATCTTCTCATATGCTTATTTGCCATCAGTATAATCTTCTTTGGGGAGATATCTGTTAAGGTCTTTGGCCCATAATTAAATCAGGTTGCTGGTTTTTTTATTGTTGAGGTTTTTTTTTTAACTTCTTTTTTTTTTTTTTTTTTGAGAAGGAAGCAAGCAAGAGGACTTTTCTAATATTCAAAATGAAAATGAAAATGAAAATGCAACATGAGTATTTCTGTGAATTAACCACAACTTACTTGAAAAGACTTTGTTAGACATTGCAGTACGTTATACCAGATAGTCTCCAGATGTTATATAGAGTAAAAATTACAGGTTAACAGTGGAGTCAGATGTATATTTCCAAAATGTCGCTTACAAAGGGGTCCTGATCACAAACTGGCAGTATATTATGCATATATATTGTGAAAAGTGCCCTATTGATAAAGGTTGGAAATATTCTTCCCATAGGAGGGCAGCATGCTAAGGAGCCCATATTATGCTCTATTGACTCATCAAACAATGATATTAAGAATGGATCCCAAGGTATTCCTCTATCTAGGTTTTAACGTCTGTAGTAGAAGGTGGGATCCCCTTGGCACCGGGCACAGCACTTTGGAACAAGTATTGTTCAGCAGTTCCAGAAGATAATCAGCTCCAATGGTCACTTGTGCTTCAAATTTATTTGAAACGGGTTATACAGCTTCTTCAAACTCATGAACCCATGTCCAATATATTTTATTTAGTAAATGACAAATGGAATTGTTAGATGACATAGATGGCTTTATATGTGAAAAGCGCTAACAGAAAACTAACTAGGAGAAATCAATTCATCAAATCTATGGATTATAGAATGAGTCTGCTAGCACATGGCAAGGACTCAACGAACTCGAAAGTAAATGACAACACTCAATGACCGGAAATAGTGTCATTGTTTGTCAGACTGAATGAATTGAACTTGTGGCCAACCAATGCCTGCTTGTTATTTTAGAATCAATTTTTCCAGCTGACCAATACTAACTACTTCCCAAACAGTCACAACAGTGCCACAGAAGCCTGAGCTTCTGACCATAATGCACATCAGATGAGAATTGCTGAGAGCTGAAGGAAAAGCTATTTGCAGTTAGGTAAGAACTAGGGAGTCTGGGAAAAAATATTTTGATTACATATCTAAATTCCAAACAGTTTCCTCTCTTGAACACACTTCTCATAACTTCCCAAATAAAATATATAAAAGAAAGGGACGAAGCTCAAATACAGAGAGCTGAGATATTCTCAGTATCTAGAAATCCCTTAAAGATACTTCCATTCATTCTAATATTACTCTCTTTTTTTGGAATCATAAACTTATCTCTTTGGGTTCAAACATCCCCTGAGGAAATGATAACGTTGCTCAAGTTCATACAAAAGCAACAGCCTAAGTCAGAGAGGATAGATGTTCACACCAGGGGAGACTTCAGTTCTGCACCTGACAGTTGGAGCAGCTCAGATATGGCTCATGAGCTTGCTTTACTCTCTTTGGGTCAAGAGGCCTTGCTTCTTGATTGGAAGGTGCAGAATTTAACTTTTGATGCAGAAATGGGGCAGATCCCTAGAGGAGTGGTAGGGTGCCATTGAAGAAGATCACAAGCAATTGATCTTACTTTGTTGAAGGTGGTACCAGGTGATTTCCCAACAATTTCTTTAGAGACTGGTCCCCAGTCTCATCTCTTAAGTGATGGTAATCTGACCGAGTCCAGGAGCCCAGACAATGGCTCTCTAGAGTTCTGGCAAAGGTAGAAAGGAATCAGTGCCATTTAGTCCCTAAAGCCAGGCTTAGTGTATTTTGTGAGTGCTGGCTGGGCATAGTCTCTAGTTGAAGTTCACGAATAACCCTGTCGCTGATAGGTATGATGACCTGGTAGTTGACATGACTAAAAGGGTTGTATTGTTCAGTCTTAAATCAGTGAAACTACCTTTACATTATGGATAATAACATCATGAATCTTGTTATCCCAAGAGTAAAGAAATTGGAACTATAAAGTTTTACTTGAAAGCTGTAGATAATTCACAACAGAGATAAATATGTTAGTTACGGGAACAAAGATTTTGGAGAAAAGGTTAAGCTTATATTTGGGGCCCCTTGTGAGAGAGAGAGAGTTAAGGTAGTTGGTCTGGATCCACCTGTGATAAGAGAAGGTGGCTAGGCAGTGGGGCTGAGCTCAGGTAGTTGGTGAGCACTTGGAAGAGGGAGTAGTGATGCTTTTGAGGTTTGATTGCAAGTAACAATGTCCTGAAACATAATATCTTAAACGAGATCTCTCTCTCTCTCTCTCACATGAAAGAAACCTGGAGATAAGGCAATCCAGGACTAGCGTCACAGTAACAGTGTCAGGAAACTGCACTTGTTTTGCTGTATTGTGTTTGTTGCTTCCATCCTCAAGGCCACCTCACAGTCCAAGGTAGCTGCTTGGGTCTTGCCATTATATCTCCATTCCAAGCAGGTGGATGAAGGAAGATGAGAGGAAAAAATAGACACCCTCCTATACAAGAAGATTTCCCGAACTTAGCACATAGCACTCTTCATTCAGCATATTGGCTAAAATTAGTTATGTCCTAAACTGACTGAAAGGAAAGCTAAAAAAAAATAATCTTTTAGATGGATAGCAATGTGTCCTGCTTAGAAAAAAAAGTTCAGAATTCTTTAACAAGAAACTAATGGAGAGTAAATTTAGGAAGGTACGTAGTAGTGTCTGCCACACTTGGGTAACCCTCATGTCCCCCTGTCTCATGGGCTTGTTGATTAAAGTTTTCCTTAATTTTTTGTTTCTGAGTTTATCAGATCAAAAACCCCATCATCAGATGACCAGGCATTGGCCCTTCCTCATTGTAGTCTCATATTTACCTCCCCCCACTGCCTGGAATCCCTATGCTTGGGCTGTTCTCTGTTCTTCTCAACTATTGTTTGCTGCTGGTCTGACTGCTAGTTTGTAGGTATAATCTTAGTCCATAAAGCCTGATATGTTAGAAACAAAATGTCATGATATCCCAGCTCTATGTACCCATTCTCTTAGGGAATTCAACCTCTGGTTTTCTTTGAGGACACTGCCCCAGGGACCTTACCTACTGCCAGCAATTCACATGTATTGTAGCATATTTTTTCTGTCTTACTTGCTTTGATGCCCCTGCTGTGCTATGGATGATATCTGTCTCATTGATCTATGCTTCACTCATGGACATAGTCCCTGCTGGTGTTCATCACCTCATACAATTCTAGGACCTCAGAGGCTGCCCGCTAGAGGAGTGGGGTGATGCAGTATTTCATAGAACAATTGTTTTGGTGTGATATGCAGTTTTCCAGGTAAAAGTTTCCTACACTTTTTAGTCTACTGATTTTTAAAATTTTGTTTTCTTTAATTAAAAATTTTTAAGTAAATTGAAGTACAGTTGACTTACAATGTTGTATTAGTTAGTCTCTACTGATTTTAATAGAAATCAGTTTATCCACATAGCTCTTTTCATCCTGGTATGTTTGGAGACCAACTGGGGACTAGGTCAGGAAGAACTAAACTACCACGTGAGAAGAGTGCAGAGCCAGGGCCAGAGGGAAGGGTTCTAGAATGTTACATTTTCTTCGGAAGAGAGAAGAGGACTGACTTCCCAAGCACAGTTGCACAGATGCCTTGGAGGTGGCAGTGACCACTCTGCTGGCCAGCTGCCAGGCACAGATCTCAGCTTCAGCTCCAGAAGAGCCAGGATTCCTGCTGGATTGGTCATTAGATACCTTAGTCACCCACTTGCTTGCCACTGTGATTTCTCTAATGGCTGAGAAAGAGGTGAAGTTTTAGTTGTGCTTCTGGGAATTTCACCAAAACTTGAATATATCCAGAGGATATTATCTGAATATTATCTATTAGTGTGATAGTCCCCAAAAATTGAGAATCATGGAATTAGAGAATTATAGTAATCTTTATTTGGACTTCATTGGGAAATCTTGACCAGCTCACCCATGATATTCTTGGGGATAATGGGGAAAAATGTAGTATGTGGGAATCTGATTAAATTAGTATAGTCAGTGGGTGCTAATTAATGGAGGTGGGTGTCTAATGGGTGTCACTGGGCTCTATCCTTGCCTAATGAAGATACAGAAAGTATACTAGTCCAGTTTTCAGCTAACATTAAATTGGAGTGATAGCTAATATGCTAGAGAATAGGTTAGAGAGAATCAGGACCCCCCCAAACATCTGAGAAACTGAAATGATGGACTGAACCTAACAACATGAAGGTTAGTGAGGAATAAATATGAAATCCTCTCTGGAGTCCAAACGACCAACCTCACACATGCATGTTCAAGGAGACATGCTTAGGTCCATGATAGTTGAGTGGGATTTTTTTTTCCCTTGAGGTATAGTTGATTTACAATATCATGTAAATTTCAGGTATATAACATACTGATTCACAATTTTAAAGATTATACTCCATTTAGAGTTATTATAAGATATTGGCTCTATGCCCTGTGCTGTATAATACATCCTTGCAGAGCAGGATTTTAACTGTCATTCATTCCTTCTTTCAAATATTTTTCAAAGTCCTTCTTTGTTCAGTGCTGGGGATTTCATGATGAACAAGATAGACATAATGCGCTTCCTTATGGAAACAATTGAATAAGAAATAAAGTAAAGAAAAACAGTATCCAAGAGAATACATAACTTTAATATTCAGGGAAGTTTACCATGAGAAAGTGACATTAAGGCTGAAATGTGCAGAATGAGCAGGAGCTCGCTTACCAAGCAGTGGGGAGGGGGAAGAATGCTCCAGAAGAGGGAACAGCATGTACAAAGGCCTGTAGGTAAGATGACATAAAACACTGATGGAATGGGAGGAGGTTCATTTAGACTGTGACATAAAGGGTGGGGGAAATAATGAGAGATGAAACTGGAGAGAGAGAACTGGGGTAGGTCCAGAAGGGTTTTGCAAGTCATTTAAAGAGCTTGGATATTATTTTTGTGGGATGACAATTCATAAAAAATTCTTAAGCAAGGAAGTGACTTAATCAGAGTTTCACATTAGAAGATCCCGACCAGCTTCAATGTTGAGGAGGGAAGAGGCAGGAGGGAGCACAACTGGTGACCGGTTAGGAGGCCACTACAGTCACTGAGGTGAGAGATGGTGGCCAGCACTAGTGACAGTGCAGATGGAAAGAAGTGGGCTGAGCTGGAAAGTATACAGAAGAGGAATCAAGGATCTGGTGATGGTTTGGATGTGGCGACAAGGGAGAATTCAAGGGTGGCTCTCAGGCTTCTGTCTTGGGACAAGTGAGTTGAAGGTGAAACCATGTTCTGATTTTGGGGAACAGCAGGAGAGAAACATTTTGGGGAGGAAAGGTGATGTATTCAGTCTGGGACAGGTTGAGTTTGAAGCGATCCCATGTTGTCCAAGTGGTGATGTCCAGCAGGCAAATAAAATCTAGAACTCAAGGGAGAGATTTGGACTAAAGATACAGATTTGGCAATAATCTCAATGAATCAACAAAAAGAGTGAATTTGGTCTTCGGCCATGTTCATCAAAGTAGGGCCTAGGAAAAGGAATGATGATCATGGCTCTGGAGGACAAGATGGCACAGGGGCTGAGAGCTCTGGCTCTGCTCTGCACAGGCCATGCGGGCCTGAGGGAAGTGACTTATATCTTTGGGTCTCAGTTTCTTCACTATAAATTGGGGATTATAAAACCAGTTATTGCACAATATTTTTGTAAGAATGGAATAAAATGATGAATATAAAATGCACAACAGTGCCTGGCATATGGTTAATGCTCAAGAAATGCTAAGTATTCTCATTATTGTTGTTGTTGCGATTGTGTTTTGCTCATTGTTTGGGAGAACTCCCTCAAAGAGGGAAAGGCAGATGAGACACTGAAATGTGAAATTTTGTCACAGGAGGAATGGTTAAAGAGCCCGAGGCCGGTCAGCTTGATTTACAGAAGTTTTGAGAAAGCATTTTCCAAATATACAAAAGGCTTCCAGAAGAAAGAGGAGATAGAATTGCCCAGTGGGACCCCAGAGGATGGAACTAGGATGAACTGACAGGAATTTCAAGGAGACTGACCTCAGCTCAGTATAACCAAAGTTCTCTAAAGACAGAATAATTAGTTTTTTTGGAAGGAAGGACTTCCTCATCTCTAAATTAGAGATCCCATGATTGCAGTTGGAAGAGTCATACCTCTTACTGGAGGTGGGGTCGGAGGTGGTCTTGCTAACTGTAGAGTGAGGGCCTAGTTTGAATAGGGTGTTTGTTTAGGACTTGGGATCCTCAGCAGGCTCATTAAAATTTATTACAATATTCATTCTCTAACCATAAAAGATTGTTTTCTCTACCAAGTAGGGCAGGGGCTGAGAGAGTCTAGAGAGAAACACTTCCCTCACACGGGCCTACATGCTTACAACCACCCAGTCTCCATGTCCCCAAAGCACACAGCATGGTGTCACAGATAGAGGGCACAGAACCACCTGGAGTGCTGCTGTGAGGTTTTGTTTGTCCCCTCTTACCCCCTGGACACGTCATTATCCCTCCCCAGCTGAGCAGTCTCCTCCCTCTCAGTCCTCCCTCCAGGGCACAGCTTCAGGGAAGGCACAGCGATACATAATAAAGAG
The DNA here is from genome assembly GCF_030028045.1 of Hippopotamus amphibius kiboko. Lineage (NCBI taxonomy): Eukaryota > Metazoa > Chordata > Mammalia > Artiodactyla > Hippopotamidae > Hippopotamus > Hippopotamus amphibius. The sequence continues at coordinate 172,647,961 of NC_080186.1, read as the reverse complement.
GAGGTCAAGACTTTAAATCTCACTACTCTGGGTTTATTTTCTGATAGTAAAATGCAAGGAAACTAGAGTGAAACCTCCATAATTGATGGGCTCCCTTCTCTTGAGAGGCTTTCCGGTTGCATCTTCGTGCTATGCTTGACATTTATGATATAAGGTATTAATATCTGGAAAGAAGAGCTGCTGGTGCTAATTATTCAGACCTGCTCTGAGAGTGCACTGCTGAACAACACTCATATGTCAGATCCCATCTACGCATTAAGTCTTTAACTTAAAATAGGTGGGAATTACGAGGCACTACAGGCTTTCACTGTATGCCTTCCACAGAAAGTCTGTAAGGATATATTAGTAAATCAGCTATGATACAGTTGCTGAAAAGTAAGCCAATAATCAACTGATATATGGAATCCTCAGGAAAGTCTTCGACTTAAGAAATGTGAGAGAAACATCAAAATGATACAAGGGAGGAAAAATGGAAATGATGGGACTAATTTTTTAAATTCAGAAAGGAAAATGTTTGTCTTCTCCTCTAATTCTTTGGGTTGTCAGATGTGCCTTGTTTCTAGTAGCTATTTGTAAAATTAATCATTTTAACAGTATCAAACAGACTGGATTTTTACACTTGATAAATTTTTGATGTTGAACCTTTGAAAAATGCAGTGATGTGATCTTTTTTTTCCTCTCAAGAGTTTTTCCCTAGAAGCCAGTGTTAATTTGCAGATGCCAACACATGACTAATGGGTTTTTATCTCAAAAGATTAATACACATTAAATCAACATAGAATTAAGGACTCAGGACTGTACAGATTTTTGTCAGGAGAGAATCCAGGCTTTGTGATTCTGACTGATAGGTCAGCAGTCCTCTCCTCATAAGGGACAGTGACTGGTTAGTTAATTAGTCAGTCAGCCTGGTCGACCCTGTTATTGCCTATCCGGATAATAGTCAGTCGTGTCTTCTTCCTTGTTAAAGAATACTGGTTTTGTTCAAGGAGCAATGTGCTCAGGGCCCGGGTGATGAGATATGATTGGTCTAAGCCAGTTATGGTGAACTACACCTTTGCCTGTGAGTGCTTTAGGGACGAAAAGGTGATGTAATTCTGTCCAATGAAATGCAAGAGAAGTTGGGGTTGAATGAGTTGGAGGGAAAAAGGACAGTGGTTTCTGGAAAAGAAATAGAAGGAAATCATCATGTAAGAGGTAGTCCTTTGTATTTCTGCTAATTTCCTTCCTGATTTGAGATATGGTAGTGAGAAAACTGGTGCCTGGAGCTGGGCACCCATGTTGGGATCATGAGGGGAGACCACAGCCAGTGCTTTGGGTGGCCGAACAAAAAGATGGAAAGAGCCTGGGTTCTCTCTGACCTCATCAAGCCACCAAACCACTGCCTACTCCTGAATCTCTTTTAATACAAGTAAATGTCATGATTTAAGCCACTGTTAAGTTTTCTGTATATTGCTGCTGGAAGTATTCCATACAATTACAGTCAGTTAAGTTTGCAGGCCTGGGAATTGTTCTTGTGCTATTTTTTTGATTCATAAGAGTCATACTTGCATGTAGTAAAACAAAATGTCAAACAATATGTAAAACCATTAAATAACAAATGAACGTCTATTATCCCAGCTCCCAGTATCTTCCGCAGAGGAAATCACTTTTAATTGCTTCTATTTTTAGTCCTTGATGGTTATGGCTATAGTTTAATTTGCCTATTCTTCTATTCCAAACATATTATTTAAACAGTATCTATTGCCTCCCCACTCTGAAAGATGAGGAATTTATTGTCAAATTTCTACTCCCTCCTCATGTTTACTGTATTTCCTTTACCAGTTATATTTCTAGTATATCAATAAATATCACTTTTCACAATTTTACTATATAAATATTAAGTGTAGCATCAGCTGAAGTGATTTAACCCCTAGAAAAAGGAATGCAATCCTATGTCACTAAACCATTCAGGGGAGCATGTTCTAGGCATTGGCTCTCTTTCTTCACACTCAGAATCTTCAAAATCATGCCACGCTTTTGTTGTTCATATTTGAACAATGGTTTTTTTGAACAACTTTTTTTTTTTTCATCCCAAGTTGCTAGTTGCCTTACTTTTTTCTTGTGGAGAGTAGATATACAAATGTTTTCATTATATTACTTAGATATAAACTTCTTCATCATACTATTTGCTGAATGGAAAGTACTTTCTTAGCAGATATTATTCTCATCAATGTCTGACTCCCCATTCTAATTTGGCCAATAAAACATTCCTGCAGAACTATGAAAAGACATGATTCCTTCATCTTCTAGAGGTGTGGCAGATGAGAAGTTTGATGGAATTTTTATTTCAATTTTCCCATAAATAACTTTTTCTTGATTCTTGTTTAGCTCCTTTTTTCTTCTTCTTTGGTTTTCAATTCCATAGGGATGGATTTGGAAATAAGCATCTATGTATTTACTCTGCTTAATACTCAATCTTAAGTCTTATGTTTTAGTTTTTTTTTTTCTGAAAACTTTTTTCTACTATTTCTTTTTTGAGAATTAATATCTAATTCACATTCTATAAAATTCACCCTTTTGAAGCATACCATTAAATAGTTTTTTGTATATTCACAAAGTTGTGCAACCATAACCACTGTCTAGTTTCAGAACATTTACATCATCCCCAAAAGAAACCCCATAATGATTATCAGTCATTCACCATTCCTCTCTTCCCCTAGCCCCTGGCAACCGCTAATCTACTTTCTGTCTCTATGGCTTTGTCTATTTTGGGCATTTCACATAAATGGAATCATATGGCTTTTTGTGCCTCGTTTCTTTCACTTAGCATAATGCTTTTAAGATTCATCCATGTTGTAGCATATATCAATACTTAAGTCCTTTTTATGACTGCATAATATTTCATTGTATATATAAACCACATTTTGTTTATTTATCAACTACTGTTTCTTTATTTTCTCCTGTGCATTTTTTCAGTTCCCTCCTTCTAGCAGTTTGGTTAGCTGGGTGTAGGAGTTCTTATATTGTTCCTCTGTGATTTCAACCTATCATATCCTTGATTTCTTTCTTTTTTGATCAACATTTTAGTAGATTTCCTTGATTTTATGTTTCAGCCCTTCTATTACATGTAAAAAGTTTTAGCAACCATATTTTAAATTTCCAGTAACCCTTCCTTGTTTTCTGGTGGTTCCTTTTTTATAAGAAGCCTCTTTTATTTTTGTTTTCATGATCTTTAGTTCACATTTATTGAGCACCTATCTAGGTGTCCCCAGCTGATGTAAGACGTCCCCAAACAGTCCTGTCCGGGGTGGTGAGGGACATTACCCTAGGTAGTTGTATCCACTGTGTTGTGAACTGAATAAAATAAGGGATTTTGGTGTGTTTGGTGCTCAGTATGTACCCAGTATATGTAGGACTTTATCTCTCTTTTGCTTCCACATCAATCAGGCCTGCTTCCTGCCTTTGCTAACATGGAGCCAGACTTCCCATTGCCACTCTGCTGTCCTGTCACACAAGGGGACAAACTCTCCAGGATCCCTACTGACCAGGTCAGATGTCAACCTTTAGGCTTCTTTCTTTTTGTGGTTTGCGCTTCTTTGTTTAAGTTCAGGTTTATTGGGTATAATTTGTATACAGTAAAATTCACCCTTTAGAGATGTTCAGTTTGATGAGTTTTGGTAAGTGCATACACTTACGTTTCTACCACCATAATCAGGATAGAGAATAGTTTCATCAACCCCAAAACTTCCCTTGGGGCCCTTCTCAAATCTCTCACCTTGCCTGTGGATTTCTTTGAGTATTAGCGATCAATCCTACGTATTACTGTTATATGTTTCCCTGCTGCTGCATGGGTCTCGTTCTCTTAAAAGGATCTCTACTGACCATCAGAGCCCAGGAGTCTGTCTGTGGGTGGGGCCTGCCAGCAGGATGATTTTCCTTTAGGGTATGTGAGTATGGAGTAGGGAGGCAGCAGTTCTGCTGCTCAGATTCCACAGTCTTTAATTGCTTTGATGCAAGGGGATGGGTGTGGGGTGGGAGAGGCTACCTGGACCAGACATTTCATAATAGTACTTTAATTAATTGTACTAATGACTGCTTTGTATCCTATTTCTGCTCTTGTTTCTCATCATCTATACATTTACGGTCTCCTAGGACTCTGCCATAAAGAATGGCTTCCACCTTTGCTGCAGCAAATGTATTCTGGGTCTTAGCTTCCTTCACTCTGGTTTATCCAGTGATATAGTCCCATCCTCTTTCTTATTGGCAAGAAATTTATCAAAATAAATTCCTCACTGATATTCTTCCTCCTGGTCATGATGGTGTCATGACTATTCCTGCTGCATTTCTTTACCATAAATGCCCTGTGATTTTTGTGAAGGAATAGAAGGAAGCACATGTGGTGGGTGTGCCATCTTGAAGCATGTCTTCAAGGCACATTCATAAGAATACGGTATATCCAAGAAGTCAGCAAATAGTCAATTACTTGAACGTATTCTCAGATGAAACATTTTGGAAAAGAAGAAATGTGATCTCTACTTGGGAACAAGCTTCATGACTCACATCGCCTTTAAACATGTATGTTGGCTCTCTGCATTCAGGTTATTTATTTATTTATTTTTAAGTAAAATATAATAAATCCTTAATTAAAAGAAAAATGAACAGACTCTCACAGGTGGTCTCAGGAAGTGACCCAAAGATACCTAAGTATTGACATCTTACACAAGTATGGTTTAGTTTTAGCCGTTTTGTAAATATGGTCTTACGGTAGTTACTTCATCAACCCACACGACATGTAGGATGTACATAAGTTTTACTAATGTGGAACCTAAAACAAGGTCGCTTGAGCTAGGTCACAGAGAAATTCAAAAGGGAGTCAAAACATTGTCTCAAAATCTACTAGAGCGGATATAAAAGTACAGAGTATGCAGTACCTCACCTTCACTCCCACTAATTTTTTGAAAGAAATGCTTCGGAAAACGGGAATCAATTTAAAAGCAAAACTAAAACACCGATGTCTCATTCCAACCTATATGTTACCCCTAAGATATCTTTCATTTTTGATCTTTTCTTTCTCTTCCTTAAAATTAGAGGGGGGAGGTGGGGAAGCCTATTAAAATGTTCTGTCTTTGAGTTGCCAATAAAAAAGCTTCCTGCAGGCAAAAATCTCTAGTGAATGGGCTGCAGTATCCTCACTGTGAGCTCTTGTAGACAGAATATTCCGGCAATAAGAACTCTGTATTCTGGGAGGAGGGAGGGGAAGGGATTGAGGCTGTCCCAAGCTTTCAAATGTCTCATGAGAGCTTCGTGCCAGTGGGTCTTGTGTTGGGGAGGGTGCTGAAGCCCTCTCATTTAATCACCTTTTCTTTTTTCTGGGCCTGGGCTGTGATCACTTCCCTTGCCCCTCCCATGGAGGACCTGGACATGTTAAAGGATCTTGCTAGGGGTCTAACGTATTTGAAATGGTGAAAAGCCCGACCTTCACCTTGCTAACCTCTGTCAGGGATGCTGTTGCACATGATAAGTTTGCTCCTGATATGTGATTTTATACAGGTCAGTGATATTTTGGGTAAAGCGCTCACCCTAGCTGTGGATTCTAGCCGAGCTCTGTTGTGAACATCTGATGGAAGGTTAAGCTGCCTGCTGCATAGGAGCTGTTTCCTCACCTATGAAGAGGGGATTGTAATACATGCCCTCCTTACACGAAGTAACAGATACGCCAGTGTCTTTGTGCCTGAGTTTCGGAAAGCAGAAAGCTCTCTGTGAATGTAAGATGATGCTATAGTGGTTTCCCTTCCCCCTTGCTCCAGTTCCGCGCCTGGCCCTGCCCACAAAACCAGCTGCTCCTGTTTCTTCCGTGATCTGCGGTGGCACCTAGGCACTCACACGTTCATACATTCAGCTGCCTCGCTGTCTGCCAGCCGTCGCTTGGGCGCTCACCTGTTATGCCCTCCCTGCCTGTGGGGAAGGGCAGCCCTGCAGCAGCCAGTCTCTCTGGAATCAGGCCCTGCCACACAGTCTGCCCATTGTCCCACACCAAGACCTCATAAGAGTACCGTCTCCCCTCCCAGTCAGGGTCACAGGCCCTGGGGGCCAGCACTGAGCTGGAACGGAAGAAAGGAGTTGCAGGCCTATCAGCATATTCGGGGAGCTGCCGAGTGAGTCTGTGTGAGCGCGTACAAGGGTGAGGCTGAGATGAACTCACATTTGAAGAATCTGAAGAATTGGGTGTAGGAGAGTAACTACAAAGAGGCTGAGGAAAGGTGAAGTGTGTGTTAGATGGGTTCGAAAGCAGCTAATGCTGTGCGAGCGAGGAGGAAGCAAGACCAAGATATGCAATCTATGAACTTCATGCTGCTTGTTTCTTTTCAAGTTACTTCCCCCTCTGTTCCTGTGGCCCCGTGCACATGTTTCCCTCCATTGTCTCTTCCCCCTTGCCCTTGGCTGAAAGGGGAATGGGAGGAAATGTGCTAGGCTGCCAGAAGGGAGAGAGAGAGTTGCACTGCCCTCTAGCTGCCATAGCAGAAACTACAGACATAACTTGGTTTGCTGTCTGGTCCGCAAGAAACCTTAGAAAAACATCTTTTTGCCGGACACTTGGGGAATTCGATTTTATAGGTTTCTTCCCGAAAGGAAAAGTGGGCGAATGCAATAAATGAAAAATAGAGGCATAAATTTAAAAATGAAGGTGATCATTTATCCGTGACTTTTAACGGTGGTTAAAATTTTAGATTTTGGTAACTAAAAGCATGGTGCAGATAAGACCAGCATATCCCTTCTTGCAGTGTGCTTATCTCATGCCCCAAGGGTTAAGTAATATGGTCATCAGCAGCAAAAAGGCATTTCGGTGGGGTTTCGGTGTATGGGATCTCTCTCACCAGCAGCTTGAAGCCTTCCATCACATATTCTTCTCAGACCCACCCAGTTCTTGAAGCCCTGCTCATCAGGGAGTAGGTTGGAGCTAGAAGGCAGGGAGAGGTGAATAAGCCAAAGTTAAGCTGGAATGTTGAAACCCTAGTGTTGATAACCTGGAGTCCACAGGCTTGGAGCTGGCTGCAGTGCCCTCCTTCTTCAATGCACGACTTTCAGGTGAGAAGGCCTAGAGGCCAAGGCTGAGTGACTGTCACAGGGAGAGACACAGGTGAAGTTCTGCTCTGGGCATCCCTGATCTTGGAATTAGTTTATCATCAGGAAAAAGAGAAATCAGTGAGTCAAGACCTTTACAAAGTGAAGTGGTCAAAAGAAGAGAAGGAGCAAGTGTTGAGGAGAATGTGTAACTGAGCGCTTTTATGGTTCAGGGGTCTTACGTAATTGTATTAGTTACCCCTCCCAGCAGTCCAGTGAGCAAGGCGGTTTTATGATGCCATTTTGCAGATGAGGAGATTGAGGCACAGAGTGTCCCTTTGCCAAAGTCACATGGCTTTATGGAGCTTTGTGGGAGGTTTATGGAGCTCCCAGCCTCTGCTGTTCCAAAGCATGTGTTATTCTCTTAATGGGCAGCAAGAAAAACACATCATGTCCTAATTATCCAATAGGGCTATGCTATTTTAGTGCTGAAGAAATGTCTGAGGCCATCTACTCTACCTCTGTCAATATATTCATGTCAAAGTTGAAGAGACCAAACTGCCCAGGGTCAGGCAAGACAGGCTTGGAAGGTTTTCCCATCTTAGTAAATGGCATCATCATTGCCTAAAGTCTTCAAGCCAAAAATCCAGATGCCATCTTGGTAACTCTCCCTTGCCTCACACGTGCGATCCATCTTTAAGTCCTGCAAGTTCCAACTCTAAAGTATTGAGTCCTTCCCCTTCTCCTTCCTGAATTTAGGCAGCAGTCTCCTAATTAGACATAATGATCTTTAAAAAATGGAATCTGTCACTCCTCTGCTTAAAGCACATAGAATACTTCCTATACTCTTAGCTTAAAATCTAAACTCCTCATGTGGCTACTAGGCCCTCCATGAGATAATCCTTTTCTACTGCACTCACATAGGGTCCCTCTCCATCCTGCTGGCTGTCTCTTGCCACACTAGTCTTTTGTGCCTTACATATACTGAGCTCTTTCTCATCTTAGGATGAGATGCCTTAAATGCTCTTCCTTAGAATCTGTAGTACCTTCTCATACATCATTTCTCTGCTTAAATATCAGAAAAGCCTTCTCTGGCAGCCGTATTTTCTATTACCCGCTACCGGTACTATCTATCATGTTACCCCATTTCTTTCTTTTTTGGCATTTATCATTATCTACAATCTTCTGGTTTACTGTTTTTCTCTGTTGGAATGTCAGCTTCTTGAAGGTAGGGACTATACTGTCTTGTTCATCTCTGTTTTCTAAGGCTCAGTCTAATACCCAACTCATAGAAAATGCTTAAGAATATTTATTGAATGAAAAAAATGACCAAATAAGCGTGGGCTTCTTGATTCCAGGCCAGTGTTCCTTCCTTTGCTAGCTGATGAAGGTAAAGGATTTACGACATACTTGCAAGATTGAAAACAGAAAGTTTGCCCCCAACAGCTAGTAGACTCAGGAGAATGGAGAATTGGGAAGGAGAAAGAGAGCTTGAGCACAGGATGAAGAGTGTGGAAAGGGGGATCAGGGATGGAGTCTCCAGTGCAGCCTGTGCCAAGATTCCCAGTGAACATTTGTGACTTACCCACAAACATTTGTGATGGAGTCTTATTACACATAACAGCAAATTCCAAAGCAGCAGTAACAGCAGAAAAGAATGAAAGGCTATGGAAAAAAGCCCTGAGAAGAGAAAGTAGCATTTGGACAAGACTTCTTTCATCTCAGCATTTTTCATGGATTTCAAATAAGGAGTAATATTTTTTATTTGCACATTTGTCTGGAAAATAAAGATTATCTGGTTTCAAAATGGAAATGATTAAGGCACACTTTTAAGTTTTTCTTGCTCTTTTAAGTCAGTGCAGTGGTTACCCCTCCCTCCCACTGCCCACATGTTGGAGGCATATTCTGAAGTATCAGGAATTAACTTACCCATTTTGCTAAAATTTCCTCTAAGTAGCTGAATACAGCTTTAAAACCTTAAGAATTAATATCCGCAGTTACTCATTGATAATTATTATGTTCATAACTGTGAGCCTTGACCATGCCTGATACTCAGCCTTGGAGAATCTCAGGGACAGGCTCCGTGTTCTGTTTCAGGGTTGGGACGTAGCAGGCCCTCGCAAAGTATTTGCTGGTAAGTGAATACACATATGGTATGATGCTAGGTACCTAGGAAACAGTGACTGTCCTCAGAGTGCACAGTAGATGTTCAATACATATTTTTAAAAGGTGTGTGTAGTGAGGGAGCAGATAGGAGAGCATAGCACAAGGTAGTACAGGTAAATACCCCGAGAAGAGAAGTAACCAGTAATTTGGAGATGAAAAGGAGGAAATTATGATGTATAATTTCAGGATCAAGGAGACTTTTGTGAAAGGAGAGTGTTTGAGGATTGAAAAAATGGACACTCACTTACTGAGTGAGTGAATGCATTTTGCCAAAGGGCAGAAAATGCTGAGCAAAACTGGATGCAGGAAAGCCTAGTGAGCATAGGATTCACGCAGGAGAAGAAAAGCCAGTGTCTGGGGCACCAGGCCGAGGAGACGGTGCAGTAGAGGCTGAGCCTCCAGTAGAAGGAATTGGTACTGGCAGTGGGAATAACTCCTGAATCACACATGGCGTGTGCAGGATACTCCTCTGGGCCTCCATCCCACCTTGCTGAAGTAAATTCAGTCTGTCAGCTGGGGATTCTCTTTCCCTCCCTCAGTGTCTCAGAAACTTTTGTGATTCCTTGAAAAACAGAGGAACCTCCCCTAACTTTTGGCTGATTATGGTAGTCCTCTTGTCAAAGCTGTCACAGACCCGTAAATGGCAGTGGCTCTCTTTCTGTGCTCTTTTGGGGCTGCAGGAATCTTTCTTTCCATGGAAAGCCCGTTGTCCAGGGTACAAGCGCCTTCTTTCCACCACACAGTCATGCCCCTCAGAGGTCCTCTCCTCCCCTCCCCACCCCCCAGGTACTGCCAGGAGTACGATGGGGGTGCCTGCTCTTTGTGGACACCACTCTGCCTTTCTGGTATAGGGCTCTCTGTCCTCTCCTTGCTGCACCTGCTTCCGCCTCCCTCCCCCAGCATAATACACGTAAGGACCTCAAGCTCCTGAAGACCAAACAGCAGGCAGGAGTATTCGGGAGTTTGCCTTCAGGCTTCTTCCACACAGCTCCCCTGAAATAAGGCGGCAGTCAGCCTTTCTACTTGCTTAGAATAGGGGAGGAAAACAGTGGTCATACAAATCATGGATTAATAGTTGAATAAATTATCCCACCCATTCTTAATCGAGTGGAGAATGAGAAGCCACTGAATGCTGGTAATAGTGTTCATATTTATGTCCTTTTTTTTTCTTCTTTCGCTGTGCTCAAGATGGGGTGGGGTGAGTGCAAACCAGAGCTAGAAACAGGGTGGAGGATGTTAGAGTCTGGAGATTTGGTAGACACGGTCTTAGAGGGAATCTATGTAATGTGGCCCCTCATCTCCCGGCTGCCCACCCCTATTTTCCCATTGCTTTGTTTAATCAGGTGACAGGTGGCACACTTCCTCTTGTATCTAGGTAAGAATCAACTCTGCACTTTTTCCTGGACGCTACATTAACTTCACAAGCTAATTAAGGAGAGATTTTTTTTACTTAAGACCATTTTCAAATAGGGCTTCTGGGTGGGTAGAAATTGCACTAGACCTCAGGCAACAGAAAACAGTGACAAACAATTAGAGGTTTTATTATTCTTGCTTACATTTGGAAGTAGGACGTCTAGGGCTGATACTGGGGCCCCATGAAGCCCCCAGGACCATCCCATATTTCCACTCAGTAATCTTTACCATGTTCTCGGGGCCTCAAGGTCACAATGTGGTTTCTCCGCCTGAAACGATGTTTCCCTGCAGGATGAAGGGTAAGGACAAAGTATCCAGGCAGCCAACTCTATTTGCTTTTTAAAAAGCCTTCCCAGAAGTTCCATCTGATGACTTTTACTTATACTTCACCCACCTGAACTGTGTCATGTGGCCATTCATAGGTGCAAAGGAAGCTGGGAAATGCAGTTCTCAGCTGGGTACATTGACACTGAGAAAAATGAAGGATCTGTTAGGAAAGAAGGCGGAATGGATATTGAGTGGGAAACTAGCAGTGAGTACCACATTCCATACCATTTTGCCTTTTTATTCAAGTAAATGTGCCTTATGGAAGAACAAACCAAGTCTTAGCAAATAAAGGTAAATCTTCTGCAAGCACTCTCTCTCCTGCACCCACCCAAAGGCACAGTGATTTTTGTATTGGTATTTCATATTATGCATATTATAGTTTCCCTCCATCAGCACAGAGCATCCTGAATTGTTACTACTTGTGGATGCATACATGTGGTTATTATACAACTGCCTCTAACAGCTAGTTCTTTATTGAGCATCTTTTAGTGCTTTTCTCTGCTCTCACTTTCTACTTCTCTATGTGTGGAACAGCTCAACTACACAAATACTTCAACAACACTTATTTCTAGCTCCCAAATCTTTTTGTCCGAGCCAGTCCTCACCCATGACTGTGTAGTCTGATATGCTTAATTCCATTCGCGATAAAGACTTAGTCTCCCAGGTGCCTTCATTTCAACACTCCCAAGTGAACTTACTGTCTTTCCTTCACAAACTGCCACCTCTTTTGTGTTTGCTCACCTTGATGAATGTCCATGGCCAGGCCGGGTTCCTGAGAGTCATTCCTGAATCCTCCCTCACATTCCTTCCTCCTCATCCATTTAACATTTGTCCAGAGAGTGTACTGAAAATTCTCATATTTGCCCTCTCCTCTCAAACCCATTGCCACCTCTTGGGTTCACCTAGTTTGGACTAACTGCATTTAGCTATATTGTTGCCACAACAAATATCTGTTAGATTTCTTCATTAGCCTTACATGTAATCCAAAATCTGTAGCTCTCGGTGCTGTTTTTCAAATTACTTTGATTTTATCTAGATGACATTGAAAAAATACAAGCAATTGTGGGTCACCTGAATGGCTGCCGTAGAACTGAGTACTGACAATTGATTTCAGTGCCTGCCTGTTTGTTTGTGTTTTTATGGTACCAATGGGCATCACTAAATATAATTATCAACAGCTGACACAAAAAAGAAGGCAGAGAGACTTTGTACTCCAAAGTGAGGCATTTGGGACAGATGAAGTTCAATGATGTCACTCTCTTTTGTTATGTTAACAAAGGTTTTATCCTAGTTTGAGTAAGGAAAACCATCACGTGGCCCAAGTGGCTTAAGCTGCTACATTCAAAAGAACCTGTACTTGGCAGCCAGTCCCATGTTAGGAGTGGAAATTTGTTTCCATACAAATAATGTCGTCTGTCACATTGAATTAATACCATTCATTTGAATGTCGTTTCTGTTTAAATTTAATATGCAAATTTGTATATGTGTAAGCGCAATAAGCATAAGATGCTTATAGCTAGTTTTAGGTTTGCACAAATATAAGTATCAATACACTAAAGATATCTAAGTAGCACTTTAGGTCTTTGAGAACTTTTTCTTTTAAAGAGAGTGCATACAGCAAAGGAAACCATTAACAGAATGAAAAGACAACCTACTGAATGGGAGAAAATATTTGCAAATGATGTGACAGGTAAGGGATTAATATCCAACACACATAAGCAGCTCATGCAACGCAACATCAAAAAGCAAACAACCTGATTAAAAATGGCAGAAGAACTGAATAGACATTTTTCCAAAGAGAAACTGCAGATGACCAATAGGCATGTGAAAAGATGCTCAGCATCACTAAACATCAGAGAAGCGCCCATCAAAACCACAATGAGATATCACCTCACACCTGTTCGGAGGGCTATCATCAAAAAGAACACAAGTAACAAATGCTGGCAAAGGTGTAGAGAAAAGGGAACCCTCTTTATACTGTTGGTGGGAATATATATTGGTACAGCCACTGTGGAAGACAGTATGGAGGGGTCTCCAAAAACTAAAAATACAACTACCATATGACCCAGCAATTCCACTCCTGGGTATATATCTGAAAAACAAAAACAAAAACATTATTTCAAAAAGATACATGCACCCCCAATGTTTATAGCAGCATTATTTACAATTGCCCAGGATATGGAAGCAGCCTAAGTGTCCATCAAGAGATGAATGGATAAAGAAGATGTGGTATATCTATATATAGTGGAATACTACTCAGCCATAAAAAAGAATAAAATTTTGCCATTTGCCGCAACATGGATGGACTTAGAGGATATTACGCTAAGTGAAGTAAGTCAGACAGAGAAAGACAAATATTGTATGATATCACTTATATATGGAATCTAAAAAATATATATATTATACAGCAACTATACTTAAATTTAAAAAAAGAATTAAAAAATGTGTGCAAAAAAAATAAAGAGGGCGCATATATTTCTCAGGTGGGCTCAAGCAGGGTCAGCAAACCTTTTATGTAAAGGGATGGAGAATAAATATTTTAGGCCTTGGTGGCCATACAGTGTCTGTTGGAAGTCCTTGACTCCGATGGTGTAGCATGAAAGCAGCATGAATTTTATGTAAACAAACGAGCATGGTTGTGTCCAATAAAACTTTGTTTACAAAACCAGGCAGCAGGCCAATCTGGACTTTACATACAACTTGCCGACTCCCAGCCTAGAGGATACAATCCCAGTTCCTTGGCTTGACGTACAATCTGTCCATCTCTCTAGACCTAGCTCCTTCCCACTCTTCTGTGCTCCTTCCCTGTGCTCTAGCCACAGGGCGCTGCTTGCATTTCCCAAGCATGCAACACTTTCCCGGATTCCATGCCTTAGCAAATGGTCCCCGTGACCTCCTTCCCCATCTTCTTAAACCTACGAACTCTTGCTCACCCTTGAAGGTAAGACTTAAAAGTTGCTTCCCCTCAGAAGGTGGCTCTGGCCCCTTGTGGCTGAGTTTTTGTTCTGTTTGCTCCCTCTGTGCTTATTTATATTCCCTCTGTTACCCTAACACTCTCATCGATCTTGCGATTGGGCGCTTACTGGACTATTTCACTGTCTTCTCTTCCAGACTGAGCTCCCTCTTCTCTGTAGTGTGTGCTGCTCCACCCTTATAATTATGATCTCCTACCCCTGCACTTAGAGGACTGAGGGAAAGAACAGAAGGAAATAAGAGTGTAAATTTGGTACCAACTTTGTATTTATCCAAAGAAGGCGAGAAAACCCAGAAATGTTTGAGTTTTCCTTAAGTTGGCAAAGTTAGGTATTCTTCCATCTGTGGAAGTGGGAGCTTGTGAGCTAAGTCAGTTCTGAAGAAATAAAGGGAGGTTTATGTTTGTACACCTAGGTTTTGTGACTAAAATTTATGCCTGTGATGGAAGTTATTTAACTTTTTGACAAATGGAAAGAATCAGATGAAAAATAAAAAACGACGGCGAAGAAGAAGAAGACATAGGGTGTATGTTTGGGGTGTTGGTAGGTGGATGGGTTGGAGGTGTAAGGATCGAAGTTTGAGGGCAGGAGGAAGCCAGAGGGCTGGGAAGCATAGGGGTGGAAAGCAACCCCGAGCCCTGGGAAGGGCGAAATGTCAGGACTCAGGGAGCAGCCGTGTTGCACTTTCCCTCCCTCTGCCTCTTTGCTTCTCCCTGCTCCCTGTCTCTGTTTCTGATTTCTCTTGATATTTTCACCGTGCCCTGTCTTTTCCTGAGCCAGCCAGGATATGGTACTAAAGTCAATGCTTTGTTACTGACATTTCCTTTTCTTTTCCCTATTCTAAAATTGTGGGATAGGTCAGTTGACTCCTTTGTTCCCAAAAAAATAGTAACAATTCAAGTCACTTCTAACTTTTAGAAATTTTCATTTTTGTCTATATCACTTACAAGGAAAACCACAGAGATTTCCACTATGGCTGCACATTTTAGGAAAAACTCAAATCATAGAAATACAAAGTTAAGGATTACTCTTTTTTTCTACTTGATATTATAATTATTTCATTTAGGGAAATAAGAATCTGTATATTAAAAACTAGATAATTTTATTAAGCCATGAATGACTAACAGTGAAAATCCCATAAGGAAAAGAAAGTTATTGTTTCAAAAAAGGGTAATGGGATAAAATCAGGGAAAACAACTAGGGCTACCGTCACCATCAACACCACACAGACAGATATACAAGTATAAGACAGCGGGTAAATATATTGTGGCTGAGTTCCCTAAGCAGAAAAGCATCTTGGAGATTTTAAAACCAAGTTGTAATTGTAAGGTTTAAGAAGTGATTCTGAGACTAGGCTAGATCCTTGACTAGATCTCGGAGCAGGCCTTTTTGTAGTTGTGATTTAGATCTTTCCATGGGAGTATAAATAGCATATGTACACTTAATCACCAGACAGATCATATACATATCACTAATGACCAGGAGGTAATAAAATTCTCAGTGGGAAATGTCGCTGGACACATTTTGTTGTTAAGATTACCATTTATTATTTGGGAAATACAGTGCTGGTTAGCTGATGATTAAAATCCAACTCTTTTGCCCAAAGTTCTCATTAGGTGATGATGTTAGTGATTTTATGCAAATGTGTTGACATTTTACCATATTACATTTCTAACAGGGTCCAAATTTCAGACATACTAGTATTTTTTATAAAGAAGACGTAGGTTCTTCCTTTAGTTAACACATGGAGTCTAGTGGTCCTTCACTGGAAAAATCATCACACCACTGAGAGCTTGTTGTGTGCCAGAGATTGCCTGTGTAACAACTCAGTGCCCACGTAAGCCAGATAAGATGAGTTTTATGATTACCCATGTTACAGTTGTGGAAGCAGGTCCAGAAAGGGCAGGTAACTTGTCCAAGGTTATGCAGGTGGTGAGCAGCAGGGCCAGGATGACATCCCTGACAGCGTCACCTTCACACTTTACTTTTTCTTAGGATTCTAATTCGCAAGTGTGCTGATTTCTAATTGCTGCAGGACATTCATTCCCAGTCGGTGTCTATTTATGATCTATATCTACCTTTTGTGAATAAAATCGACAAAGCTTTGTCTGTATAAATGACCTATGTTAATGTCCCTTGGCATTAAAATGCTCATGGGGAAGTAGAAATTATACTTTGCAGTCCTTGTCTGGTTTCCTCAGTAATGGATTATGTCTACAGGATATGAATTTAACCCATTGAAAAAGTGAAAGAATCATCATTAATAGCAGCATAGCTGACATCATATGGCTCCTGATGTGGTACACAGAGAAGGACAGAGTACCACCTATGTGATGGTACTGCCAAATGTCTCACCTGAACCTAATCATGAGAAAACAGACAAACCTACGTTAAAGGACATCCTGCAAAGCAGCTGGCCTGAACTCTTCAAAGGCATCAATGTCATGACAGACAAGGCCAAGAAACACTTTAAGATTGGAGGGCAAAGAGGCAGGACCATAAAATGCGATGCATGATCCCTATTTGGATTCTATATTAGGAATAAACCCAGCACAGAGGACATTATTGGGACAAACAGGAAGTTTTTGAATAGCAACTGTATATTAGATAATGTTAAATGATAACTGTGTCATGGTTGTTTAAGAGAATGTCTTTGCTTTTAGGAGATACATATATTTACACACACACACACACACATACACACATAGAGCAAGTTAACAAAATGTTAACAAATAGTGAATCTAGATTAATGGTAAATTGGTGGTGTACTATTCTCGCAACTTCTCTGAAGGTTTGAAATGTTCATAATTTAAATATATGTGTGTGTGTATATATATATATATATATATATATATATATATATATATATGGAAGTGAGTGGGGGATATAGATTTTTTTTTTCGATCTTTATTGGAGTATAATAGCCTTACACTGTTGTGCCAGTTTCCACTGTACAACAAAGCGAATCAGCTGTATTTATACATATATCCCCATATCCCCTCCCTCTTGAGCCTCCCCCTCAAACATCCCTCCCACCTTCCCTATCCCACCCCTCTAGGTCATCAGCAATCATGGGGTTGATCTCCCTGTGTTAGGCAGTTGCTTCCCACTAGCTATCTATTTTACATTTGGTAGTATATGAATGTCAATACTACTCTTTCACTTTGTTCCAGCTTCTCCTTCCCCACTTCCCCATGTCCTCTAGTCTGTTCTCTACCTCTGCATCTTTATTCTTCCTCTACCACTGAGTTCATCAATACCATTTTTTAAAAAATTCCATATAAGTGTGTTAGATATGGTATTTGTTCTTCTCTTTCTGACTTACTTCGCTCTGTATGACAGACTCTAGATCCATCCACCTCACTACAAATAACTCAATTTCATTCTTTTTTATTGCTGAGTAATATTCCATTGTATACATGTGCCACATCTTCTTTATCCATTCATCTGTCGATGGACATCTAGGTTGCTTCCATGTCCTCTCTATTGTAAATAGTGCTGCAATGAACATTGTGGTACATGTATCTTTTTAAATTATGGTTTTCTCAGGGTATATGCCCAGTAGTGGGATTTCTGAGGCATATGGTAGTTCTATTTTTAGTTTTTTAAGGAAACTCCATACTGTTTGGGGATATAGATTAAACAAGAGTAGCTCAGAGTTGGATACGGTTGAAGCTAGGTGTTGAGCATCTAGAAGTTCATTATATTATTCTGTCTACTTTTTAATATATTTGAAATCTTCCCTAATGTTTCAGTCAGGTTTCATGGTGCTGATTCTCATGATGAGGTAAACTGCCGTGACAGATTCTTTCTCTGCCTTTCTGGGTCTTGGCCTCACCCCCACTCCTACCCAGCCCAGCCAGCATTTTCCCTTGCCAGCATCCTGACTCCACCTCCCATTTATTATCCAGCCTGAAGCCAAAGGGATTTTTTTTTTTTAATGAAAAACTCATCTTCCCAGTCTCCTCTTAAAACCCTTCAAGGTCTGCCCACTGCTTTAGGAGGAAACTTACCACCCCTGCACAGCCTGCCCCTCCTCACCTGCCACCTCCTTCCCCTAGGTTCTGGGCACACAGACCTTTCAGGTCTCTGATTTTTTACCCCATCCTTCTCTACTCCTATAGAGAGGCTCGTCCCTCTCACTAAAATGCTCTTTTCTCTCTACCCACTTAGTGCTTATTCATTCTTCAAATATCACTTCTTCACGAAATCCTGCCTTAGTCTGTTTAGAGTAAAGCTCCCAGTTTTGGCTTCTATGGAGGTAGACACATTTCTCTGGTAACATTTGTCCCAATTGGAATTATAATTCTCTGTGATGGGATTAATGCTTCCTCTCTTACTAGGTTGCAAGCTCTCTCACTTATTTGTTTTACTTACCATTGTATCCAAAGTAGGTACTTAGTATTGATACATAATTTTAATATATATTTTTAAAATTAGGGTTTTTTGAAATTAGAACCCTTCCTAACACCATACACAAAAATAAACTCCAAATGGATTAAAGACCTACATGTAAGGCCCGGCACTATAAAACTCCTAGAGGAAAACATAGGCAGAACACTCTATGACAACCATCAAAGCAACATCCTTTTTGACCCACCTCCTAGAATCATGGAAATAAAATCAAGAATAAACAAATGGGACCTCATGAAACTTAAAAGCTTTTGCACCGCAAAACAAACCATAAACAAGACTAGAAGGCAACCCTCAGAATGGGAAAAAATAGTTGTCTACAAAACAACGGACAAAGGATTAACCTCCAAAATATACAAGCAGCTCATGCAGCTTAATACCAAAAAAGCAAATAACCCAATCCACAAATGGGCAGAAGACCTAAATAGACATTTCTCCAAAGAAGACATACAGATGGCCAACAAACACATGAAAAAGATGCTCGACATCACTAATCATCAGAGAAATGCAAGTCAAAGCCACAATGAGGTATCACCTCACACCGATCAGAATGGCCATCATCACAAAATCTGGAAACAACAAATGTTGGAGAGGGTGTGGAGAAAAGGGAACTCTCCTGCACTGTTGGTGGGACTGTAAGTTGGTACAGCCACAATGGAAAACAGTTTGGAGGTTCCTTCAAAAACTAAAAATAGAACTACCATATGATTCAGTAATCCCACTATTGGGCATATACCTAAAGAAAACCATAATCTGAAAAGAAACATGTACCATAATGTTTATTGCAGCACTATTTACAATAGCCAGGACATGGAAGCAACCTAAATGCCCATCAGTAAATGAATGGATACAGAAGATGTGGCATATATATACAATGGAATATTACTCAGCTATAAAAAGGGATGAGGTGGAGCTATATGTAATGAGGTGGATAGAACTACAGTCTGTCATACATAGTGAAGTAAGTCAGAAAGAGAAGGACAAATATTGTATGCTAACTCACATATACGGAATCTAAAAATGGTACTGATGAACTCAGTGACAAGACAAGAACAAGGACACAGATGCAGAGAATGGACTGGAGAACTCGAGGTTTGGGGAGGTGGGGGGTGATGGGGAAGCTGAGACAAAGTGAGAAAGTAGCATCAACATATATGTACTACCAACTGTAAAATAGCCAGTGGGAAGTTGCTGTATAACAAAGGGAGTTCAACTCGAGGATGGATGATGCCTTGGAGGACTGGGACGGGGAGGGTGGGGGGGAGTCGAGGGAGGGAGGGAATGCGGGGATATGTGTATAAAAACAGATGATTGAACTTGGTGTACCCCCCAAAAAATAATAAATAAATAAATAAACTGAAAAAAAATAGGGTTTTTTTTTCCACTAAAAATATTTAGAATTTTTGTCTTTATAGAATTCCATTGTGCTTATCTTCAAAAGGATAGGAGATCACCTCCTGAAGTTTAATTTCAGGTCTAAATTTGATGTGATCCCTCTGACAATATAGAAACATTACTGTCATAGTGCTCCTTGAAAAATTGGTTAAGTCACTTGGCCTCTGTTTCCTTTCACAATCAATATGACTTCAGGCAAAATGATGCAGCAGTTCACATCATTCTGTCAGTCCCCATCAAAGAAATACTGTTTTCCAAAATTAAAATTGTGAATCAACTCACAGGAGGATGTCGTCAAATAAACAAGGAATCATCGCTTATATTACGCTGTCAAGTTTTTGATAAGCTTAATTCCTCTAAATGCATTTAACTTTAATGAAGAGTAATACAATTTAATAACAACATAAAATGGAATCATTTATCTTCCCAGTTCTAGACATTGGGCGTATGTCTTCTCCTTAATACACCATTTCAAAATGTGAAAGTTTTTTGTTTTTTGTTTTTTTGTCTCTTTCAGATTTGTCTCTGCTCATTTCCATGTATGTAGCTTGGGGAGTGATCTATATGTACATGTTTAATTAAATCACTCATCAGGCTGTAGTTTTCTTGGTTGGAAATCTCAGGGATTTGTTGTTTCAAGTTCCTGAGGAAATGATATTTACATAAGCCAATAAAATTTGGTAGTTATTAGTATATTAGTCAAGATTATTTCAGTTGCAAGTGATATTAAATCAAATTCAAACTGACTTAAGCAAAAAGAGGAATTTACTGGCACATGCAACTGGGGAGACCAAAGGTGACTGCTGGTTTTGGGCTCAGATGAGGAGGAAGTGGGCCTCTCCTCATCTCCTCGCTTGCTTTCCTCTGTGCTAGCTTCATTCTGAGGTAAGCATGGCAATAGAATGTTCATGGAGTAATAGTAGATTATTCATTGATAAGGGGTGATCTTTGAATATTTACAAATGGGGCAAGGGGCTCCGTCTGAGCAGATACTGGGATTTGGAGTCTGCCTGAGTGTCTGTGTGTGTGATCTGCACTTTTTCTTCTTCTTTTTTTCTTTTTTGGTTTAAAGAGGTTGGTTATAAGCCCCCTGAGAGAGGGACAGGTGGGGGGGCATTACGTGGTGCTATCTCCCACATGGCCCAAGGACTGGTTTTTGAACCCTGTGGAAAGTAGAATTATAACAGATGATGAAGTCATTTGTATGAAGAATTTTACAAACTGTGGAGGGAATGCAGCACAGTTATTTGATGTATTAAGGGTGTGGTAGCTTTGAAACGCTCCCAGGAGACAACATTAGTGCAAGACTGGACAGCATCTCACAGAGAAGCAGTGATGAGTCCAAAGGCTATAGCTTCATTCCTGCACATCCTCTGGAGGCTTCCAGAGCTACTTGGGTGTCTTGTGCACAGGGGCAGAGCAGTGTGGATTACAGTAACAATAAATTTAGCCCCCTGTTTTGTGGAGGATATTTCTAATACATTCTGTATGGATGGATTAGTTGATTCCAAAAAGTTTCCTATAGGGAAGAAATAGTGCAGAAGACATTGTCAGAGTTAAAACAGAGTAAGTGAATGTGAAGATACAAAGAAATAGGGTATTAGGTGTTAACAAATATTTCAACTTAATAATTCAATAAAAATGCAAGTTAAGAAGTAAGTCGAGGAGAAAAAGATGGCGGCGAAGTAGAGAGACGTGGAGTGCATCCCTCTCCACAGATGCATTGGGAATGCATGGAAGGACGCAGTCATTCCCACAGAGAACCAGCTGAACACCAGCAGACGGCCTCGGACACCAGAAAGGGCTGCGGGGAGCCCGACATAGCCGGTAGGGAGGCATCTATGAGGGCTCAAAGAGGGTGAAGCGGCGGAGCTGTGGCAGACAGGAGGGAGTGAGAAACATACGGAGGGTCCGCAGCACAGCTCAGCGTTCCCGGACCGAGACATCGATCCGCGGCTGAACGGAGGGTCCAGGAGCGGGAGCGTGGGAACCGGAGAGCTGGTTCAGGGTGAGAAACACTGTTGCCGGTAGGGTGACGGACCGAGAGGACAGGAGGGAGGAGGTCCGCGGAGAGGAGTGCCGATCCCTGAGAGCTGCCCGGCCATGATGGCGGCTGGAGCCTGCAGGCTCCCGGGCGGGGGGGAGGAGCCGCGCGCATAGCCTCTCCCTCTCTTTCGGTGCCTCTGCAACAGGCAGTGGAGAGACGCCCTGCGGGCCACCTAAGGCGCTCAGGGATAACAAGCACCCTCAGGCACTCGGGCGGGGCTAGATTAAAACTCCTTGCAACGCCAGCAGCAGGGAGGCTGCCGAGAGAAAAAAAAAACCAGCATCAAAAAGAAAAAACCCTGAGAGAGGCCCAACTCTAAGACTTTCTGTGTACGCCTGAGCCACCAGCACCCTCTGCAACAGGCACCTCCAAGCCTGACTGAAACAACAGTGCGCCACTGCTCACTCACTCCCAGGAGAAGGAGCCACTATTGTACCCTCTCCCTCCCCACACACCGAGGCTTACAGACGAACAATAAAGGAACCTCTGCTGGTCACAGAATAACGCAAAAAAAAAAAAAAAAAAAAAAAAAAAACCCAAGGCAAGGAGAAGGACACTTACAGCTGAGACGCTAAGGAAACAGAAATAGTAGTATCAATACCTATTGAACTGGTCCATTCTGGGATCAGTTCTGGATTTTTTTTCTTTTTTTCTTTCTCTCTCTCTCTTTTTTTTTTTTTTTGATTTATTAAATACGCTCTTAGCCCTAAGGGATCTACAAGTTTTACAACATAATTTTTTAAGGATATTTTTTATTCTTTTTTTTTTTTTTTTTTGCCTTTTTATATACTTCTATATCTAGCTAAGTTTTTGGTAGTACGGACAAAATATCTTTCATACTTTCCTTTCATCCCTTTCTTTTATACACTTCTATTCCTTTCTTTTTCTTTGCATATTTCCAACCACATTACGCTCTTCTGTTCCCCCTTCTTCCAGCCATTTTAAGTGTATTTTATCTTAACATACTTATAAGCAACACTATCGGTCTGCTCAGACTCCTTGCTCTATTCTCCAGATGATGCACTGCCTTGGTATTTTTTTTTTTTTTTTTTTTTTTTTTTATTATTTTATTTTATTTTTTTTGGGGGTACACCAGGTTCAATCAATTGTTTTTTTTACACATATCCCCATATTCCCTCCCTTCCTTGACGCCCCCCCTCGATTCCCCCCCACCCTCCCTGCCCCAGTCCTCTAAGGCATCTTCCATCCTCGAGTTGGACTCCCTTTGTTATACAACAACTTCCCACTGACTATTTTACAGGTGGTAGTATATATATGTCTGTACTACTCTCCCGCTTCTTCTCAGTTTCCCCTTCACCCCCCGCCCCCTCCCATACCTCGAGTTCTCCAGTCCATTCTCTGTATCTGCTTCCCTGTTCTTGTCACTGAGTTCATCAGTACCATTTTTATATTCCGTATATGTGAGTTAGCATACAATATTTGTCTTTCTCTTTCTGACTTACTTCACTCTGTATGACAGATTGTAGTTCTATCCACCTCATTACATATAGCTCCATCTCATCCCTTTTTATAGCTGAGTAATATTCCATTGTATATATATGCCACATCTTCTGTATCCATTCATTTGTTGATGGGCATTTAGGTTGCTTCCATGTCCTGGCTATTGTAAAGAGTGCTGCAATAAACATGATGGTACAAGTTTCTTTTGGGATTATGGTTTTCTTTGGGTATATGCCCAGGAGTGGGATGACTGGATCATATGGTAGTTCTATTTGTAGTTTTTTAAGGAACCTCCAAATTGTTTTCCATAGTGGCTGTACCAACTTACAGTCCCACCAACAATGCAGGAGAGTTCCCTTTTCTCCACACCCTCTCCAACATTTGTTGTTTCCAGACTTTGTGATGATGGCCATTCTGATTGGTGTGAGGTGATACCTCATTGTGGCTTTGACTTGCATTTCTCTGATGATGAGTGATGTTGAGCATCTTTTCATGTGTTTGTTGGCCATCTGTATGTCTTCTTTGGAGAAATGTCTATTTAGGTCTTCTGCCCATTTGTGGATTGGGTTATTTGCTTTTTTGGTATGAAGCTGCATGAGCTGCTTGTATATTTTGGAGGTTAATCCTTTGTCCCTTGTTTCATAGGCAATTATTTTTTCCCATTCTGAGGGTTGCCTTTTAGTCTTGTTTATGGTTTCTTTTGCTGTGCAAAAGCTTTTAAGTTTCATGAGGTCCCATTCGTTTATTCTTGATTTTATTTCCATGATTCTAGGAGGTGGGTCAAAAAGGATGTTGCTTTGATGTATGTCAAAGAGTGTTCTGCCTATGTTTTCCTCTAGGAGTTTGATAGTGTCTGGCCTTACATGTAGGTCTTTAATCCATTTGGAGTTTATTTTTGTGTATGGTGTTAGGAAGTGTTCTAATTTCATTCTTTTACATGTTGCTGTCCAATTCTCCCAGCACCACTTATTGAAGAGGCTGTCTTTTTTCCATTGTATACTCGTGCCTCCTTTGTCAAAGATAAGGTGCCCATATGTGTTTGGGCTTACTTCTGAGTTCTCTATTCTGTTCCATTGATCTTCCTTTCTATTTTTGTGCCAGTACCATACTGTCTTGATCACTATGGCCTTGTAGTATAGTTTGAAGTCAGGAAGCCTGATTCCACCCACTCCATTTTTCCTTCTCAAGATTGCTTTGGCTATTCGGGGTCTTTTGCGTTTCCATACAAATCGTAAGATTTCTTGCTCTAGTTCTGTGAAAAATGCCATTGGTAATCTGATCGGGATTGCATTAAATCTGTAAATTGCTTTGGGTAGTACAGTCATTTTCACGATGTTGATTCTTCCAATCCAGGAACATGGTATATCCCTCCATCTGTTTATGTCATCTTTGATTTCTTTCATCAATGTCTTAAAGTTTTCTGCATACAGATCTTTTGCCTCCTTAGGCAGGTTTATTCCTAGGTATTTTATTCTTTTGGTTGCAATGGTGAATGGGAGAGTTTCCTTAATTTCTCTTTCTGCTCTTCCGTTGTTCGTGTATAGGAATGCAAGAGATTTCTGTGCATTAATTTTGTATCCTGCTACTTTACTAAACTCATCAATGAGTGCTAGCAGTTTTCTGGTAGAGTCTTTAGGGTTTTCTATATATAGTATCATGTCATCTGCAAAGAGTGATAATTTTACTTCTTCTTTTCCAATTTGGATTCCTTTAATTTCTTTTTCTTCTCTGATTGCTGTGGCTAACACTTCCAAAACTATGTTGAATAACAGTGGTGAGAGTGGACACCCTTGTCTTGTTCCTGTTCTTAGAGGGAATTCTTCCAGTTTTTCTCCATTGAGAACAATGTTGGCTTTTGGTTTGTCATATATGGCTTTTATGATGTTGAGGTAATTTCCTTCTATGCCCATTTTCTGGAGAGCTTTTATCATAAATGGATGTTGAACTTTGTCAAAAGCTTTTTCTGCATCTATTGAAATGATCATATGGTTTTTATCCTTCAATTTGTTGATATGATGTATCACGTTGATTGATTTGCGTATATTGAAGAATCCTTGCATCCCAGGGATAAACCCCACTTGATCGTGGTGTATGATTTTTTTAATGTGCTGTTGCAGTCTGTTTGCTAGTATTTTGTTGAGGATTTTTGCATCTATATTCATCAGTGATATTGGTCTGTAGTTTTCTTTTTTTGTGACATCTTTGCCTGGTTTTGGTATCAGGGTGATGGTAGCCTCATAGAATGAGTTTGGGAGTGCTCCGCCTTCTGCAATATTTTGGAAGAGTTTGAGAAGGATAGGTGTTAACTCTTCTCGAAATGTTTGATAGAATTCGCCTGTGAATCCATCTGGTCCTGGGCTTTTGTGTGTTGGGAGATTTTTAATCACTGCCTCAATTTCTGTACTTGTGATTGGTCTGTTCATGGTTTCTATTTCTTCCTGGTTCAGTCTTGGAAGATTGTATTTTTCTAAGAATGTATCCATTTCTTCCAGGTTATCCAATTGATTGGCATATAGTTGCTTGTAGTAGTCTCTCATGATGTTTTGTATTTCTGAGGTGTCCGTTGTGACTTCTCCTTTTTCATTTCTAATTCTGTTGATTTGCATCTTCTCCCTTTTTTTCTTGATGAGTCTGGCTAATGGTTTATCAATTTTGTTAATCTTCTCAAAGAACCAGCTTTTAGTTTTATTGATTTTTCTTATGGTTTCTTTCCTTTCTTTTTCATTTATTTCTGCTCTGATCTTTATGATTTCTTTCCTTCTGCTCATTTTGGGGTTTCTTTGTTCTTCTTTCTCTAGTTGTTTGAGGTGTAAGGTTAGGTTGTTTATTCGATCATTTTCTTGTTTCTTAAGGTAGGACTGTATTGCTATAAACTTCCCTCTTAGAACTGCTTTTGCTGCGTCCCATAGGTTTTGGGTTGTTGTGTTTTCGTTGTCATTTGTTTCTAGATACTTTTTGATTTCCTCTTTGATTTCTGTAGTGATTCCTTGGTTGTTTAATAGTGAATTGTTTAGCCTCCATGTGTTTGTATTTTTTGCAGTTTTTTTCCTGTAATTGATATCTAGTCTCATGGCATTGTGGTCTGAGAAGATGCTTGATATGATTTCAATTTTCTTGAATTTGCTGAGGTTTGATTTGTGACCCAGGATGTGATCTATCCTGGAAAATGTTCCGTGTGCACTTGAGAAGAAAGTGTAGTCTGTCGTTTTTGGATGGAATGTCCTATAAATATCAATGAAGTCGAGATGGTCTAATGTGTCATTTAAAGCTTGTGTGTCTTTATTTATTTTCTGTTTGGATGATCTGTCCATTGATGTAAGTGGGGTGTTCAAGTCTCCCACTATAATTGTGTTACTGTCGATGTCCCCTTTTATAGCTGTTAGCATTTGCCTTATGTATTGAGGTGCTCCTATATTGGGGGCATAGATATTTACCATTGTGATATGTTCTTCTTGAATGGATCCCTTGATCATTATGTAGTGCCCTTCCTTGTCTCTTTTAATAGTCTTTACTTTCAAGTCTAATTTGTCTGATATGAGTATTGCTACTCCAGCTTTCTTTTGACTTCCATTTGCATGGAATATCTTTTTCCATCCCTTCACTTTCAGTCTATATGTATCCCTTGGTCTGAAGTGGGTTTCTTGTAGGCAGCATATAGAAGGGTCTTGTTTTTGTATCCATTCAGCCAGTCTGTGTCTTTTGGTTGGAGCATTTAATCCATTTACATTTAAAGTGATTATTGACATGTGTGTTCCAATTACCATTTTCTTAATTGTTTTGGGTTTGTATTTGTAGGTGTTTTCCTTTTCTTGTGTTTCCTACTTAGAGAAGTTCCTTTAGCACTTGTTGTAAGGCTGGTTTGGTGGTGCTGAATTCTCTTAACTTTTGCTTGTCTGGAAAGCTTTTGATTTCTCCCTCAAATCTGAATGAGATTCTTGCTGGGTAAAGTATTCTTGGCTGTAGGTTTCTCTCTTTCAGGACTTTCAGTATATCCTGCCATTCCCTTCTGGCCTGCAGAGTTTCTGTAGAAAGGTCAGCTGTTATCCTGATGGGTTTTCCCTTATATGTTGTTTGTTGCTTTTCTCTTGCTGCTTTTAATATTTTTTCTTTGTGTTGAATTGTCGTTAGTTTGATTAATATGTGTCTTGGTGTATTTCTCCTTGGGTTTATTCTGTATGGGACTCTCTGTGCTTCTTGGACTTGGTTCATTATTTCCTTTCCCATGTTGGGGAAGTTTTCCACTAGAATCTCTTCAAATATTTTCACAGACCCTTTCTTGTTTTCTTCTTCTTCTGGGATGCCTATAATTCGAATGTTGGTACGTTTAAGGTTATCACTGAGGTCTCTGAGGCTGTCTTCTAGTCTTTTTATTTTTTTATCTTTTTCCTGCTCTGTGGCGTTTATTTCTTCCATTCTATCTTCCAACTCACTTATTCGTTCTTCTGCCTCAGTCATTCTGCTGGTTAGAGCATCTAGAGTATTTTTAATTTCAGTTATTTTGTTATCCATTGCTGTTTGTTTTTCTGAGTTCTTATGAACTGTTTCTTGTACTTTCTCTAATTTGTTATCGAGATTTTGTATCATTTTTACTATCATTACTCTAAATTCTTTTTCAGGCATTTTTCCTATTTCCTCCTCATTTATTTGGTCTTGTGGGTTTTTTTCCTGCTCCTTTGCCTGCATGGTGTTTCTTTGTTTCCTCATGGTTGTCCAAGCTTTTGGGGTTGCTTGTCCTGGTGATAGAGGTGTTTATAGAAGACTGTCCAAGCCTCAGACTAATGTCCAAGTATTGGATTAGACGAATATTCAGTCTAGGAAACACATACATGTATAAGACACACAATTATTGAATCCGTTAGGACATAAGGCTCTAGAAAGACCTGACAGAACCCCAGTGTGCTATCAGATATTCAGAGAGAAACCCAGCAGAAATTGACAACTGAAACAGAACGAATCAGAGACAAAAGCAAAAGCAAACAAACAACAAATAACACCCTACACATACAAACATCAATCCAGGGAGATTTTGTAAGCTAGGATCAAATATAGAAAAGAGCTGGAGTACCACCAGAGAGAATGGAGATTCTCAGAATGTAATTAGACAACTGTACTAAGAACTAAGATAAAGACAAAAGCCTAATATTAATACCAAGGCAGTGCATCATCTGGAGAATAGAGCAAGGAGTCTGAGCAGACCGATAGTGTTGCTTATAAGTATGTTAAGATAAAATACACTTAAAATGGCTGGAAGAAAGGGGAACAGAAGAGCGTAATGTGGTTGGAAATATGCAAAGAAAAAGAAAGGAATAGAAGTGTATAAAAGAAAGGGATGAAAGGAAAGTATGAAAGATATTTTGTCCGTACTACCAAAAACTTAGCTAGATATAGAAGTATTTTAAAAGGCAAAAAAAAAAAAAAAAAAAAAAAAAAAAAAAGAGTGAAAAATATCCTTATAAAATTATGTTGTAAAACTTGTAGATCCCTTAGGGCTAAGATCGTATTTAATAAATCAAAAAAAAAAAAAAAAAGAGAAAGGAAAAAAAAAAAAAAAAAAAAAAAAGAAAAAAAAATCCAGAACTGATCTCCGAATGGACCAGTTCAATAGGTATTGATACTACTATTTCTGTTTCCTTAGCGTCTCAGCTGTAAGTGTCCTTTTCCTTGCCTTGAGTTTTTTTTTTTTTTTGCGTTATTCTGTGACCAGCAGAGGTTCCTTTATTGTTCGTCTGTAAGCCTCGGTGTGTGGGGAGGGAGAGGGTGCAATAGTGGCTCCTTCTCCTGGGAGGGAGTGAGCAGTGGCGCACTGTTGCTTCAGTCAGGCTTGGAGGTGCCTGTTGCATAGAGCGCTGGTGGCTCAGGCGTACACAGAAAGTCTTAGAGTTGGGCCTCTCTCGGGGTTTTTTCTTTTTGATGCTGGTTTGTTTTTTTTTTTTCTCTCGGCAGCCTCCCTGCTGCTGGCGTTGCAAGGAGTTTTAATCTAGCCCCGCCCGAGCGCCTGAGGGTACTTGTTATCCCTGAGCGCCTTATGTGGCCCCGCAGGGCGTCTCTCCGCTGCCTGTTGCAGAGGCGCAGAAAGAGAGGGAGAGGCTATGCGCGCGGCTCCTCCCCGCCGCCCGGGAGCCTGCAGCCTCCAGCCGCCATCATGGCCGGGCAGCTCTCAGGGATCGGCACTCCTCTCCGCGGACCTCCTCCCTCCTGTCCTCTCGGTCCGTCACCCTACCGGCAACAATGTTTCTCCCCCTGAACCAGCTCTCCGGTTCCCACGCTCCCGCTCCTGGACCCTCCGTTCAGCCGCGGATCGATGTCTCGGTCCGGGAACGCTGAGCTGCGCTGCGGACCCTCCGTATGTTTCTCACTCCCTCCCGTCTGCCACAGCTCCGCCGCTTCACCCTCTTTGAGCCCTCGTAGATGCCTCCCTACCGGCTATGTCAGGTTCTCCGCAGCCCTTTCCGGTGTCCGAGGCCGTCTGCTGGTGTTCAGCTGGTTCTCTGTGGGAATGACTGCCTCCTTCCGTGCATTCCCAATGCATCTGTGGAGAGGGATGCACTCCACGTCTCTCTACTTCGCCGCCATCTTTTTCTCCCCTGCCTTGGTATTAATATTAGGCTTTTGTCTTTATCTTAGTTCTTAGTACAGTTGTCTAATTACATTCTGAGAATCTCCATTCTCTCTGGTGGTACTCCAGCTCATTTCTATATTTGATCCTAGCTTACAAAATCTCCCTGGATTGATGTTTGTATGTGTAGGGTGTTATTTGTTGTTTGTTTGCTTTTGCTTTTGTCTCTGATTTGTTCTGTTTCAGTTGTCAATTTCTGTTGGGTTTCTCTTTGAATATCTGATAGCACACTGGGGTTCTGTCAGGTCTTTCTAGAGCCTTATGTCCTAACGGATTCAATAATTGTGTGTCTTATACATGTATGTGTTTCCTAGACTGAATATTCATTTAATCCAATACTTGGACATTAGTCTGAGGCTTGGACAGTCTTCTATAAACACCTCTATCACCAGGACAAGCAACCCCAAAAGCTTGGACAACCATGAGGAAACAAAGAAACCCCATGCAGGCAAAGGAGCAGGAAAAAAACCCACAAGACCAAATAAATGAGGAGGAAATAGGAAAAATGCCTGAAAAAGAATTTAGAGTAATGATAGTCAAAATGATACAAAATCTTGATAACAAATTAGAGAAAGTACAAGAAACAGTTCATAAGAACTCAGAAAAACAAACAGCAATGGATAACAAAATAACTGAAATTAAAAATACTCTAGATGCTCTAACCAGCAGAATGACTGAGGCAGAAGAACGAATAAGTGAGTTGGAAGATAGAATGGGAGAAATAAACGCCACAGAGCAGGAAAAAGATAAAAAAATAAAAAGACTAGAAGACAGCCTCAGAGACCTCAGTGATAACCTTAAACGTACCAACATTTGAATTATAGGCATCCCAGATGAAGAAGAAAACAAGAAAGGGTCTGAGAAAATATTTGAAGAGGTTATAGTGGAAAACTTCCCCAACATGGGAAAGGAAATAATTCACCAAGTCCAAGAAGCACAGAGAGTCCCATACAGAATAAACCCAAGGAGAAATACACCAAGACACATATTAATCAAACTAATGACAATTAAACACAAAGAAAAAATATTAAAAGCAGCAAGAGAAAAGCAACAAACAACATATAAGGGAAAACCCATCAGGATAACAGCTGACCTTTCTACAGAAACTCTGCAGGCCAGAAGGGAATGGCAGGATATACTGAAAGTCCTGAAAGAGAGAAACCTACAGCCAAGAATACTCTACCCAGCAAGAATCTCATTCAGATTTGAGGGGGAAATCAAAAGCTTTCCAGACAAGCAAAAGTGAAGAAAATTCAGCACCACCAAACCAGCCTTACAACAAGTGCTAAAGGAACTTCTCTAAGTAGGAAACACAAGAAAAGGAAAACACCTACAAATACAAACCCAAAACAATTCAGAAAATGGTAATTGGAACACACATGTCAATAATCACTTTAAATGTAAATGGATTAAATGCTCCAACCAAAAGACACAGACTGGCTGAATGGATACAAAAACAAGACCCTTCTATATGCTGCCTACAAGAAACCCACTTCAGACCAAGGGATACATATAGACTGAAAGTGAAGGGATGGAAAAAGATATTCCATGCAAATGGAAGTCAAAAGAAAGCTGGAGTAGCAATACTCATATCAGACAAATTAGACTTGAAAGTAAAGACTATTAAAAGAGACAAGGAAGGGCACTACATAATGATCAAGGGATCCATCCAAGAACAACATATCACAATGGTAAATATCTATGCCCCCAATATAGGAGCACCTCAATACATAAGGCAAATGCTAACAGCTATAAAAGGGGACATCAACAGTAACACAATAATAGTGGGAGACTTGAACACCCCACTTACATCAATGGACAGATCATCCAAACAGAATATCAATAAAGACACACAAGCTTTAAATGACACATTAGACCATCTCGACTTAATTGATATTTATAGGACATTCCATCCAAAAACGACAGACTACACTTTCTTCTCAAGTGCACACGGAACATTTTCCAGGATAGATCACATCTTGGGTCACAAATCAAACCTCAGCAAATTCAAGAAAATTGAAATCATATCAAGCATCTTCTCAGACCACAACGCCATGAGACTAGATATCAATTACAGTAAAAAAACTGCAAAAAAGACAAACACATGGAGGCTAAACAATTCACTCTTAAACAACCAAGGAATCACTACAGAAATCAAAGAGGAAATCAAAAAATATCTAGAAACAAATGACAACGAAAACACAACAACCCAAAACCTATGGGATGCAGCAAAAGCAGTCCTAAGAGGGAAGTTTATAGCAATACAGTCCTACCTTAAGAAACAAGAAAATTATCAAATAAACAACCTAACCTTACACCTCAAACAACTAGAGAAAGAAGAACAAAGAAACCCCAAAGTGAGCAGAAGGAAAGAAATCATAAAGATCAGAGCAGAAATAAATGAAAAAGAAAGGAAAGAAACCATAAGAAAAATAAATGAAACTAAAAGCTGGTTCTTTGAGAAGATTAACAAAATTGATAAACTATTAGCCAGACTCATCAAGAAAAAAAGGGAGAAGATGCAAATCAACAGAATTAGAAATGAAAAAGGAGAAGTCACAACGGACACCTCAGAAATACAAAACATCATGAGAGACGACTACAAGCAACTATATGCCAATCAATT
The DNA here is from genome assembly GCF_030028045.1 of Hippopotamus amphibius kiboko. Lineage (NCBI taxonomy): Eukaryota > Metazoa > Chordata > Mammalia > Artiodactyla > Hippopotamidae > Hippopotamus > Hippopotamus amphibius. Next base: position 172,615,484 of record NC_080186.1, on the reverse strand, counting down.
GGATAACCTGGAAGAAATGGATACATTCTTAGAAAAATACAATCTTCCAAGACTGAACCAGGAAGAAATAGAAACCATGAACAGACCAATCACAAGTACAGAAATTGAGGCAGTGATTAAAAATCTCCCAACACACAAAAGCCCAGGACCAGATGGATTCACAGGCGAATTCTATCAAACATTTTGAGAAGAGTTAACAGCTATCCTTCTCAAACTCTTCCAAAATATTGCAGAAAGCGGAGCACTCCCAAACTCATTCTACGAGGCTACCATCACCCTGATACCAAAACCAGGCAAAGATGTCACAAAAAAAGAAAACTACAGACCAATATCACTGATGAATATAGATGCAAAAATCCTCAACAAAATACTAGCTAACAGACTGCAACAGCACATTAAAAAAATCATACACCACGATCAAGTGGGGTTTATCCCTGGGATGCAAGGATTCTTCAATATACACAAATCAATCAACGTGATACATCATATCAACAAATTGAAGGATAAAAACCATATGATCATTTCAATAGATGCAGAAAAAGCTTTTGACAAAGTTCAACATCCATTTATGATAAAAGCTCTCCAGAAAATGGGCATAGAAGGAAATTACCTCAACATCATAAAAGCCATATATGACAAACCAAAAGCCAACATTGTTCTCAATGGAGAAAAACTGGAAGAATTCCCTCTAAGAACAGGAACAAGACAAGGGTGTCCACTCTCACCACTGTTATTCAACATAGTTTTGGAAGTGTTAGCCACAGCAATCAGAGAAGAAAAAGAAATTAAAGGAATCCAAATTGGAAAAGAAGAAGTAAAATTGTCACTCTTTGCAGATGACATGATATTATATATAGAAAACCCTCAAGACTCTATCAGAAAACTGCTAGCACTCATTGATGAGTTTAGTAAAGTAGCAGGATACAAAATTAATGCACAGAAATCTCTTGCATTCCTATACACTAACAATGGAAGAGCAGAAAGAGAAATGAAGGAAACTCTCCCATTCACCATTGCAACAAAAAGAATAAAATACCTAGGAATAAACCTGCCTAAGGAGGCAAAAGATCTGTATGCAGAAAACTTTGAGACAGTGATAAAAGAAATCAAAGACAACACAAACAGATGGAGGGACATACCATGTTCCTGGATTGGAAGAATCAACTTAGTGAAAATGACTGTACTACCCAAAGCAATTTACAGATTCAATGCAATCCCGATCAAATTACCAATGGCATTTTTCACAGAACTAGAGCAAGAAATCTTACGATTTGTATGGAAACGCAAAAGACCCCGAATAGCCAAAGCAATCTTGAGAAGGAAAAATGGAGTTGGTGGAATCAGGCTTCCTGACTTCAAACTATACTACAAGGCCATAGTGATCAAGACAGTATGGTACTGGCACAAAAATAGAAAGGAAGATCAATGGAAGAGAATAGAGAACTCAGAAGTAAGCCCAAACACATATGGGCACCTTATCTTTGACAAAGGAGGCACGAGTATACAATGGAAAAAAGACAGCCTCTTCAATAAGTGGTGCTGGGAAAATTGGACAGCAACATGTAAAAGAATGAAATTAGAACACTTCCTAACACCATACACAAAAATCAACTCCAAGTGGATTAAAGACCTACATGTAAGGCCAGACACTATAAAACTCTTAGAGGAAAACATAGGCAGAACACTCTTTGACATACATCAAAGCAACATCCTTTTTGACCCACCTCCTAGAATCATGGAAATAAAATCAAGAATAAATGAATGGGACCTCATGAAACTTAAAAGCTTTTGCACAGCAAAACAAACCATAAACAAGACTAAAAGGCAACCCTCAGAATGGGAAAAAATAATTGCCTATGAAACAACGGACAAAGGATTAACCTCCAAAATATACAAGCAGCTCATGCAGCTTAATACCAAAAAAGCAAATAACCCAATCCACAAATGGGCAGAAGCCCTAAATAGACATTTCTCCAAAGAAGACATACAGATGGCCAACAAATACATGAAAAGATGCTCAACATCACTCATCATCAGAGAAATGCAAGTCAAAGCCACAATGAGGTATCACCTCACACCAATCAGAATGGCCATCATCACAAAGTCTGGAAACAACAAATGTTGGAGAGGGTGTGGAGAAAAGGGAACTCTCCTGCACTGTTGGTGGGACTGTAAGTTGGTACAGCCACTATGGAAAACAGTTTGGAGGTTCCTTAAAAAACTACAAATAGAACTACCATATGATCCAGTAATTCCACTCCTGGGCATATACCCAAAGAAAACCATAATCCCAAAAGAAACTTGTACCATAATGTTTATTGCAGCACTCTTTACAATAGCCAGGACATGGAAGCAACCTAAATGCCCATCAACAAATGAATGGATACAGAAGATGTGGCATATATATACAATGGAATATTACTCAGCTATAAAAAGGGATGAGGTGGAGCTATATGTAATGAGGTGGATAGAACTACAGTCTGTCATACATAGTGAAGTAAGTCAGAAAGAGAAGGACAAATATTGTATGCTAACTCACATATACGGAATCTAAAAATGGTACTGATGAACTCAGTGACAAGAACAAGGACGCAGATACAGAGAATGGACTGGAGAACTCGAGGTATGGGAGGGGGCAGGGGGTGAAGGGGAAACTGAGAAGAAGCGAGAGAGTAGCACAGACATATATATACTACCAACTGTAAAATAGTCAGTGGGAAGTTGTTGTATAACAAAGGGAGTCCAACTCGAGGATGGAAGATGCCTTAGAGGACTGGGGCAGGGAGGGTGGGGGGGACTCGAGGTGGGGGGCGTCAAAGAAGGGAGGGAATATGGGGATATGTGTATAAAAACAGTTGATTGAACCTAGTGTACCCCCCCCAAAAAAAATAATTAAAAAAAAAAATAGGCATTTGTTAGATCAGCGCACAAAAAAAAAAAAAAAAAAAAAAAAAAAAGAAGTAAGTCAGTGGCATTATCTTGGGATGTTTTTCACTTATTGCCTCTAAGAAAGTCATGTTACTGCTCTGTATGGGCTTTCAAAGACAGAACCAGTGTTAGAAGAGCCATTTCAGACATGTTGCAAATAACTGAGCAGCATCGAGATTCCTCACATTGAGAACACCCTTCCTATACAACCTCTTCTCTGGTTAAAAGCATTTCAAATTTTTAAGAAACAGTTATAATGGAATCATAGGGGTTTATACATTCAAGTCAGTCATGTGGTCTGCAAAAGTTAACTGTACATTGTAATCTACGTAAAAGCCTCTGTTACGTGTATTTGTATAAGCTCGAATCCTAAATAAAATGGCTGCCAGCAGAATGCTCATTAAATTAGATTTAAGATTCCAAATGTAAAGTTATTGATTTATAAGTGGATAAACACTGCTAAGTCTCTGGAATCATCTGAAGTTATTAAATTACCAATTTAATTACTTTTTTTTTTTTACTATTTTGATTGTTTAAGTAAACAGTATAAGGTATTATGTTTGAAATGAAACTGAAAAATATCAGCCAATAATTATTTTCCACAGTCATTTAGAAATTAATGATCTGCTGAAAAATGGTGACGGGTTTTGGTTTCCTTTGCCCCAAATTCCTGGCCCTCATAAAAAATATAGCCTATGAGAGGGAAAGATTAGGATGAGGTTAGATGATAAATTTTTAGCCACCAGCATCTAGGCCAAAAGAGCCTGGCTTGGCCCTATCACATTGCCCATGTGTTTTTATGTACTGTACCATTTGGGTATTAAAATAAAATTTTTTATCTGTCCCTAGAGGCAAAATTGAGTTATATATTAAATGGTTATTTTCTTTGTTTTCTGCTTAGGTATGCATGTAATGTGGTAGCATAATATATATTCCACACTTGTTTCATTCCTGCAGAGAGATAATATTTTTGCAGCTGACAGGGTAAAGGCATCCTGTGCCTCCAGAATAGGAGAAAACATATTGGCAGTATAAAATACAGATGTTCCCAGTGTTTTTTCTACTTCATGGTTGTATTCAGCAGAGGTTAACTTTCATGGGCATAATCTCCTATCCTTGTTTAGGCAGTTGGACACAGAAGTCTACGGCAAACTCAAGATTGTAAAAGTGGTTTCAAGGAAAGTATTTCAAAATGTTTTCAGTGGGAGGAAAGTAACTTAAAAATGCATTCCCCCTTCCTCCTTTACAAGAGACTCTTTTCATAAGATTGTTGGAACCAGAACAACCTTCCTACTTCTCTATAAGGAAGGAACTTGAAGTATATCCAATTTTTCTTTTAAATAATTTTAAGTGAGAAACGAATATAAAATTTTCATGTCACAGCTTAGAAAAAATAAATAGGAACTGCTGTGACAAAGATGATATCCCAATCACATATTTGATGCCTTCTTCTTTTCCATTTCAGAAAGAAACAACCCAAGGAATGTAAAAGAAATATAAAAAGGTCATTTATGCATCATAATCAGAAAATTCTCACCCGGATCCATGAAGCTAAAGAGTTAGAGGTGGAAATGGTACAGGTAGGAATGAATGAAGGGGACTGATGAGCCACTATTCACAGTTTGGGTGTTCATCTTAGAAAAACTAATTCTCCTCTGTAAGAGAAAAATAGCCAGGTAAATTGAGAAATTCAGTGGTTCAAATGAGGGGATCAAATGTTGAGCATTCAGATTAAACAACCTCTAGTATAACAGAGTTGCTGTAGAATAAAGGGAAGAACTTGGGGGTGGGGGAGCTAATTTTCTTAGGTTCAAAAGCATCATATATTAATTTTGTTTAAAAAGTAAAGTAAAAATCAAGACACAAAAAATGGATCTTAGAGATAAAAAGAAGAGTAAATATGAGACATCCTTCTAGAACTCTGAGAGTTGGGAATTCAAGAGAAAAGTTGAGAGGCAGAAAAGATTGAAGCAGGAGAAGCAATATTGCTGTTACAGGAGTTCTGGAAGGAGAAAGTAGTATGAATGAATGAAAAGCAATAATCAAAGAAAAAAATTTCAGAGTTGAAGGATTCATTGTTTACATGGAAAAGGCTTAGTAAAGACTGGGCAGGTATAATGAAAAGAAATCATGCTCAGATGGTTTTCCGTGTTCTGGATAAAGAACAAATGCTGGAGGCAGCCAACCGTGAAAAAAAAAGTCACTAAAAAACGACATTAGATTTTTAATTTGTAGCACTAATGCCAGAAAATCTTAGAGAAAATGTAAAGACTTCTGAAGGAAAAAGCATTATGTTTCAAGAATTATAGACTGAACCAAGCTATTATCTAAATGCAAGGGCAAATGAAAACCTGCTTCAGATTTGTAAGAATTCAGAAATTATATGACTCATGTATGCTTTCTGAAAAAATGACTTAAAGTAGACCTTCAAGCAAAAACTAATCAAAATACAGAACTTAATAAAGATAAAGCTATGTTTTTAGAAAAAAGAGCAGTGAGCAATAAAACCTTAGATTTAACTCTAAAGAATTGTTTTTAATGTGGTTGTGAAACTAAGTTCAATTTATAACAAAGAATTTAAAAAGAAAACTGTACACTAAAAAGAAAAGTTCCCTAGAAATGTCAGGTGAGGAGAGAGGTGGAAAAGAGGAAGTTAAATATGATAGTTTTAATGTCAAACAAGGAGGATCCATATTTATAACTGTGAATTTGACATCGACATTGATAGAGAATAAATTAAAACATTTAAAAGCTTTTTAAAAACAAAACCAATTTTAAATGAGACCGTGAGAGAAAAAAACACACAGAAAGAACTATTATTCCAAAAGGTGCCAGTGTGTGTGTGTGCATGTGTGTGTGTGTGCGTGTGTGTGTGTGTGTGTGTGTGTGTATTTAGTGGGAGAACAGCAAGAAAATATAATGAAATGAACTAATGAAATAAGATGCAAGGAATAAAATAATGTTTCCTCTATTAGACATTTACTTCCAGGCCATCACAAAGTAACTGCTATTGAATTTACGCTTCCATTTTAAAACAGAACAAAATACGTGGTGACTATTTTTAGGCATTGGATAATAGCCAGTACAGTACTAGAGTACTGGAAAGTCTGGAAATACATGAGATAAGTACCACATTCAACCTTATTTTATGTCTGGGGGCACTTCCCACAATGTGGCATAGGGAGGTGAAGCCCAAGTGAAGAACATCAGTCTCACTGAGCTGAGGAAGCAGAAATTAAATCAAAGGAGTTGTAAAGGTAGCTGGAATTAGCAGAATATGATTCCAAAGAGGAGTAAGCTGTACAGAGGAAGGTCTCAGAAATTAGTGTGCAGATTCTCCTTAGCTCTTTGGCCGAGAGCTGGTTTGAGATTTATAGTTGTAGGTTAAGATTCTACAAGAACCCAAGATCCAGCAAGACAGCAGCTGCTGTGGAGCTTAGAAATGAATGGAAGTGCCAGAGGTTATGCAGTGCTAAAAGATATTGAAGTTTTGGTCCAGTCATAGTATAAAGACTTCACTGAGCACATCAGTCATTAAATTAAGACCTCAGAAAGACTACTTTTTAGGAGCCAGGAGTAAGACCATATCCTATGGTTAAGGTCAAAATTAATATACACTTGCCCAAACACAGTATAAAATGAAGCCCAAAGCATCAAGAGAATTACCCAGTTATGTAATTCTTAGCCAGAACCAAATGCTACATCTTTAAAGGGGAGCGCATAACCCAGATGCCCTACAATATATTATCCATAATATGCAACATTCAATAAAAACACTATTACATATGCAAAGAAGTAGGAAGATGGGACCCATAATTGAGACAAAAAAGCAAGCAATAGAAATAGATCCTGAGATAACTCAGATTTTGGAGTTAGGACATAATTTTTTAAATGGTAATTATAAACATGTTCAAGAATTTAAAGGAAAACACAGACATAATAAGCAAACAGGTGGGAAATCTCAAAAGAGAAATATAAACTATAAAAAAAATCAATTAAAAATACTAGAAATGGCATTTTCCCTTAATGCCTTGAGATTGGACACCAAAGAATAAAAAGTATAAAAACTTGAAAACAGATCAGTAGAAAATATCAAAACTGGAAAACAGAAAGTAGATTTTAACAGATAAGCAGAGGCTCAGTATCTTATGGAATATCACTTGTCCCACATGTAATTGACATCTCAGAAGAAAAGGAAAAGGAGAAAGGGGTCATAATTATTTGAAGAAATAATAACCAAAAGTATTAAAAACCTGCTGAAAAAAATCATTATATAGATCTAAGAAACTCATAAAACCCAAAGTGGCATATCTTTCAAAATATTCTTCTAGAATGAAGGCTAAAAATATTTTCAGATGAAAGTACACTGAAAGAATTTGTTTATAGTAGTCACGGCACTAAAAGAATTGCTAAAGAAAGTTCACTGGGTTTAAGATAAAACTTAGAATTATAAGAAGAATTAAAGATTGTTGAAAATGGTAAATATAAATATATTTTATTTTCTTTATCTTTCAATTTTTGAAAAGATAATTGATTCGAGCAAAAATAATGTGTTGTGGCATTTCTAACATATGTGATGGTAAACTATGATAATAGCGTTAACACCTGGGTGGGATAAATGAAGTTCTACTATTGGAAGATTCTTATATTCTACATGAAATGGTATAATAATTAGAAGTAGATAATGATAAGTTACGGATGCGTAGTGTAATACTTAGAGCAATCACTAATACACACACCCACATAAAGAAAGAAAGGGAAGGAGAGAAAGAAAAAGAGGCAATAAAATGGAGAATTAAAAAATATTTTATTGGCCCAAGAAAGCAGGAAAGAACCAACAAAGAAACAAACATGAGATGGGACAAATGAAAAACAAATTGCAAGATGGTAGAATTAAACCCATTAAACAACATTAATAATTATATTTAATGTGAATGTACTAGATATTCCTAAATAAATTTCACAATAAAAAGGTCAGTTTGTCAAGAGGATACAACAATATTAAGTGTGTTTTCATAGCTCATGGCACATGTAAATATTATTAATTCAAGGATGACTCAACACAAGGAAATCCATTAATGTGATTCACTATGTAAATAGATCAAAGGAGGAAAACCTCATGACATTTCAGTATGAGCTAAAATATGTTTGCTAAAATTCAGTAATCACTCTTGATTAAAAACAAGTAAACAATTAAGTCTTGGCAAGCTAGCAATAGAAGGAAACTTCCTTAGGTTGATAAAGTTTAGCATATACCAAGAGCAAATACCATATTTAATGCAAAACAAAAGAAGCATTCCTACTTAAAAGGAAAAAAAGCAAAAAAACATTCCTACGAACATTAGAAACAAGATAAATTTGATCCTAGCATTGTTGATCTTTAACCTTAAATGGAATCTTACTCTAATGCAGTAAGACAAAAAAGAGTAATATATGTGTGTGTGTGTATATATATATATATACATACTATAAAAAAGAACACAATATAATTATTTGCATACAAAGATTGCCTTGAAAATCCAAGGAAAAAATTATTAAAATCAGTAAAGAGCTCAAAGTGATGGCTAGATACAAAATTAGCATAGAAAAAAATCAATGCTTTCCTATATATTATCAACAATATGTTAAAGAATGAAACAGAAAAAAATGGAACCCATTCTCAATAACAATAAAAACTATAAAGTGCCTAACAAAAATATGATTCATATCTTGAAAACTATGAAACTATAGGAAAAAAGATGTAAGACAATCCAATAGATGCAGATACGTAGCCCCTTTCTAAACAGACAATATTTTTGAGATATTAATCCTTCCCAAGTTAATTTAGAAATGTAATATAATCGTAATCATTATTATAAGACTTTACAAGTTCATTCCATAGGTCAAATGGTAAAGAAAATAAGTAATTTCCTGGAAAATTCTGAGAAGGAAAAAATGGGAGAAACTTCTCTTTCAGAAATTAAAACATATTTGAACATATAATTGTAAAAGTATAGGGTTGGTGCAGGTAATGACAGATATTGATAAGATTGAATAGAACCTAGAAATAGGAGTATACACTGCTATTTCATGTAATCGTTAAAAGCTCTGAATCACGAGCCAGGCCACATAGTAGCTGTGCATTTTGGGGCAAGTTAAAATTTCTATGCCTTAGTTTCATTAATCGTAAAATAAGGACAATTATATCACCTATATCTTATGATTGTTGTTGAAATTAAATAGGTTAATACACATAAAGCCCTTAGAAGAGTGCTTGGGATATAGTCAGAACTATGTAAGTACTAGCTGCTACCAATGATAAAGATGGTAAACAAATCAGTTGGAAGACACTGAATTACTTCTCAAATCAGGGTGAAGTTCAGTTATCTGTTTTGAAAGAAATACAGTTGGGGTAATTGGTTGTCCATTTTGAGAGAAATGTAGTTAGACACATACCTTACACCATATTCAAAGAACTAAACATAAAATTACCAGATGAAAATATAGGAAAAAACATTCATAAGCTTGCAGTGAAGAAATCATATCAAAGATATAAAATATTAAAGTCATAAAGGAAAATAGTCACATATTTAAATATATAAAAACTAAAAACAAAACATCTGTACACAGAAAACAACATTAATAGATGACCCATAGCCTGGGAATATATTTGTATTATATTAATAAAGCATTAATATTGATATGAATCAATAGGAAAAAGACAAATTTTCATGCATCAGATTAGCAAACATATAAAAGCTTGGTAATACCTGGGGTTGGTAAGGATGTGGCCAAGGGGCACCCTCATACTCTGTTGGCAGGAGGGTAAGAGGACAAACATTTTTTGGAGGGAAATTTTTCAGTATCTACTAAGATAAAAACTGCCCATTTTTGTTGGCTTAGCAATCCCATGTTTAGGAGTTTATTCTAAAGACTACCTCACATGCACATGACCTAAAGTTTTATGTATAGCAATGATCACAGCAGGAATGTTTATTATGGTGAAAAGTGGGGAAAAAGCCAAATACTCATCATCAGAAGAGCAGTTAAATATATTATGGTAGAGTCATAATGTGGAGTACCACACAGTTATTAAAAAGGATGTAGTACATGAATTTCATATTTTTATAATATATATATACATGTGAAAATGAAAAAAAAAGTAAGTTTCAGGATAATTCCTCCATTTTTTAAAGCTCTTTATTGGAATATAATTGTTTTACACTCTTGTGCCAGCTTTTGAGGTACACCAAAGTGAATCAGTGTATATTTATACATATATCCCCATATCCCCTCTCTCCCGCGACTCCCTCCCACCCTCCCTGTCCTGGCCCTCTAAGGCATCACCCATCATTGAGTTGATCTCCCTTTGTTATACAGCAACTTCCCACTCGCTATCCATTTCGCAGTTGGTAGTGTACATATGTTCATGCTACTCTCTCACTTCATCCCAGCTTCCCCTTCCTCCATTATTTTTTACACACACATGCACACACACGTGTATGGGAAGGCATGGGAAAAATAGTGAAATGAAAGTATTGTACTAAACTGTTAATCATGTTTAACTCTGGGATGGAGTGAGGTTGATAGAGCCTCACATTTTTAGTCTTTATACTTAGGTACAGTTTTAACTGTTTTTAATGAAACATGCTCATACACATCTTATATAATAAAGAATAGTGAAACAGAAGAATAATGACTTGAGAAGTTGAAGAAGCACCAGGATGCAGATTATTTTCTCAGTGAATTCTCTTAATTTAGCAGCTAATTCATGTAACGTTAAAACTGTTACAGAGCAAGCGTATGAAATATTTTAATCCATTTAATAAGCTAACGTAATCCTGAAACCAAACCCTACAAAGATAACACATAACAAAGCTACAGTTCAAGCTCATAAGCACGGATGCAAACATTTAAAGTAAAACACTAGGAAATGCAGTTAACACACCACTTTGAAGTAATGTTTATTCCATAAATGCAAAAGTGTTTTAAGACTATGACAGTTCTTAATGCTTTTCACAGGTTAAAAGAGACTGTCTAGAGGTGACCTGCCCATCACTGATCCAGTCATTCATTCATCTACAAATTCCTATTGAGCCAGGCATTCTTTTCAGTTCTGGCATAAGACCAAACCCTGATCCACATCACTAGGAACACACACTGTAAGGAGAAAAAAGGATAACTAGACAAACGTTAAATGATAAGTAATAAAGTATGAAAAAGTATTTAGAGAGGGGAAATACTAGAAATAGGAGAAATAGATGGTCAAGTTTTTACCTGATATCAATGAAAATAATATTCATGTTGGAGAAAACTAGGATTATTTCCATTCAAGTTGAAAGCAATACTCCCACTCTTAGAGTTGTATTCAACAAGTTCTAACCAATGCAATGGGATAGCTAAAAGAAACGTCATATGTATTTGAAAGAAAAATTACAATACACAATTATAATTGTACATTTATATGATTGCCTAGAAAACTGAGGCCAATCAGTTGAAAAAAAATTAGAAGTATTCAGTAAGGTGGCAAGTTATGAGAAAAATGTAAAAATAAATATAAAAATTATAAATAAAATATAGAAAGATTGTTATATACTAGTAATAGTTATACATAATGGAAAAAGATGTCATCATAATAGCAAAGAATAATATAGCATGCTTTGACACAGACAATGGAAAATGCACAGGACACATAAGATGATAAAGCTCAGATAGAGGATAGAAAAGAAGTCTTAACCATATTTTTAGAGAGAAATAATCAGAATTATAAAGATGTCAATTTTCCCTAAATTATTTATCTATAAATTCAATGAAATTCTAATGATACTAGTGATGGAATTTTTTGGGGGGGTGGAATTGAGAAACTACTTTTCTTTAAAATTTTAATCTTTATTTTGTCAAAGTTACCCATACTTTAAATATGATGAATTCTGCTAGCTTATATTAACAGTTCTCGGCTTTACTCTTTCCAGCTTCTGATTCCCACTCCGAAACTCAACAGTTTCCAACACTTGGAGCAGTTTTTACTAGTGTTTACATCATTCCTATTTACAAACAAGAAGATTTTTCTGATACTTAAGATTTGCTTTTTCCTTTCAGTTTTGAAGATTATCAGTTCACTTCCTACTGTGAAAAGTAAGGTTTAGTTTTCTGACCTACTCCTCAAACCCCAACCAGGCTTCCGCCAACAAATACACACCACACAAACGAGCACACATTTCATGTTCTTCTCTTTATCCTGACAATATTTTTGACTCTATCAGTATCTAAGCTTAAAATTAGTATGTCTATGTAAACATTATTATACACAGTGTCTACAATTTCCTGTCATATACAGCTTGCTTTTGGGGGTAGTTAATAATTGCTCACTTTTAAATTTGCTTTGTTTTTGATACAATTGACAGAGAAAGGGAAAGAGGGAGGGATAGAGAGAGGAGAGAGAGGGAGGGAGGAAGGAAGGAAGGAAAGAAGGAAGGAAGGAAGGAAGGAAGGAAGGAAGGAAGGAAGGAAGGAAGGAGAGAAGAAGAAAACCAAAAGAATGAACCTCCAAATTCAGTCAAGCACTCAGAAAAAAACAATCTAAGAATTCAGTTCTTGAAAATATACACCTTGGACCATCTTTCCTCTTCACACTGGACTTGGTTCCTCTCCAGACTTGCTGCCCTGCTATTTTAGGACCTTCCTTTCATTATTATCCTGGGCACATTCCTTTTCCTTTTCCTCACGTTGGAGCTGCCTTTTGCTGGGTTCCTTGTCTCTTTTATGGTTTATACCCTGGTTTGCGGGGAGCACTTCATCCAGTAGAGTCCAGGAAACTGCTATGCAATTGACCTAGAAGGAAATGCTACTGCCACTGCCCCACCAGACACTAGAAAGAACTGCTGTCACCTCTGCCACTCCATCTCAAACCAGCCACAATCACCCTCAGGGAAGTCTGCACTGCCATCACTGCCCCCCATGATGCTCAGAAGCCTCTGTGGACATCTGTGCCTGCCAGTTCAAAACTCTACCTGGCAAAGCAACTGACAAAGGATTAAACTCCAAAATATACAAGCAACTCATGCAGCTTGATACTAAAAAAGTAAATAACCCAATCCACAAATGGGCGGAAGACCTAAATAGACATTTCTCCAAAGAAGACATACAGATGGCCAACAAACACGTGAAAAGATGCTCAACATCACTAAACATTAGAGAAATGCAAGTCAAAGCCACAATGAGGTATCACCTCACACTGGTCAGAATGGCCATCATCAAAACATCTAGAAACAATAAATGCTGGAGAGGGTGCGGAGAAAAGGGAACCCTCCTGCACTGTCGGTGGGAATGTAAGTTGGTACAGCCGCTATGGAAAACAGTTTGGAGATTCCCTAAAAAACTAAAAATGAAACTACCATATGACCCAGCAATCCCACTATTGGGCATGTACCCAGGGAAAACCATAATCCAAAAAGAAACATGTACCATAATGTTCATTGCAGCACTATTTAGCCAGGACAAGGAAGCAACCTAAATGCCGATCAACAGATGAATGGATAAAGAAGATGTAGCACATTTATACAATGGAATATTACTCTGCCACAAAAAGGAATGAAATTGAGTTATTTGTAATGAGATGGATAGACCTAGAGACTGTCATACAGAGTGAAGTAAGACAGAAAGAGAAAAACAAATACTGTATGCCAACTCATATATATGGAATCTAAAAAAATGGTGCTGATGAACCCAGTGACAGGGCAAGAATAAAGATGCAGATGTAGAGAATGGACTTGAGGACATGGGGTTGGGAGGGGGTGAAGGGGAAGCTGGGACGAAGTGAGAGAGTATCATTGACATATATGCACTACCAAATGTAAAATAGATAGCTAGTAGGAAGTTGCTGCATAACATAGGGAGATAAACTTGAGGATGGGTAATGACTTAGAGGGCCAGAATAGGGAGGGCGGGAGAGAGTCGCAGGAGGGAGGGGATATGGGGATATACATACAAATACTGTTGATTCACTTTGGTGTACCTCGAAAGTTGGCACAACAGTGTAAAGCAATTATATTCCAATAAAGAGTTAAAAAAAAACCCTCTACCTAGAACAGTGTGTTAAAATTAATCTGTTAGAACCTTTAAATACATCTTTATAAGCCATGTTTATAAATACTAAGAAAGGTTAATGTTAAGAAAATCTCCTTTATTCCTTCTACTCAGATTAGAATAATTTGAGATCAAATTCAAATGGTCATACCCAAATGGGTTTATTCTCATCAAGTTGGTGGGTAGCATCAACTTTTTAGGAAAAATATAGTTTATAATTTTAAGTAAACATACACAAATTTTTGGAGCAAACATTCCAACAAAGTAGTCCATAGCACATGGTCTAATTGCAAGTTTGTAAATCAATGTTCAGTAGACAAATGTAAAATAGATAGCTAGTGGGAAGCTGCTGCATAACACAGGGAGATCAACTTGATGACGGGTGATGACCTAGAAGGGTGGGATAGGGAGGGTGGAAGGGAGGCTCAGGAGGGAGGGGATATGGGGATATATGTATAAATACAGCTGATTCACTTTGTTGTACAGCAGAAACTGGCACAACAATGTAAAGCAATTACACTCCAATAAAGAGCTGGGAAAAAAAAACATTCAGTAGAAATATTAAAAATAAACCTTCAAATATTATAAGCAAGCTTTGTCCTTAGCAAACAGACAAAGAGCAATGCAGAAACTCAGCTTTGTGGTGACAAGATAGAATGTCCAGTTTTCATTTAAATTTCTTTGTAATAGGTATGTACATAATTGCTAGATATTATTTATTTATAAAGTTGTAAGAGCTAGCACAGGGAATAAAAAGTTTCATTTTTTCACATTCACGAAAAATTAAGACCTGCTTCTACTACTTCAGTAGAATTTTCTGTCAAATGCTCAGCTAAAGAATATATTTAACATAGTGGTGAAATATAGAGATTAAATTATTTTCTGCGCGTGCAAAGATTTAGATTTTGTTTTCTTTAATAAAAGGATAACAGGAATCAGAGACCCATCAATCTGATATTTAACTTTACTTTTCCAGTTGTGTTCAGTTTCTTGGTTTGTGCAGTGAATTCTATTCCCTATAGAATGAAAATGGAACAATTTTCTTAATTTCAGAATAGAGACCAAATAACAGATGTGTTAGCATCAGTTGTGTCTCCTTGGGGAAAGACAACATTTAGGAAATGAGATTGGTTTTAACGATTTGGGACACAAATGAAGAACATTAAGAAATAAGAAATTAGATGATGATAATGTTGTATTCAAGCACTGTGCCACTTAAATTCTATAAACTTAATCAGAGACAAGAGTTGTAAGTACTTTCACATTCCAAGTTAGACCAACTTTCGGTTGCATATTATCCATCAGTAATGATTTAAAATTTATTCTCTGCTTCAGATTTGGAATGGTATGACTTTGGAAGACATGTAAGGAAAGAGGCATAGTGTTGCAGAACAGAATTTATAGGCATTTCTCTGAGTTTTTCTTACCTAATTATATAGTCTTTTTTTTTTTTTTTTTTGATCAAGAAGGCAGTGGTGGCGAGAATCACTGGAGTGGTTGAAGGGCAGCAGTTCTACAGTAAGCCCTCTAATCAGGATTGCACCCAAGAGCCTCTTGTAGTATAAATTCCATTCATGAGATAGTTTCAGCCTGAACTTTGAACAATTCCAGGTGAGAATAGGTTGCAGAGGAAGAATTGACAAGGCTGACTGTGACCCTCTATGATGACAAGTTTGACAAATGTGGGGTGGAGTTGGGAATCAAGATGGCGTGCCTCCCCTGTCACCCAGTAGCCAAAGAATGAGTTCTGTGTAATTGGGACACACACTCTTAGGGTTATGATTTTCTCAGTCCATAACTTCTTTCATTTTCCCGTGATCCAACAATCTTTATTTTGAACTTCCATTCTGTTTGGTGGTGGGAAATTAATCCAGTCAATTCATCACCCTCCTTGAGGGACGCGAGTGGGGGGAGGGGAGGGTGTTAAGTTGCCTTGAGTTGTCACGTGGTGAGGGTGTGGCCCAGGTTATCATGTGTCCTGTGTGGCATTTGCTGTGATGTCGGAGACCATCTGGTTCCTGGTTGTCACGACCCTTCTGTCCTAATGTCTGCATTCCTACCTCATCCTGGTTTTGCGTGGTTCATGCCACTGTGTTCCCTCCTCATGGCTGCAAGTCCTCTCTGTGTCCACCAGCCCCCTCTTGGCTAAATTTCTCAGTTTTTAGAGGTAGCTTTTGCGTGATATTTCATGCCAATCTTGGGCTGTGGGAAACTAAGGAGTTATCTGAAACCCTCTCTGCCTGGAGGGGTTGCCATTTCAAAGAGGCTCAGGGCATAAATTAAGATGTTTCCAGCTGTAGCAGGAAACTTATCTCGAACTGCCTTGAGGCAAGTTATTAGCTCATAGGAGAAGTCAAGAGGTGAGGTGAGCTTCAGAGTGTGTAGGTTCAACAGTTAAAGAGTTGGGTTCGCTCTGCCCTGCTTTCTGCCTGTCATCCTCACTCTAAGGCGGGCTGCTGTCTTGGTTGTTGATAGCTGCCTGCAGAAATTACAGCTTTCTCTTTTATATAATTGGTTTTTCCTGCTTCTTTCTTTTCCTTCCTTCCTTCCTTCCTTCCTTCCTTCCTTCCTTCCTTCCTTCCTTCCTTCCTTCATCTTTCTAAAGATTAACATCAATTTAATTTAATTAATTAGTTTCTTTATTAAAATTTTGGCTGCACTGGGTATTCCTTGTGGTGTGCGGGCTCTTGGTTGCAGCACTTGGGCTTCTCTAGTTGTGCTGTGTGGGCTCCAGAGTGCACAGACTCAGTAGTTGTGGCACTTGGGCTTAGTTGCCCCAAGGCATGTGGGATCTTAGTTCCCCAACCAGGAATTGACCCGTGTCCCCTGCATTGGAAGGTGGATTCCTAATCGCTGGACCACCAGGGAAATCCCATCATGCTTCTTTCTTAAGAATGAAGAAGAACGTTTCTAGAAGTCTCTGGAAAGCCCTTCTTTATCTTTTGTTGGCAAAACTGGGCCACAGGCCTATTTCTAAACCAATTTTTAGTAAGAGGAATGGGATTACCTGTAGACCAAAATCAGGCTGAACCCTGAAGCTAAGGGGGGACTCGCTGTCTCCTCAGGCATTTGTCTATGTGGGGGAGGAGTGAGGACCTGAATGAAATATGAAATTTGTGAGGAAAAGAACAAGGAGGATGGATGTTCTCTAGGCAATGATTACAACCAGGATTTAGTTAGGAAAACAAATCACTCTAGGAATTTCGAGTAGAGCGAGGTTTAACCAGGGCATCAAGCTACAAGTTTGTTGGAAGGAATGAAAGAGAAAAAAGGAAGGGGAGAAAACTGATGTTAGCCAACATTCAGGAACACCAGGAAGCTGCTGCAGCCCCTGGAGGAGACCGCGCCTGTCTAACCCTGAATTGCTCTGAGCTGGTGCTCTTGTGCCCCTGCAGAGACAGTGCAGCTGGTAGAGGGGAGCACTGCTGCACAGTCAAGGCCAGAAGATGGCTCTGCCTTTCTTCTTCCCTTTAATCTTTTTTAAAAAACAGATTTATTGAGATATAGTTTATATATCATGCAATTCAACCATTTAAAGTGTATAATTCACTGGCTTTGGTATATTCAGAGTTGTGCATCCATCACTGCAATCAATTCTGGAACATTTTTGTTACCCCCAAAAGAAACCCCTTCTCCTTAGATGTCACCCCTCAACCCCCCATCTACCTCCCCAACCCTAGGAAAACACTAATTGACTTTTTGTCTCTATAGATTTGCCTATTCTGGACATTTCGTATAAATAGAATCTTAAAATATGTTGCCCTTTGTGATCGGATTCTTTTACTTATTTTCAAGGTTCATGCAGGTTGTAGCATGTGTCAGTGTTTGCTTTTATTGATGAATAATATTCCATGGTATGAATATACCACATTTTATTTATCCATTCATCGGTTATTGAGTATTTGGGTTGTTTCAGCTTTTTTGGCTATTATTGATAATGCTGATATGAACATCCATGTATAAGTTTTTGTGTGAATGTATATATGCTGTGTATATACTTAGGAGTTGAATTGCTGGGTCATATGGTAACTTTAAGTTTAACCTTTTGAAGAAATGCCAAACTGATTTCCAAAGTGGCTGCACCATTTTATATCCCACCAGCAGTGTATAAGTGTTCCAATTTCTCTGCATCCTCACCAACACTTGTTATTATCTTACTTTTTTAATTATAGCTTTCCTAATGGGTATGAAATAGTACCCCATTATGCTTTTGATTTGCATTTCTCTGATGGCTAATGATGTTGAGCATCTTGTGATTATTCATCATTTGTATATACTTTTTTTTGAGAAGTATCTCTTCAGATACTTTGTCCATTTTTTAATTGGATAATTTTTCCTTTTATTATTGAGTTGGAATAGTTCCTAATATATTCTAGATGGAAGCTCCTTATCACATATGTGATTTACATATATTTTCTTCCATTTTGTGGGCTGTCTTTTCACTTTTTGATAATGTTCATTGGTATATGAAAGTTTTTGATTTTGATAAAGTCTAATTTATCTATTTCTTTTTCTTTTGCTGCCTGTACTTTTGGTATCATATTTAAGAATCCATTGCAAAATCAGAGATGATGAGGATTTACTCCTATGTATTCTTCTAAGAATTTTATAGTTTTACTTCATGGATTTAGGTCTTAGATCCATTTTGAGCTAATTTTTGTATATGATTTGAGGTAGGAGTCCAAATTCAGTCTTTTGCATGTGACTATGCAGTTGTCCCAGCATTTCACTTCAGTGCAGATCCTTTCCACTAGCAGGTCTTGAACTGAAACCTGCCCAGCAAGTGGGACTGTGAAATGTAGTTTCCAGACCTCTAGCCCCTGTGATACAAAGGAGAGATTAGATGGGTGGAAACCAGCCTGTAGTATCCAGAAAACTAACACATCAGCCTTCTGTAGAAATTTGCTCTCTCTTTGTTGTCTAGACAGAAAGCAGGCCACAAGTCTCCTTTTATTTAAAGATCCTAAACCTGTCTAAGATCAGTTCATCACCCTCAGGTCTTTGGAGGGGTACAGGATATAGGACCTCAACTCATTTTATTCTATTTTTCTCCTTTCTGTTCTTCCCTCTTCCCAGTTAAGAGAATTCTAAAATTGAGTTTACGAAAAACTCTGTCATATATCTTTCCAGATATTTCTGTTTTACATGCTTTTGTTCTCTAGCTTTATCTCCTTCCTCTCCTAGGTTGAGTCTTCAAGCCAAACTGCCTGTACTAAAAAGTAGAGTCTTGATAGAGATGGGGACAATTTTGGATCAATACTTTGAGATTTTATCCTGCCGCATATGGTCATGCTGCTGATGGGGTGAAAATAGAGATGAGGTGGGTATGAGGTGGCACAAATCCTTATAATAGTTGCTAAAAATAACAAAGTAAGGGCCTTGCTAAGACAAAAGGGCAACAATAAGATTTTTCTACTGCTTTAAGAAATAGATATGGTACTAGGTATTGCCCACCTTTAAAGACATATTGCATTGCTTTTCTTAATTTTGAAGCAGTTTGAAACATAGTATGATGAGATTTTTAAAAGAATGAAAAAAATCTTAAAGGCGTATGAGATTATTTAGATAGATTATTAGAGAATAGTAAGTGGCATTTTGCCTGACAGATTGGGCTATGGTTTTGTGACTGTAATGCAAAGCTCCAGAGACAGGGATGAGACTTTGGGGAAGGGAGAGAGATTCTCAGGGGGGAGATGAACAATTATATCAATAGATAAGAAGCTAAAACTAATGGGTAAGCAAGACATTGATGCTTTTGCTAGAGATTTCCAGTTATGACCATGCAGGTATTAGGGGTAACTTGGCAATGATTTTACAACTGTATTTTATAATAAACCATAGCATACTGCTATAGAGTAAGCTGTTTAAACATCTTGGAGACTTTAATTTATTCAGCTTAAGAGCTTAGTTGAAGGGAAAAAATAATGGAAACTAAGCTGTAGGATTGCTTTTCTTGAATTCTAAATTTAGCTTAAACATATTTCTAATTCTCTGTGCCAGGAATATTTTCCTGAAAATCATTTGAATTGTATAATCTGATCACCTTTATTAATACAGGAATTTAGATGGGCATAAACATACTCACTGTATTTTACTGTGTTGATTTTTAGTCTAAGTAATCCTGTAAATGATTGATTATATTTTGTCTGATTATCAAACTACTTAACTTAAATCCAGTGTGATCATAAAAGACGGGTAAATCTTTAGTGCCAATAGAGGAGATTCTACACATGGTTACATTTAAGAAGGCAAAAGAAACTGCACCATGTGACCAGTGCCTGAATAAGATTAAATCCCTGTTACATTGATGACATAAACCAAAAAGGTATAGACTGTGTGAAGAGTGATACAAATTCACAGCCATCATTTTTGGGTCTGTATGACAGAAGAGAAATATTCTTGCTCCCTAAACTGATTCTCTTATGAAACTAGATGGGGAATATTACATTGCCAACTACATGAAATGTCCTCCATTTTTAATTTAGGTTCAGATGACTTCACATTACATATGGGTACAAATGGAGAACTTTTAAATAAGCATTAGAAAAGGAAACATTGTTTGAGAACTCAAGGATAGGATATCAATACAGCTCCCAGGGAAAAGGGAACCCTCCTACATTGTTGGTGGAAATGTAAATTGGTGCAGCCACTATGGAAAACAGTATGGAGTTTTCTTAAAAAACTGAAAATACAGTTACCGTATGATCTAGCAATTCCACTCCTGGGCACACATCCAGAAAAGATGAAAACTTTAATTCAAAAAGATACATGCACCCTAATGTTCATAGCAGTGCTATTTATGATAGCCAAGATATGGAAGCAACCTAAATGTTCATCGACAGATGAATGAATAAAGAAGATGTGGTATATATCTACAGTGGAATATTACCCAGCCATAAAAAAGAATGAAATAATGCCATTTGCAGCAACATGGATAGACCTAGAGATTAGCATACAAAGTGAAGCAAATCAAAGACAAATATATGATATCAGTTATATGTTAAATCTAAAAAAAAATACAAATGAATTTACTTACAATATAGAAGTAGACTCAAAGACATAAACAACAAACTTATGGTTACCAAAGGGAAAAGGGTGAGGGAGGGATAAATTAGGAATTTGGGATTAACAGATACACACCACTAAATATGAAATAGATAACCAACAAAGACCTACTGTATGGTGCAGGGAACTATATTCAATATCTTGTAATAACCTATAATGGAAAAGAATATGAAAAAGAATAGATATATATGTATGTGGATAAATGAATCACTTTGCTGTACACTTGAAACATTGTAAATCAACTATACTTCAATAAAAAATATAGCTCCCAGCAGAGGGTGTGGAGAAAAGGGAACTCTCCTGCACTGTTGGTGGGAATGTAAGTTGGTACAGCCAGTATGGAAAACAATTTGGAGGTTTCTTAAAAAACTACAAATAGAACTACCATATGA
Source organism: Hippopotamus amphibius kiboko (assembly GCF_030028045.1). Lineage (NCBI taxonomy): Eukaryota > Metazoa > Chordata > Mammalia > Artiodactyla > Hippopotamidae > Hippopotamus > Hippopotamus amphibius. The sequence goes on along the minus strand of NC_080186.1, from coordinate 172,594,035 downwards.
CCCAGTAATCCCACTACTGGGCATATACCCAAAGAAAACCATAATCCCAAAAGAAACTTGTACCATAATGTTTATTGCAGCACTATTTACAATAGCCAGGACATGGAAGCAACCTAAATGCCCATCAACAAATGAATGGATAAAGAAGATGTGGCATATATATACAATGGAATATTACTCAGCTGTAAAAAGGGATGAGATGGAGCTATATGTAATGAGGTGCATAGACCTACAGTCTGTCATACAGAGTGAAGTAAGTCAGAAAGAGAAAGACAAATATTGTATGCTAACTCACATATACGGAATCTAAAAATGGCACTGATGAACTCAGTGACAAGAACAAGGACGCAGATGCAGAGAATGGACTGGAGAACTCGAGGTATGGGAGGGGGGGCGGGGGGTGAAGGGGAAGCTGAGACGAAGTGAGAGAGTAGCACAGACATATATATACTACCAACTGTAAAATAGATAGTCAGTGGGAAGTTGTTGTATAACAAAGGGAGTTCAACTCGAGGATGGAAGATGCCTTAGAGGACTGGGATGGGGAGGGTGGGGGGGACTCGAAGGAGGGTGGGGGGGGAGTCAAGGGGGGGAGGGAATATGGGGATATGTGTGTAAAAAGAGATGATTGAACTTGGTGTACCCCCCAAAAAATAATAAATAAATAAATAAAATAAAAAAATAATAATAAAAAATAAAAATAAAAAATATAGCTCCCAGGGGAAATTCAAAAAGGGAACCAGTATATTCAGTGTTTCTCACATGCAGATCGTACTATTTCATTTAGTCCTCATGGCAGGCCTAAGGGAAGGCGTTATTATCTCTAGATGTGGAAACTGGATCAGAGATATATCAGAATCTAGTTTGTCTGATTCCAAATTGTATGCTCTTGTGGTTATTATATTTTGACAGCACTCTTTCAGATCCAAAGACAGAAAGAAACACAATTCAAATTAGCTTATTGGCTTGTAAAACTGAAAAGTATGGACACAATCCTCCTCATTCAACATTGTCTGCTGCAGGCACGGATGGACCCAGGGGTCAAGAGGCTCTATGTCTCAGTTTTACTTTCCTCTGTGTTGTACTCACCATCAGGCAGGCTCTCAGGAGCTCCAGCTTCAATCCCACGGAAAAAGAGACCCTCTTTCTGAGCTGGAATAAAAGTCACAGTATTAAATCTCATTACCCTAGCTTGGTCCAAGTAATCCTAACCACACACTATAAGCAATTGGAAAGAAAAGTGAATGTTCAGGGCTAGCTATTTCAGAAAATGTGAATTCTAACTCTTAAGCCTTATGTATATATGTTAAAGATACAAATAGAGACTGCAGAATAACTGCACTATTTCCGAGATATTTTTGCTTACGGTTCATGGATATAACCTGATAACTATAGCAATTGGTGCCGATCATAAGGATTCTAGAAGTAAGCAGATGGCCTTTATTTCCCTGATGTTGGAAAGGTCTTAATCACACTATAAGGTCATACATACAGCTTCATTAGGTATATGATAATATGTTGCATAACATGCTTTAAAAAATACATTTAAAAGAGAGAAGGGCCAACATTTATCAAATACCTGCTATATACAGGCAGAAAGTAGACACTTTATATCCAATTTTGTGTTACACGAATGATTCAGTAGGCACTAGCCACACCTAGCTACTTAAACTTAAAACTTTAATTAAAAGCTATACAAACTTCAAACTTAAATTAATTAAAATTAAATTACAATTTAGTTCTTGGGTTGCACTAGCTACACTTCGAGTGCTGAATAGCAATGTGACTAGTGGCTGCCATGATGAACGGCAGAGACGTAGAACATTTCCATCATTGTAGAAAGTTCTATCGGACAGCTCTGGATGTCTGTCTCAATTCTTTCCTTTTTTCAGAATGAAATCTAGCAATCTTAAATCATGTTAAATAACACCATGAAGAAATAATCAGTGCAGAATGTGGTATTTCTTATAAGAAAAGTGATCTGAGCTCTTAGAAAAGTCAGCGTCATGGGCAGATAAAGTGGGGGTAGAGGGTACTATTCTCGATTTCAGAAGGCTTCGGAGAGATAAAACCGAATGTAATGTTTGATCCTGGTCTGAACAGAAACAGTTAATTTCTTGTTTGTTTCAATGAGAAAGTTTGATAATGGACTATATATTAGATGACATTATGGAGTAATTGTCAACTTTGTTAGGTGTCATAACAACACAGGTTTTTAGAGTATCTTCCAGCTTTTTGGACATCTGTGCTGAAGCATTTAGAAGTGAACTATCTAGGTATTTTTCATTTACTTTGGAATGATATAATAAAAAATAGAGGTATGACGTGACTATGGCACAATGTAAACAACTGTTAAAACTAGATGCTGAGTACTATGAAATAATTTTGATATATTTAGTGAAATGAAAATATTTTTGAAAAGCCAATTAAAAAAAATTTTTTTTAACCTTTGGTGTCAAACATAGAAAATGTTTTCTTAGGAGTTAAAAAAATAGTGATTGGGATTATCTTCTAGTATTTTAATGGGTCATTTCTTTTAATACAATTTTTTTTATCTGTTTGAAATTTATTTTGGTATAATGTACAAGAAAAAGATTATTTTTAGATAGATGGTAGTGAATATTTGCTGTTTGCTTCTCTAAATTCATTCACCATTTTTTTTTGTAGAAAGAGCCCTTTATTTTCATTTAGGGATCTATATTCCTTTCACTTTCTGGTTATGTGTTTTGGGTAATACAGAAACAAAACATTATAAGTCTGATATTTTAAAATTTACTCTTGGCTGAAAAATAACTGGAGCAGAAACCATAGTTTGTTGGTAATTTAATGGGAAATTTTAAGGATGGGATTCAGTTGAGATGTGAGCAGATAAGACCCATGCTAGCCATTACATCTTATTTATAGATAGGAAAAAAGTTTAGAGAGTATTCACATATCTATTACTATAAAATGAAAGTTAAAGCTTTATGTTTATCATATGTCTTATATTAAAAAGCGGAGTTTTTATACCTGTTTCCTAAAAAGAGTGTCTCAGTCACAGCTCAGACAAGAACATAAAAAACACTGTAGGTGTTTCAGGCAGAGGCTTTAATACAAGAAATCAGGTGCTTGCAGAACCATTCATTACAGGGGCTGCAGGAGGTGAGGCAGAGGACTATTGCTAGCTTTTAGGTGCACCACCACAGGTAGTTACAGAACCTCTGTTGGCAGAGTCATGAACATGCAAGAAACTCCTATCTATCTCCTGGGACTTTGTAGCTTCAAGATGGATGGAATAGCAGGGGAGATAGAAGCCACTCCAGAAATTTGCATTTGGAAGGCTCCTGCTATACCTTCTACTGTTGTCAGAAAGCAAAGAAAAATGACTCTGGCCTCCCTGCTGCCTTTCAAGTATCATACAAGTTTATCTATAAGATGGAGCCTAAAAATGCATCCAAAAATTTGCTGGCTAGGGTATCAGAGAAATATACTTCTCAGGCCTCCAGACTCTGCAACATAAAGAAGAGACAGAAAAGCTTTTCTCATGGGCTGGATGTCAAATAGGCAAATCCACCAGAAGGAGTGAGGAGCTTTCCTATAATATTCAAGTTCTTATTTTAAAAATTCAAAGGATTGTTGACTTGGAATTTTGAAAGTAGACTATGTAGGAAAGTATATTTGTTAGCATATTTGATGAAGAAAACAATTTGAAGTTACAAATTATGTTTATCATAGAGAATTGGTTTCACCCACCAGTTGGTAAGAATTAAGTTCCTGTGACATCATCTAATCTAGCAAGAGCTTCTTAACAGGTGGTTCAACGAGCCCTAAGGGTGGCTGAGCAGGGCTGGGTGGCCACAGAAGGCTTGCCAAGGGCTTCAATTCCCTTGTGTATCCTAGGATGCTGTATAAACATGACTATCACTTTAGTGTATTATGAGAAAGGCTGCAAGGCACTGTATTTTAGTAAAGCAATCCTCTGTTTTTTAATGTGAATGATATTCCTGAATATGAAGGCTCCAAAGTGAATTCATGTAGAAGAAGTATAAGGAAAGACTCTTTCAGGGCACTTGCTCTTCACTTGTGTGAATACATCATGGCAATACAAGGCTGTAAAACTCAGGATGTAATATTAATATTCCAGAGAGTAATGTTAGGTAAATAATAAAGTAGGCTGATAAAAATTCCCTGGGTTTTCAGAAAAGTTAAAGGCTTGATTAATTAATTCTTTATCTGCTTCTCCTCCTTTCTTTCTTTACTTTTATAGCAAGAGTGAGATAATTATAATCTGAGAGATAAGACTAAATCTACTGAGAACCATATTTGTGCAACTCTGTGGTTTGGGCAAATGTATTAAATGAATTAAGGAAATTCATGTTCAGAAACCTCTGATCTTAAAATAATTTTCCACTTATAAGAGATAATTTCCAAGTGGAAAGTAAAAATCCTCTAGTGAGTTATAAAATTTTTGCTTAAAATATATTCACTATTTTTGAGAAATTACTGTGCACAAGGACTCCACCTGGTGCTTGAGATATATCAGTAAACAAAACAAAGATGCCTGCCCTCGAGAAGTTTATATTTGAATATGTAAAATATAAGTAAATTATATAGAATATTAGAAGGTGAAAAGCAATATATAAAAAAAAGAAAAACTAGAGCATTTTAAAGGGGATTGGGTGTGCTGGGGGAGCAGGGATGAGTGATGATACTTGATAGGGAGGCTCACTGAGAAGGCACAATTTGGGTTAGACATGAGGAGATGAAGGCGCAAGCTACACATTCCAGGCAGAGGGAATAGCAAGCGTCCTACTGGGGAAACATGGCTGCGGTTTGAGGAAAAGAAGAGAGACCAACGTGTCCAGAGTAGAGTGGGCAAAAAGGCAGCAGAATATATAAACAACTCCTACAACTTAAAAACAACCCAATTAAAAAATGGGCAAAAGACTTGAATAGATATTTCTCCAAAGAAGATTTATGAATGACCAACAACCTGAAAAGATGCTCAATATAACCAATTGTTAGGGAAATGCAAATCAAAACCCCAGTGAGATATCATCTCACATCTGTTAGAATGGCTACTATTAAAAAAAGGGGGGAGGTGATAAGTGTTGGCAGGATGAGGAGAAATTGGAACCCTTGTGCACTGTTGGTAGAAATGCAAAGTGGTGCAGCCATATGGAGAACAGTATGGCAGTTCTTAGAAAAGTTAAAAATAGGACTGCCACATGATCCAGCAGTTCCACTTTTGGGTATTTATCCCCCCAGATTGAAAGCAGGGTCTCTAAGTGATATTTGTAAATCCATGTTCATAGTAGCATTATTTACAAAAGCCAAAAGGTGGAAGCAACCCACAGGTGAATGGTTAACAAAATATGGTAGATACATGCAATGCCATATTATTCAGACTTAAAAAAGGAAGGACATTCTGGCACAACCTACAAGGGGATAGACCTTGAAGACAATTACACTAAGTGAAATAAGCCAGTCACAAAAAGACAGCTATTGCATGATTCCACTTCTGTGAGGTACCTAGAGTAGTCACATTCACAGAGGCAGAAAGTAGAATGCCCAGGGGCTGGGGGCAAAGAGGAATGGGGAGCTATTGTTCAATAGGTATGGAGTTTTAGTTTTGCAGGATGAAGGCATTTTGGCCACAGATGGTGGCTAAAATAGTCAGGAACTCTCAGAAATGGTGTTAGAGTGACAGTGAACCATTTTCCCATGCACACTGGCTCTCTACTGGGTCCTTCCCAACAGGGTACAAAAACATAGTAATTCCTTCCCTCAGAAAACCCTCCTTTGACCCTATATAATTACTGCCTCATTTTTCTGCTGCAGTTTAGAGCAAAATTTGAAAGAGCTGTCAATACTCTGTGTCAAATATCTCTTTTTCCACTCTGTCTTCAATTGCCCCCAAATAGACTTTCAATCCACTACTCAACTATAGAAAGAAACTCCTGACATAGCTTCTGTAAAATCAACCAACCCAGAAGCACTGACTGTGTAATACATGCACAATAGAATTGATCTGATACAAGAGGGTGTTATGGCCCAGTCATTTCATTAAATTGAATTAAGTTTTCCCCCTCAATTAGTCAAAATGGAATGATTTGGTCAATTTGCTTGTCTTTACTATTTCTACTATTTTCAGAATAAAAATGGGAATAACTTACTAGTGTTTACTTTTAATTTTATAAAGAGTTTTTATGTGATTATTAAACAGTATTAAAATAATGTGCACCCTTTCTTTCACAAATAATTGACTTAATTATTGTAGCAATTGTGAACAAATGGTTGTTCATTTTAACATGAAAATATATATTTTCATAAATCTTTTTTGTTAAGCATGACTAAGTTGCTTCATGAACCAGGAGGGGAGATTTACATCAACTTATTGAAACTTTTAATGGTTCCAACTAATTCTTCATGATGATTTGGATGATTTGGATCAACCCCTGGGTTGATACCGCTGAGTGCCTCCATCCATTGGAGGCCAAATTCCACACGTGGTGCAAGAAGAGAGACTTTCCTACTGATTACTAAGTGATTACTCAGGAAGGTCCAATTTTGGCCTAGCTTTTATTTACTTGTCTGGGTTCCATGGTAGCATGTCTTTACTGGTCTTCACCAAGCTGTATGCTCATTATCTGTTAACTGTATTTCTCCCTAAGCTGGACATCTTCCTCTATATATCTGTCATCTCAGCTTCATCCCCTTCTTTTTTGAGAACTGTTTCCCTTATGAGCAGGGCTAGTGCATACAATTGTGTAGTCTGTGCTCTACACAAAGGCTTCCAGCAGAGAGGGCAAGTGAGGCTAAAATCCAGGTGTGTCCTGTCCCCTACGTCCTGACAGTGGCCTGTAAGCACTAGAGAAAGAAAAGACTCTTTCTAACTTTGTCAACTAGAGCCATGCATTTTCCTTATTTGCACAAAGCACAGTAGAGGCTAATACCAATCCTCCTTATGAGACTTGATCAGAGGAAGAGCCTTTCTTTTGGGACAGAAGGACAAAGGACAAATATTTGCTTCCTTAGACTCCTTTGCCATTGGGCCTTATCTCAGCCAATTGGATGTATTTGCCCTGGACTTTGTTTGGGAACTGGGACAAAGGAGAATTCTTTCTGGCAGCTCAGGGGAGGCAGCAACATTCCATTTCTAGAGGGAGTGGTTGCCTCAGTCGGTATCCAGTGTAGGTGGTTTTGGTGGTGAGACCTCCACCATCCCGTATCCACTGGTGGGGCAGGGCTTCCCCAGACCAATTCCAAGAAGTGATTTTAGCTCTGAGTACAGAACCTGTGTGCCTTCCCAAGCCAGTCCTCTGGCCTTCCTGGCATCTCACCAAGAAGCCAGTAGCTTCTTAATAGATTGCTTTTCTGCTTAAACTACTCAAAATTAGTTTCTTTTGCTATTATAACCAGTTTATTGGAGACTCTTCACTCGGTGGGATCCTAACATGAAGTCCTTTTATTTTATTTCTCCAACAGTGTTTTCAGGTGTGCTTTGATGAAGACTTGCTTTCTGTCTCTTCACAACATTTCAGGTAGCTCCTGTAGCATTCCAGAGATGTTCAGGCTTTGAAACATCGAGAACAGTATAATCCATTTTACAGCTTGAATCTCACATCCAATTTTACACTCTTCCCCTTGCCCCAGCCCAGGTTTGACCACTGGTGCAAATGAGGGATTTGGTGTGTTTTGCTTCTTTCCCCCTCCTCTACTCCTTCTCTTCCTTCATCTTTTGGGTCCATTTGTTCTGTCTCTTCTAGAGTGTTGTGTCCTGAAGGGGGAATGGGGGAAGGGGCTGAAGTCTTCTGCTGAGCTACTGTGGCCCACACTGGATGGTCAGTTCCCCCTGCAGAGGAGACACCTGGATGCTGCTGAAGTGTAGCAGGCTCCTGTGCAGCCTCCTCAGGATGCCTTGCAGGGGCCTCAGTTGCACAGGCCTCTGACATGGATGATTCTTCATGGTCTGAGTTCTCTCCCCCTCCCCCACCCCCCCCTCCCCGGCCTTGCAGCTCCTGCTCCTTGGCTGCATCCCCCCAACTAGCAGGCAACCCTGTTAGGCTAGACTATGACAAAATTGCTCAAGCCCAGATACCATCCAGTGGTATCCATCTGGCCCTAAGGAAATTCTTTTTTTTTTTTTTTTTAAGTATGTATGTATGTATTTCCCAGGCATTCTTGTATCACCCACAGTGGGACTAGAAGTTGCACACTGTTGTCGCTTGACGATTCCTTTTTGCTTCTTTGTCACGTGTGGGGAGATCTGCCTGTTCTATATAAGCAGAAGTCTGCCTAGAGGAGGCAATGCCAGCTTCCACCTCTGGCCAGCACTCCTCATCTTGTAATTGCTTTCCTTGCCTTCCCCTACATCTCAAGTTAACTTGCCATAGGGAGGGAAGAAACCTTCCCCTTCTCTCTCACATGGGGAGGAGGAAAGTCACCAGTAGGGTGAGAACTTCCATACAGCAGGAATTCTGCCAACTCTTCTGGAATTCTTTAGTTTTTTCCTATGGGGGTAAAGGGATAGAGATTGTGTGTGTGTGTGTGTGTGTGTGTGTGTGGTAGAGAGGTGTGTAGCAGTATTTGATGGTGCTATCAGAGCCTGTTTTGTTTACTTCTTCTTAAGTTCTGCAAGGGTTGTATCTGCATACATTCTTTAAAATGTGAGCCAATTAGCATCTACCCTCTTTGGCTCTGAGACTATAGGTACAATTCCCAAACAACTGGAAAACCCACTCACCATCCTGTTATACTTGCAATAAGGGCCCTAACTGATTCACAGTGCTGTATCATGTATAGTTTATTGGTCTTTTAGCATCTATTCCTCTTTCCCAGTGGCACTCCGATTTACTTTTGGGACATTTCCTCTCCTCACTTTTTTATGCTCTTAGAGGGATGGTATATCACCATTCTTCCCATATAGAAGTCTGAAGGGCCAAATACTTCATGTTGTCCCAGGTCTGGCAAGAGGGGATGCAAAACCCAAGTTCAGCCAATGGATGCTCTCTCCTGTGACTTAGATCTTGAGAGTGTGGCATGAGAACTAAGGAAAGAAATGGTTCAAATTCATTAATCTCAATCTCAGCATGACCAGCCTGTTTCTGCCCTGAATCTTTGGAACCCTCTAGAGGAGTTCCTTCTTATATTCAACTTTAGTATCACAGTTTCCCATCTCTTTTGGAGTCCTTCAGTAGCCTCCCCCAGTTTTGTTTTTATTAAGTTAGTCAGAGTTGACGTTTGTTACTTGAAACAAAAACCTTGACTGATGTAGTAAGTACTGATACTGCAGACAAAAGGAGATTACACCACAGGAAATTTTTTTTTCCTGATACTCATCTCGCTGCCATGAGATGTGCCATGGTCACTTTTGGTCATCTCTGTAATGTTCTTTTCATATAGTTATGAAAATCCTTATTATGCAGAATGCTTAAATTTATTTATTCCAAATTGGAATAGATGTATTTACTGTGTCAAATGTTACAATTTTATAAAGCAAGGTCAGGAAGATATCAATATCTCCACTTCTATCATTTCCTGGCCTTAGTGTATGGAAGATGCAGCTTGTTTCCTATTGAAACTCTTCCAAGCATGATTCCACATCACACATAGACTTGCACAAGAATATCCTAGATAGGCAAGTTGCTGATTCAAGAGCTTCTCCAAGCATAGTGTTATACTAGGAAATACACCAGTGTGCGTTTACAAACTGACAGTCCAGAAACATTTGAAAGTTAGAGTAACTTGGCACTTAAATAAGACAAAGTAAAACAGAACTTAGCTACTCAAGGTGCAGCCCGAGAGACATGCATATCACCTTAGGAGTTTGTTAAAATGTAAGTTCCACCCTGGATACCAAACCAGAATCACATATTAACAAAACCTCTACCTGTTTAACATGTACATTGGCATTTGAGGAGCACTGGAATAGAAAATATTAGAGAACATGACATATAGTAACTGTTGTTTGATGAAACTTGTTCCAGTTATATACCTATGAAGATAAGAATTTGGTCATGATGAAAAATGTACTTCTTATTATAGGTTATTGTAAAAAAACTTGGAGAGTGACATAAGCAAGATTGTCCAATAAGATGCCCCTCATCATATTACCACCTCCCAACAATAACTTGGCATCATCTCATGGACAAAAGTGACTTTGTCGGAGCTGTGGGATCCAGCATCACATGCCAAAGGATCTGGGAGGAGTCCCACCCACCTATGCGTCAGGTAATAGGCATACAGACCTTGCTCTAGGCTGTGGACTGTGAAGTGGCCCATGAACCAATTCACTCCCTCTCAACTGAGGTCCAAGAACCCATGGAGAACACTTACTTGGACAATCACTCACATTTGAGGAAGCCTTTGGGGAGGTCCAGGAGTCCAGTGGAGAAATTCCAGCACACCACTGGAGGGAAAAAAAAAAATCCAAGATAGTACTTATTGGAAAAGGTAAGAGAAACTGTTTAAGTTTATCCATGTCACCCCTCCCTCAATGTGGTACAGCTCAGTGCCAGGGGAGCCCGTGGTTCCTCCCTCCAGGGAGAGTGAGAGCATGGGAGGGAGTGCCAGCTTCCCAGCTGAGAAGGATGCTACCAAAGAGACCCATTTATTTTTTGCCTCATCCAGAGTATTGAGTGGTAAGCTGCATGGGGGGCAGTAAGCACATAGGAAAATGATAGCCGGGGCTCAAAACAAATCAAAGGGATGCAGAAGCTACCAGCACTCCACCAGGAGGCCCACCCATCAGCCACTGGAAGGTACGTTCTGTGAACTCTAGCGTATTACTATCACTAAGCATGCTTTTAAATCATAGATTTAAGGACGTGATTGAGAGCACTACAGAGAGGAAGTCATGGCTATAAGAAGCTAAACTTGTTTGCTAAGAGGTAGACCTGCTAGGCTGACTTCATTTTCTTTATTGGAAATATTATCAGACAGGTAAATCAAAGTAATGAGAATACATCTGGATTTATAAGGTAATTGAAAAAATATCCCATGAAATTCTTGTGGATCAGATGAAGAATGTGGGCTGATGTAATAGAGTTGTAGTATTTATAAGTGGTTGAATGACCATACTACAGGATGTGAATAAATATAAATGGAGAATGAAATCCCTGTCAGAATATGCCTTTGACTTTCACCTGCCTCCACATATTTAATAAGTATTTGCTCAAGAGCACTGTGGCTTGCTGATCAAACTTCAAATATCTTGGTTTTGAGCTCCCTAGCCAATATACTAGGATAAGAATTAGCTCCTCCAAGATCTCAACAAGTTCTAAAATGGACTGCATATAGAAAAATGGAATTTCATAGGGCTAAATTAATAGTTCTGTAAAATTACTATGAAAGTCACAACTAATTATATAAATAATATTTTAAAAAGTCAAACTTATTAACAAATATGAAAAATAATTGGGGTTTTAGTAGATTATAAATTCCATGTTAACAGAATAGTTTAGTTACCCACAAAAAAGCCCATTTAATCTTATACTATATGAATAATGCTTATAGTATTCAGAATAAAGGTAGTAAAAGTCTCACTCTAATCCAGGTTGTTCAGGCTTTATCTGAAATGCGTTATGTGTTCATTCTGGGTGCCACATGTGTATTGTTCAGAGTTCTTTGCTTAAAAGCAATAAAAACCAAGTCTATCCAACTCAACGAAAAGAAATAAAAACACACCAAAAAATGTGAAGGAATTTGTTCAAAGAATAGCTCCTAAAAATCAAAGGAAAAGAACTTCTTTCTCCGGCCATAAAGGATTGACTGGACTAGACTTAGGATCCTGCCCTAAGCAAGCGGTATTGGAACAACTCTTTTCAGATATTGGGCAAGAAGATTGTAGTCCCAGAGAAAAAGTAAGCAAATGAGGTGAACCCTAGAATCACTCAGGCTTTTCTGACCAGAGGTACTTCCTGGACCACCATGCAGGTGAGCACAGGAGACAGACGTTGGAATTTAGAGAGGTTGAGGTGGCTGGAATTTGGAGAGCAGTGTACCAAAGGGGAGAGAATTACACAAGGAAAACCCTCCATAAATATGCATAGCATCCTTCTGTTGCAGAATAATAAGCCATGATGAATAGGGTGAAACTGTACAACACAGGTACACACCGTCAAGAAGCTGTAAGCTGAACAATTCCCAGAGACCTTGAGGGACTGATAAACAGAGTGAAGAGTGAAAAGGCTTCAGTGAACATTTAGTGACATTCAGTAGAGAGCTCAGAAAGCTCACACCTTATTATAATGTATCCGCCTGGGTCCAACCAGGAGATACAAACCATAGTAGGTTAAAGGGGGGGGGTCATATAAAGAATTATTAACTCTGGTAAAAAGTAACTGTAAGATATGACAATTCTGTAAGGCCTTCTAGGGCAGAGAAAGCGCTTTTCCAAGAAAGGACAAAACTGGAAGGGGTTCAGACTTCATTGGAGAAAGTGTAGTTCAGTCCACAGGAGAGCCCGTAAGTTTGCTGGTTTGCCTAGGCTAGAGCTGTTCTGCCACCTCTAAGCCATCAAAAAGCAACACTCTGCAGTGCAGGCAAAACTCTGGTAATTAGTAACAGGTAGTATGGGCATGCAGGGAGAGTAGTAGCTCTAGGGGAACCCTCTGGAGCGCAGATGAGCCACGTGGGGGCCTGGAGAGGGAGCAGCAGCTCCGTAGATACTCTCCAGTTCAGAAACAAGAGGTGCAGAGAGTTGTAGAGGGTGCAGGGACTCAATGGCAAACCTCCCGGGTGCAGGTAAGCCATGATTACGGGACTAAAGAGGGAATTGGAGTATTAGTGTGGGCACGAGGCTTTGGAGTGACAATGCAAGCAGAAGACCTTCAGGGCACTATGTTTATGGAGAGGGTTGTAGGATATTTATCGCTATACCAGAATGGAGCTGCAAGGTCCATTGAATAGACCAAAAAATTAATGAACCTCTGGCCAGATAAAGAATCACAAGAAAATGAAAATACAGACCAGTATTCCTCCTGAATATAGACACGCCTGAGCAAAATTTTAGCAAATCAAATCCAACAGTACATGAAATCTATAATACACATTGGCCAAGTAGGCTTTAAACCAGGAATGCAAGGCAGTTTTAACAATCAATTCAATCAATTAACAAAATAAAGGATAAAAACCATGCAATCATTTCAATTGATGCCAAAAAAATTTGACAAAATTCAGCAGTCATTTATGGTGCAAACTTTTAATGAAGGGACTTTTCAACCAATAAAGGGTGTCTATGAAAAATCTACCGCTAACATCCTACTTGCTGGTGAAAGACTTTATTTTTGCTCTAAGATGAAGAACAAGGCAAAGATTTTTAACTTTTACCAACATTAACATTTTATTCAACATTGTCCTGGGCATCCTATCCAGAGTGATAAAGCAAGAAAGAGGAATAAAAGTAGCAAAACTGTATTTATTTGCATGTAGGAAATCCAAAAGGAACTTTAGAAAAACTGCTAGAACTAATAAGTAAATTTAGTCAAGTTGCAAAATATGAAACTATTGTACAATTCCATTGTATTTTTCCATATTAGAAACAAAAAGTTAAAAGCTAAAATTCAAAAATAATTCTATTGACAGTAGCATCAAAAATTAAAAAGTATTTAGGAATAAATTTTTAAAAATATGTGAAAAACTGGCATGCTGAAAACTATAAGATATTGCTGACAGACAATTTAAAAATGATCTAAATTAATGGAGAGATACAATATGTTTGTAGATTGGAAAATTCGATTAACATGTCAGTTCTCCTTGAAGTATATTCAAGGTAGTCTCAATCAAAGTGAGCTTTTTAAACATTGACAAACTAATTCTGCAATTCATATGGAAGATTAAAACACCCCTCAAATCTAGAAAAGCTAAACAACTTTTGAAAAAAAAAGGGAACAAAGTTGGAAACTGAAGTCTTTTTATAAATTTACAGTAATCAAGTCAGCATGATATTGGCAAAAGAATAGAAATATGGATCAAATGAAAGGAATAGTGAGTTCAGTAAAAGACCCATTCTCATATGGCCAACTGATTTTTAGTAAAAGTGTCAAGGTTATTCAATAGATAACCCTGATAATGTTTCAGCATATTCAATGGAAAGATAATCTTATCAATAAATGGTACTGAAAAAAATGGATATCTGTATGAAAAATAATGAACTTCAGCCCTTATCTTAAACCATACACAAAAATTAACTCCAAATGGATCTCAGACCTAAACATAACAGCTAAAACTATAAACTTCTGGAAGAAATCATGGGAGAAAATCTTCATGACCTTGGAGTAAGCAAAGACCTCTTAGATAAAATATGAAAAGCATAGCTGTAAAAGAAAAAAATGATAAATTAGACTTTGTCAAAATTAAAAAACCTTTTGTTTGAAAGACAATATTGAGAAATTAAAAGGCAAGAGACAACAGAAAGAGTATATTTGCTATACACATATCTGACAAAGGCCTGGTATTGAAAATATGTAAAGAATTCCTACAACTCAGTAGAGAGAACACAAATGATCTGATTAAATATTTGGTAAAAAACTTTGGATACTTCATCAAAAACAAATGGAATGCAAGCACATGAAAAGGTAAACATCTTTGATGGTCATTAGTCATTAGGGAAATGCAAACTAAAACCGTAATGAGGTACCACTATATACCCAATGGAATGGCTAAAATGAGAAGACAGAAAATACCAAGTGTTGATAATAATGCAGAGCAACACTCACACATTGCTGGTGGGAATGTAAAGTGATGCACTAACTTTGGAAAACAGTTAATCTCTATTATATATTTAAATGCACACTTACTGTATAATCCAGTAATTCTACTCCTGTGAAATAAGAGAGAGAACAACATATGTCCAAAAGAGGGCTTTTACAAGAAAGTTCTTAGCTCCTTTATTCATTATAAGCCTAAATTGGAAACAACAAACATTTGGTGAATGGGCAAATTGTGGTATATCCATACAATGGAATAATACTCACCAATAAAGAGAAAGCAAACTGCTTATACAAACAACTTTGGTAAATCTCAGAAATGTGCTTAGAGGAGGAAGTCAGATACAAAGGAATACATACTATATGATTCCATCATAGAAAGTCTAGGAAAGACAATGTTAATCTATAGCTACTGAAAGCAGCTCAGTGGGCCAGGGACAAAGTGAGGTGGGGAACTGACTTTAAAGGGGTACACGAGGGAACTTCCTGGGAATGGAATTGTTCATTATCTTGATTGTGAAAGTGGTTACATAGGTGCATACATTATTCAAAACTCATCAAACTGTATCCTTAATATGAGTGCAATACATTGAATGCAAATCATGCCTCAATAAAGTTAATTAAAAAAAATCAGAGGAAGTGGAGCAACCAGGTTTCATAAAACATAAAGCAGGGTAGCTTGGGGGAATACATGCCATGACCTAATGGCCAATCTCTAGAACACTGTCAAATAGATCAATCAGCTCTAGATTTATTCCTCCTTGTGCTGCTCTGATCAAAGTTAGGATTCGTGGCAGAGAAGGTCTGAGGGGACTAGCTTACTTAGGTCAGGTGCCCACTCTTGGACCTTCCCATCCAGACTGCCCTGAGTGTGGCAAGGGTGGTCCCCCAAGAAAAATGAAGGTACTGTTAACCAGAAGAAGGGGTGATGATATCTGATAAACAAACAGTCTTCCCTCGTTTGTTTGAGGGGTGAAAATTTACCCCTAGGTCAGGAACAGGATGGTGAGGGGCTTCAAACATATATGTACACTCATTCCATTCAAAATAACTTTGAGCATGGACTGTTTGCCAGGTGTTGTTACTGACTGGGGCCGCATATGCGTTTGAAGTCTAAAAAGAAAGTGTTCATATTAATGTAAGGAACAGAAACCTGGTAGGAGTGGCTCATCTACTGTGAATATGGAGCACAAGCTTTTTGGGGAGGATGAGGGAGGACAGAATTCAGCTTAACATTAAACAACAACTTTCCACGAATAAGAAGTTTGTATCTACTTGGGTCGTTCGCACGCAGGTTAATTCTTTCCTAAGACAAACGAAGGTGATCAGCTAGAGAAGTAGATTCCAGAATTCATGACTCGCCCAACTCACAGATGGGGAAAAGCCTTTTTCATGGTTTCAGCTTTTCGTCTTTGGGTCTCCAGGGGCCTCCTTGGCGAGTCGGCAGAGGGAGCCATTCCCCAAGAAATCTCCGCGCCGGGGCCTCTTGGCAGGCCTAGAGGGATATTTCTGCTGGTCGGTGGAGTTCTCTCTCCGCCCAGCCTCCTTAAAGCGGGCTCCCCCCCGCCCCCAACTCCTCGCCCCACCTCCCCAACCACTTTGTTGCTGCAGCGCACACTCTTGTACCGCTAGGTCACTCCTCCCTTCTCTGTCCCACGGTTGCGCTCCCCCCCTGGCATCTATGGGGACGTGCCGTCCACTCCAGCTGATCACTCGGGTGCTGTCCCCAACCCCCCAATCCTCATAGAGGGTCTAGAACACCTCCGGGGACTTTGACACTGGGGCACTAAGAGTGAGTCGGGACGCAGACGGGCAGTCTCTCCGCCACCACTTTGTTCTCCCCACGCGGTGACCCCAAGGTTTGCCAATTAAGCAGCCAGACTATTGGCTGAGCCTCTCGGGGACGGTGGAAGCGGCTCGGGACAGTGGCGACCCGCGATCGGGGCGCGGGAGTCAGGCCAGGAGGATCCTGCCGGTCACACTAGGGACTGTGCGCGGCGCCAAGCGACGCCCCCTTCCAGCGGTCCCTGCCCCGGCGGCAGCAGCTGCAGCAGCGGCAACTGCTCGCATCCCGGGCCCGGCTCGGGTTACTCCCTTCCTCTTTCAGCATCTTGGGCCAGACAGAGAAAATCTTACTCAAGTTTGCAGTGCGTACTGTCCCGGTGCGCAAAACTGGGGGTCTGGAAACGCGCAGAGACCCGTCTCCTTTCCCGCGCTTCTCCCCCTCTGAGCTTGAACCAAGATTTCCAAGTATCGCTGTCTTCTGGGACGCTGCTAGGAGGCTAACTGCGCTGTTCGAAACAGATTTTGTTTCTCCGCTGGCGTTGCGTGAAAACCAGGGGGAAAGGGTTGCGCTGCGAATCTCAGGATCTCGGGTAAGAGTTGGGCAAACTCCGTTCTGGCAGCCGCTGGACTTTTCATATGGGTGGGGGCACATTTTCCTTAATCAGGATACCCCGTGTGCCCGGTGAGGTGGGGCGAGATGGGCTCAGCCTGACTTGTTTACTTGTCTCAAGGGTTTGTTGTTAGTGTTTGGATTTAGTCTTGTTACTTGGGGCTGGGTAGGAAATTCTGGGAGTATTTTTCATGAAGTGATGCCCCCATTACGCATTTCGTTTTGCATAATTTCTGCCCCTGTATTTCCTTGTTTGTGTTGCTTCTGTGTTGATCGGTGTCACAGCTGGGTGTAGGGAGGTTTGGGGAGAAAGACTGAGCATGAGAAGCAGTTTCGGCTGGGCCCTTGCTTTCAGATCGGATTTACTTCTCTGGGATCTTGTTTTCTAAACTTCTCTTTCTCTGGGACTTGATATTCAGAGTGTGCGGTCAGACTTGGGGATGCTCCCTCTTCCTGCGCTCTCAGCGTCCTTTAGGGGCGTCAGGATCACAGGCTGGGTGACTTAAACTGAAGGCATCTCTTACTTGTTTGAATACCTGGCACCTCAGGGAATGTTGGGAAGGGCGGTTCTTCCTGCCATAGTTACCAAGGAAAGATCTATCTCCTAGTGGTCTTTTAAATTTCCTTGATCTAGGACTATTACCCCTGGTTTAGGGAAATATTTTGTCTTTATCTTTCTTTCTGGTAATAACGTTTCCACTGAGTAGATGAAATGTCTTTGATACTTCTTTAGAAAATATCCCCACACGAGGACTCGAATTCTTCAGGGGAAAGTTAAAGTTTGAGATTTTGTTAGCCCCGAAGTTCTCAGGTAGTGATATCCATGCTATCTTGTCTCTTCTGGCCTTTCTCCTTTATATTCTGAGTCTCACTTTGTGTATGGTCTTTCCAACTAAAGATGCTTCATCCCTTATGGATGAAAAGACCGGGACCGGGCCATTTTCCTGATGTGAATGCTCCAGGAGGTCCGCTTGCAGGGTACTTTTTGCTGTGCTTCTCTGAGGTCAGAGTTCAGTAGAGATGATGCTCTGGGACCAGGGGGTCTGGGGACAACTGTCAACTCTGCCACTTTCCAGTTGTGTGATTTTGGGTGTTACTTAGCCTCTATCTCCTCACCTACAAAATCAGAATAATAATGACAATGCTTACACCAGAAGGTCGTTCAGAGGATTAAACGAGTTGATGTGTGTGCAGTGCTAACGAGCCTGGCACATAGTAAGCGTGTATTAACTATTATTATTAGCATCATCATGATTATTAGTCTAACATTATTAACTCATTTGTCATGATGATATAGTTTCTGTTAGCTGTCAGTAAGTATTAGCTATTCTTCCTATTTGGATGGGCTTTGAAAGCTGTGCTCATGTGGGCTTCACTCCCACCTAGAATGTGATGCATTGTCAAACTTTGCTCGGACATGGTCTTTGTATTGCTTTCTGCTGGGGCCCCTTCAGAGAAAGAAAGGTGCACGTGGCAGGGCTGGGATTTGTAGAAGAGGGGTCATGGTTAGGTGCCAAAGGGTGCTTGGGTCAGGCTAGCAGGTGGGAAATCCACACTCAGTTCACAATCTGTAAACTACATTGCCTTAGAAACTCCTTACATTACTATACCTCCTTTAACCTATTTTTTTTTAGAGGTCAATCATTTGTTCAATAAATGTTTATTAAGCATCTACTATAGGTCAAGCACTGTTCTAGGTTCTGTATTATTTAAATTCACTGACCTCATTTTAGAAATGGATATGCACAAGCATTTGCTTTATACCCATCCCCTCCTTACACACACACACACACACACACACACACACATCAAGTTTAGGGCTTCATGTGGCACTAGCACTCTATAAATTCAACCCCAACACTTCTTAGCTCTAATTATTTCAACACCTGTTAAAATGAAGAGTACGTATTGCTGAGGAACTGAACAAAATATTCAGTATAACCTCTAGCAGGGCACCTGTCCCATCAGCTTCATCATGTGTGGGGAGGTGGGGAAAGAGCTGGATAATCTCTGGGGTTCCTTTTGGCTCTAGCATCCTTAAATTAGCTGCCTTAGTTCATTGGTGATTGTTTGTGAACATCATTTTTTTTTCTTTTAACATTAGTTTTAGGTACATAAATAATGTCGCATTATTGCATGTCAAGTTGAACGACTGATAATTAATTAAAAAAAAGGAAAAGCATTTAGCTCTGCTTGTATTTCATCAGCTATTCTCAGACTTTGATGTATGTCAGAAGCATGGAGTGGGGCTTGTTAAAAGTATTAAATGGAGCTGTGAGAAACTGCCAAAAGTTGACCCTTTTTGACCTAGGTAAAATGGCGATTTAATGTAGTTCTACCGAATATAAATCCTAGCCCCCTCCGCTTGGATTCAGGTTAGTAAGTCTTGGGTGAGATGTGAAAAGTCTGCAGTTTTACAAGTTCCTCAGATTTTTCTAATGCAAACCCAAGTCATATGCTCCTTTAGCAGCAGGGGATTTATCTTCCTCATGATTGTTTAAGAGCTTATTTCTAAAATACAAAATCTGATCGTGTCATTCCCTTATTTAATAATCTTTGGCGGCTCCGCAGACGGTGAGCATCCGTGTTATCTGGGTGCTTATTGAAAATGCAGATTACGGAGCTTCACTCCAGATGTAAGGACCAGAAATCTGAATTTGAGCAGATCCCCAAATGAATCTGGTAGAGGTGACCTCAAATCACATTGGGAGAAACACTGGCTTCTAAACATAAGCCTAACCTCCTAACAGGATACACAAGATCAGCTTCACATCATCTTCTCTGGGTTGTTTCTCTGCTTCCCTGCTCTCCAGCCTTTCAGCCCCACTTATGTTGATCTTGTTGCTGTTTCTTAAAGAATACATTGCCTCTTTCACTCCTGTCTGACCTGGCTGTGTATGCTGTTCCCTCTGCAGGAAATGTCTGCTCCTCTTTCTGGTCTAACCGACTTCTTACTACCTATTCCTCCTTCAAGATGCAGTTCATTTAAGACCTCCCCTCTGAAGCTTTTCCTGGTTCTCTCACATAAACAGTGGTATCTCAAGTGATTCCTATTCTGCTTTGTGGATAGCTTTAATTTAGCATCTATCAACTAGGTTTGTTACCTGAATTTTTCTCCAACAGATTGGTGAATTTATCATTCCTTATTCTGAGCCTTTATCCAAATTGCTGGTACATGGTAATTACATAATAAATGCCTAAAGAATGCAGAGGAAGAATGAATGAATGAATGAATGAATGAATGAAGGCAGTTGACTTTTTCTTAGCACACCAAGTGTTTGGGACAGTCACTATGTAGGTACTAAGGGTTGTGGAGAAGCCATTCAAGAATTTACAATATGGCTAGACAGAGTCTACAAAGTTAATAATGTAGAGTGGGAAAAAGGACAAGAATATTCTATTCTTAGAATATCCTAAGAAGACCTATGAAACACCAGATACCACTGAATTAATATTACATTTTCAATACTATGGCAGCACTAGGATACAAGAGCTGAGCTTTTCATAGCTTTGGGATAGTTTTGGTTGTGAATGACAGTGTCAGGGCACTGTAATGTTTTGCCCTGTGCTTTTTTGTTTATAAAACACCTTTGCATTTGTTTTTGTATTTGATCAGACACATGGTGACTGGTTCAATATTGTTTTTTCCTACTTGAGTACAGGATGCAGTCCTAAAAATAGGTCCAAAGACTGTGCAAAAGCCTACATGTTATACGAAATACTGGCCCTAGAGAGACAGTATATTATAAATTTCTAATTGTATCTTGCCATTTAGACACAGTATTCAGTGTTTACTTCTTTAATTTTTCTTTCTTTAAATTTTCTGTAATTTTGGGATTTCCTCCTATTTGAACCCCAGTTGACATGTTCAAGTTAAATAAGTGTCCGATTCAGACTAAAGATTTCCATTTTGGGCATGTGTAATAACTTCCATCTTTGTTTCACACATTAAGTTTATGAAACAGAGCCTTCCTTTAGTTATGATTAGGTTTTTAATTTTTTCATTTCCCATTCATGTTTTTTTTTGTAATGGTGGAAATGTGCAATACTATTTGAACAAGTGAACAAATTGCAGGGTGATGACAAAGACGGTGATGCTTCAAAATGGAACTTTTAGCTCATGGAGAGCTCCACCGTAAAATAAACAACAAAACAATGTTCATTCATAGGTTGATGTAAGAGAGTTCCAACGACATAGAGCAGGAAGGTAGCAGCATCAGTGAATGAAGTACAAACATCCAGAATGTTTGGGCTTCAAACAAAGCAATGTTAACAACTGCCTCTGCTCTCATTTTCTCAAGGATGTGTACCTACTATTTCATTTTACAAATTAGCTTAGCTTTGAGAATTAACACAAGATTCATTGGGTCCTGTTGATTTGTTTTCTTTTTCAATTGTTTCCAATATGAACTTTTCCTACTGTAATTTAAGTTTGTATATGGCTGTACTTTTGTAAATCTCTTAAGTAATCTTCTAATCTCTTTATTTACCCATTCATTCATTGATACTCTCTCTTGATTTCCCAAGATTTTATATTTATCTTGTCTCTCTTTTCTTCCCAATTTAAGATTATTTTTCACTTTATTCATTCTAACTCTTTTTAAAAATAGTTATCGCAGAAGATTAATTTATAGCACTTAAAAGGATTTCTCATACTATGAGGGAAAAAATAAGATGCAAACCAATGTTATTTTCCTTGATACAACTTTATTTATAAAAACTGCAGGTCACCATGTGGTTGCTATTTGATGACGCATACTTTGTGCCATTAGCCAGTCTGGAAAGTGTGAATGTGATAATATATCCTGTTATTATCGATGTTCATTACTAGTGATTTCCTCTTGTTTCATTTCCAGTGATTTATACTCCTAGATAAAGAAACTATGTAAAGCATTTTAACCACCTCAGTTTCCTCCTCAGAGGGCAATAAATTGTACCCTTCCCCTCTTCCAAGACAAAGAAAACATTATTTCAGTATAGAACGCCTCATCTTGATACATACATGTGCAGGATATCAGCATCTGTTAAAAACATCTTATCTTTGGGAGCAAGGAGGCCCCATCTAGAGGGTGACTGAGTGCCTTTTCCTTAACATCCTGGCGAAGCTGGCTGAGCTGCACAGATTTGGTTTATTCTAAAACCTCATCACAGGTGATCATGCCCATGATGGAGCTTTTAAATATCTTCTAGTAAAGAATCATGTTTGCCTTTAAAAAACCCACAATTTCTGATGGCAAATTGAAAATCAAACCCCACAAATATAGTTTGTTTCACACAAAACAAAACAAAAGTATGAAATCTTTGTTTTGGGCCCAGAGGATTAATTCTACCATCAAAATGAAAAATTTCAAATGTCTTCCCCCACTGATATTTTGAGAAGGATACTTCATTTTTTTTTCAAGACAAGGAATTGATGATATGATTAGACTTTTGTTCTTTAAGAAAGTGATGGGAATGAGTTTTATTTTGGCTCCATCAGATATGTATTTGGTGTATAGGGCGTAGGGATAAATGCTATGTGGAATTACCAAGATACTTGCCTTAAAAAAATAGGTTAAAAAAATACAAGTGACTGTGTGAGGCTAGGTGTAGCCAGGGCAGGTGGGCACTGCTGAGAGCTGATCCTAGAGAGAGGGCGGTATGCTTACCAGAGGTTTCCTGGTAGTGTGGGGCCTTGAAGGAGAGAGGATTTGAGTGGAGGAGGCATTTTAGACAGGGGAGTGCAAACACATGGCTGCAGGAATTTGCAAGACATCGTTAAGCAATAGCGACTAAACCATTCCATGGGAGCAATGAGTTAACATTTGAGAATTGTTTTATGACAGCCACGCCTGGGGCTATAGGACTAGATTCTGCCTGCACCCACAGCACTGAGATGTATTAAAAGAGCCCCTCATATTATGCTATTATTTTATTATATAAACGCGGTGTGGTTTGAAGAACCCAATTGAGAGTCAAATAAAAATTGAGCCCCATTCCATGAGAAGGTATGAAATGAGAAAAATGTTATTTCTTTCCACTTTGGGCTTCTTGGGAATGTGTATGGAGACAGGACTCCTATTTCTTCCAGCATCATCTGGATTTGATTCATATTTTCCTTTAAGAAGTTTAATTTAGAGATGATCTTGCTACTCTGCTGTACCATCTTTTTTAGCATGAGGTTATCATCTCAAACATGGATATCGCTTCGTAGCTCCTTCACTTCATACAGTATTCAGCTCTGAGTGGCTGACTTTTAAGGCTTAGGACTATGGAGGAAGTTCACATCTTACAACTTAGAACTAAATATTCAACATGCTTGTTTTTTGACAGCCATCTGTGCATCCCACCATTTGAACTTTCTCACCATTCATTCTATTTTGAAGGTGCAGCTTCTGCCAGGTTGCCTCAACACCTCCTTTTATCTCCCTGCTTTTGCTCATTGCTGACCCCACCCCCAAATTCTTATTATCTTCTCAACAGTCATGATTATTTTAAAAAAATTTCCTGTCTCATTCCCCACATAACTTGGTGCTGTCATCTTTCTCACTTCTCTTCTCCCAGGTGTTTTCCCTCACTTGTGTGGAAATCCAAAGATTGGATAGCCATAGTATTAAGTATTTGCCCTTTCAATATCCCCGTCTCCTGTACATCCCTTGAAGAGATAGGTGTGCAAAATTGGGCCGTCAGTGAAGTTAGAAATACTCGAGACCTCTGCTTTCAAACTTTAGGAGCATAAGTCACCGGCAGATACTGGCTAACCTCTAATGATTTTGATTCCGTAGGTGTGCAGTGGGGCCCGGGATGTGTCGTTTTTAGTATACGTGCTGCCGAAGAGAGCACTGCTGGTGTGTATTTTTGACAAGGATGCTGACACAGGTGGTCCATGAATGCACTAATAATCCGTGTTAGGGCTATATTGCTCCATTCAGAAGGCAGGAATTTTCTTTTCGTTTCCTTTCTAGTATTTTAGTGACTTGGTCAGAGGGGGTCGGAGAGAATAGCCGGTCTGTGAGAACCCGTGCCTCTCCGTCTCTGCTTGGAGGGACAATGGCTGTAACACCACGCTGTTCATGTGACCGCAGGAGAAAGGGGCCCATTGTTCGGGGCTTGGCTGACGCTGCCTTCCACTCCGGCCAGCCAGCCAACTGAGCTTGGTAGCCCCAAGGAAACAGACGCACTTGAATCAGAAAGACAAAGAAAGGAGGTCAAGGCCTTTCACGGTTAAACTACTTGCAGCAATGTGTCAGAGGTAGGATTTGGGAAGAAAAAAGTAATTTTCGGAAGCATCATTAATCTGCTGGTTTGGGGGGCATGAGACATGGTGTTAAAGGGACACAAGTCTATTAGAATTCCCAGTTGATCTTTAGCTAAAGAAGAGTTGTTTCCTACTCTGCCCAGTGACTTATCTTATGGAAAGGTTTTATTATTGATTTTAAAATAAAAAAGATCTCCCTCAGTCCATGGTAGGCAAAGGTACAATTCTCAGCCTCTTTTCCCCAGGTTCATCAAAGACAAGATCTGAAAGCTGACCTAAATCAAGACCTGTGATCTCAGAGAACGATTCTTTGTTCCGTGGAATGTCACCACATATGCGAAATATTAAAAATTTCCTTCCAAATCTAGGTTCGGATATCCGTTTAGAAGCTGAGAATTTTTTGAGATTGAAATATGGTTAAATGCATTAGAAAGTTATTGATATATTTGGACAGTTGTGAGGTTGGGGGACTCCCCAGATGTCATGTAGATACCAATCCTCACCCCTGACTTTCAAACTGGATTCTAGCCCTGGAGGGAAAGGGTTGTAAACTTCCTGTAAAGATCTAATCCAGAGCCCAACAATTGGCTACATTCTTTGCACTAGAAGGTCCAAATTCAAGGTCATAGCCTCAGTAAAGGTCACAGACTTTTCACACAGGATTGTTCTTTTAGACTGATTACTCCCTTTATGAAAAAGTATGTCATTCACTCAGCCTTTGCCTCTGGGTTTCTTTTAAAGGGAATCTTAGTTCCTGTGGATATTTGTAGGTGGCTATTTTTTTTTTTTCCAGGTTAGGCACAGAGTACAGGCTTAAGTGAGACAGAATGGGGAAAGCCTTTCCTGGTTGGGTTATGGAGAGCCCACTGGCACCGTATTCAGGCATCCTGTGCTCGCTGGCCATAGGAATCCTTTTGCCTCTGAGATAAGAGGTTTTCTCTGACTGAGAGTAGCAGGCTAAAGGAGGTCTGTACCCAGGAGAAGGCAATGTATGATTTGTTTGAGATCACTTAGAGCTTCTTGTAATCGAGTCCCCCTCTGCACCTTGATTATAAACTATCATTGTAAGTCCATTAAAGAAGGAGAAGCAAGTGGAGTGCAGAGAGGCAAGTGGTTTATCTACTCATGTGTGTCCACTCCCCCCTCCCCTGTGCAGTTTGTTTTTACTTTACTAAGTGGATATTTGGTTTTACCAATGACAGAGATGCCTTTGAAGTGGAGAAGGGGAAGAGGAGACTGTTCTTTGCAGGTGGGAGAAGAGTTGTGTTCAACATGCTCCTGATTAGTTAATTAATTTTCAGTTCATTGTCATTAGGCCTGTTCATTTGGCTCCGTTCCTGTGATTTACAGAGGCTCGCCCCTTGGTGTTGTGAAGGATGCGTACTGTGTTCTGCTTGAAGTTCTGTTTAGATGCAGCTTGTGTTGAAAAAAATAGGGCAGTGACATGATGTCTTTTACTGTGGTTGTTCATGTCCCAAGGAGCACATTTAATGCTAAATGGACTTTTAGGCATAGGATGCTTGCTGGGACTTATTTTTGTGTCAGGATTAAAGTTCTGGCCAAGGAGGGCTCCTGGGATGATCATATTGTTCTGTTTAATCTGGGGGCTGGTTAAATGCGTGTGTTCATTTGGTGAAAATGCATTGAGCTGTTTAATTTTGATTTATATACATTTTTGGTATATGTTTTATACCTCAATAAAAAGTTTGAAAAAAATTTTAAAGCATCATGTTTAATGTAGAATTAAAGCTGTAGCAGTGATAGAAAACAGTAAACTCTGACACCCCCAACTGTTACAAAATGTGGGTCTAGTTGGGGCTAAGAGGGCCTGCAGCTTTAAATATCCTTTCATTTGCCCTTACTTCCATAGCCAGAAGAGCTGTGTGTCAGAAAGCAATGGACCAGCACCATCGTATTCGACTGCTCTACTTTTCTAGGCAGCAAATCCAGTGCCTAAAAGGTCAGCAGTGTCAACAGAGTCCTACTCTTCAGCATCTAAAGCAAAAGTGCCCCTCCAAGTTGGTCAACGAGTAAATCTTCTCCTTCCCACTCTCCACCCTCCTCCTGTTCACTGCAATCTGTCAGGAAAAATCAAAGAACGACTCTGGGTCATGGATGTTTTTCTGAATCTTTAGATGACATCCCTCCAGAAGTCTAATATTGGACGGCTGTTATTTTTTTTTTTCTTTCATTTTTCTGCCTGGGAGAAAGTGAGAAGAGGTGCGGGGTCTTTGGCTCATCTCTCTCACTTATTTCAGCCATCACTTCCTGAGCTCCACAACGAGCTCCAGGAGCAATACCTGTGAAGCTGGAATGGCCCAGTAAGCAAAAACGATGCTTCCGGCACATGGGTGGCCTGTGGTCCTTTTTCTATCTAAAGGACATTGTTCATCACCAGTGTGGGTCGTTGTTGTACCTATAGAACATCCTACCTTGCTGTTACCATATGGAGCTGGTAGACTTAAATGGAGAAAATAGGAGTGTTGTTGGTTTTTTTTTTTTATTCCCTGAAGGAAGATTTGGAGTTCTTGGCTTTGAAATGGTTCATTTCATTTGTGAGAGGTCTGAGTATCATTCTGTACACTTCCTTTGGGTGTTGGGCTTAAAGGTTAACTGTTGATTTACACAAACACATGTGATTAAAGTCACGAGCTAGGAGACAAGATTTTGATGGTCTGAGTCTACTCCTGGCTGGCCTTGTCGTTTACTATGTGAAGTGTGACAACCTGGGTCAGGATCTGATCTCTACCCCTAACCCTCGTGACCTCGGGCAGGCTACTTACACTCTCTAGGCCTGTTTTCATCCCCCGTGAAATGATAACAGTATACATTTCAAAGAGTGTTACATTTAGCATAGTAGTAGGCACATAGTAAGCTCTCAATAAATATGTTATCATTATTTAACATGTCTAGGAATAAGGTTTGCTTATGATTTTTATGAAAGAATTACCCATGTGATTAAGTAAGATTCTATTAATTAAATACAGAAGTTAGAAAATATGGTCTCTGATATACTCTGATATAAGCAATAAGGAATTTAAAATATTCTGGAATACAACAGTTAAATTTACTCATGGGCCTGAATATTTTTTAATGATGATAGTATCTTACTAAATGAAAAGTTATTTACCTCTACTACAGAATTAGGATGAGGCTTTCAGTTAATGAATCTGTTCTCCTCTAGTAAGATACCAGCAGAATGGAAAAGAGGGTTCAAACAAAAACTTATACACAAATGTTCACAGCGGCATCATTCACAATAACCCAAAGGTGAAAGCAACTGAAATGCTCCCCGATGGATGACTGGAGAGTGGGCAAACAAGGTGTCATAACTCCATACAATGTGCTATTTTTCATCCATGAAAAGGAATAAAGTGTGACGCATGTTAGGGCATGGATGAATCTTGAAAACATAATGCTAGTGAAATAAACCAGATACAAAGGCTACATATTGTGTGATTCCATTTGTATGAAATGTCACGCATAGGCAAATCCATAGAGACAAAAAGTAGATTCGAGGCTGCAAGAGGCTGGGGGTGGGGAATCAGGAGTGGCTGAGTGATGCGCATGGGATTTCCTCTGAGGGCGATGAATGTTCTGGAAGTGAAGGGGGGGTTGGTGGCACAGTGTGCTTAAATGATGAATTTTATGTCATGTGAATTTTACCTCATTTAAAAATTTTTTCTGCCTTTATAAAAAAGAAAGCAGCAGATGTTTAGCCTTTAGATGAAATGTATCTGTATCAGTTGGTTGATCTCTGTTCATGCTGTGTCTGGACAGCCAAGCCTTTGCTGCACATTGGAGAAAATACTCAAAGTGACAAGCTCTGGCCCCTGCCCTCAGCACATTGCCAGTCTGTGGGGACAGCAAAGGACAAGGAAGCAGGTGGTATGTTCTGGGTGAATCTGTCTTAGAAGGGGGAGAGATCACTGTGGGTGCGTTGATCGGAGAAGTCTTCTTAGAAGAGATGGGAATTTGAAAGGTAAGTGAGCTTCATGTAATGGAGAAGAGGGAGAGAGTAACACACTTGGTAAAAAACAGGACTGGGTGAGGGTGGGTGAGGGCAGGAGCAGGGGCAGCCAGAGATGGCCAGATGGAGTGTCTATATAATGGAATATCAAGAAATAAAGTCAGAAAAGGTTGGAGCCAAGCTGGAAAATTTTTGAAAGCTGCTTAATTTCAGTAGGCAGTGAATAGCAAAAGATTATCATTTATGATAGGAGTAGAAAATGAAATAAAACTGAAGAAGATGATAAAGAGACTATTGCAGTAATTTCACTAAATCTAATACAATCTGCTGATTTAATAAATATTTACTGAGCATCTACTATGTTCCATTGATTTTCTATGCTAGGGATAGGGCAATACCTAAGATAAACAAGGTCCCTGCCCTCTTGGATTTACCTTCTAGGGTACATTTCAAGCATTGACTGATCCGTCTAGTGGACAGATGTAGTTGAAAAGCTAAGGCACAGGTGTGATATAACACAGTGGTTTAAAGTGTGGGTTTTAGACTTCCTGGGTTTGAATCCTGGTTTGCTACATTGTTTACTAGATATATAACCTTGAGCCAGTTACTCCAGACTTCAGTTTCTTTATCAGTTAAGTGGGGATAATATTAACTCTCTCAGAGAGCTGTTCTGAGGATTAATTGAGGCGATAAATGGAAAGGACTTAGGACACTATCTGGCATACAGTAAACGCTCAGTAAGTTTTATTTGATTGTATTGGATTAATTTCTACTCAAGGATTTGTCTAGGTCACTTCTGTTTTTAATTCACTGAGGCTATTGCAGAATCCTGGTATGTTGCATCTCAGATCTAAGCTCTCTTTCTTATGCCATACTATTTTGGATATTAAACTTGTTGAATTAATTAGTGTAGAAACTCTGCCTTCATAATTCACAAAAGCAGCAAAGTTCCTTTCTCTAACAAACTACAATTATGATCTTGGCTTGGGCAGAAGCTTCCAAATAATGTTGCTCTACATTCTGAATCAAGAGCTTTTTCTTTAAACATCTTGTCCTGAGAGATACTGCCCTTTCAGTATTAGAAGTCCAGTGATGAGGACTGTGGTTGATGCCCAGACCTTACTATATCTAGTCTCCCTCTGGAGATGCAGACATAATTTGAGTTTAATTTCTTTGTTTTACCTCATCACAAGTGCCTCTGGCCACCTCAGCTCTCTGTGCCTCTGTGGCCCTTTCTGTGAATTAGGGTAAAATAGCCAACCCCGTCATCAAGAAATACATTCTTGGAATGTATCTAGAAGTAATCCTTGGAACTTGTGGGAAGAGACTGCATAAAGTTTGAGGGCCCTTCTACTTTTAGCATAAATTGATTCTAGAATATAAACTTCTTAAGCACATAGGATATATATCGTTTATCTTGAAGTCCCCAAACAGGCAAGCATAGTGCTATGGACTGAATTGTGTTCCTCAGATTCATATTTTGCAGTCTTATCCCCCCAGTGTGACTGGATATGGGACCTGTGAGGATGTGATAAAGATTAAATGAGGTTGTAATGCGAGGCCCTGATGGTGTAGAGCTGCTGCCCTTGTAAGAAGGGGAAGAGACCCTAGAACTCTCTCCATCATGTAAGGACACAGTGAGAAGGGGGCCATCTGCAAGCCAGCAGGAGAGCTCTCACCTGGAGCTGAACTGGCCAGCACCTTGATCTTGGGCTTATCAGCCTCCAGAGCTGTGAGAAATGAATTTCTCTTGTTGTCATCCGGTCTGTGGTATTTTGTTATGACAGCCTGAGCAGACTAAGACATGTAAACTTTTTCTTTCATTCTTCCCTCTCCCTTCCTTCCTTCCTTCTTTCCTTCCTTCCTCCCTCTCTCTCTCCCTCTCTCCCTTCTTCCCTCCCTCTCCCTCTCCCCCTCCCCTTTCTTTCTTCCTTTCTTTTTCTTTTTCTTTTTCTCTCTTTCTCTCTTTCTTTTTCTTTTCCTTCCTTCCTTCCTTCCTTCCTTCCTTCCTTCCTTCCTTCCTTCCTTCCTTCCTTCCTTCCTTCCTTCCTTTCTTTTCATAGAATAGGAACTTAGGCATTTGTGGACCTAATTTCGAGATTATTCACAACTATGGGGACAGAGGAATAACATAAAGAAGAGAGCCTGACTCACAATCCTAATCCTCATTCGAATGGATAATCTTGACCTTGTCTCCCACTGTACACCATTGAGGCCACAAGGTAGCATCATTCTTTAATGAAAACTTCCCCAGGACCCCATCTTTCCTCTAGCAGAGATGCTAATGAGTGGTGAATAGTCAATAACGAGTGAGAACCACTGTCTGGAGGATGCGAGGCGAGGAAAGTGGTGGACAGTTTATACCTTGGACTTTCAGGTTTTGAGCAATTGACCTCTTAGCTATTCTTTCACAGGAGGCAGAGGAATTGACGTGGTGAGAATGTTAGGGGAGGGTCAGTAATGGAGGCCATGCCAGCCGGCACCTCATCTGGGCCAGGAGAGGTCAGGTGGTTCTTCCCACTGGGAAGAAGACATCCTCCTTCAAGAAGGGTGAGGACTGTTCCTGAGCCCAGCCAAGGACTCAGGTGCAGAGGGTTCCTCAGGAGAGCTAGCCAGATGGCCTACCTTTATTTCGGTGAAGACCAGCCTGGAGCAAAGGCACTTTTCTTCCGCTGTTCAAAAACAAAACCAAAGAGTTTATGATGTGGAGCTCTGCCGAGCCAGTGCAGGAAAAAAAAAGTCCTGGCCTTTTTTTCAAGGCAGAATGTAAATGATGCTTTGTAGTTCTGTGTGTGCAGCCACTCAGGCCCATGCGGAGGGCCTCCCCACAGCCCATCACTGCTGCAGAGTTTAACTTTTATGGTTGTGGCCGTCATCCTATAAGCTAGCCCTCTAGGTTCAGTTGTCACCTTCCAGTGTAACTGTTTTTGACTGAGGATATTGTGTTGGTATGACATCCAGAGAGCTCCTGAAAGTGACCCCCCAAATTTGCTTTTAGAATTTTAAGTATGTGCGTATAGGTTGCCCTCTCCCTAAAGGACAAAACGCCTCTGCTTCTGAATTTGCAGAGTTCAGCTGTGGCAGACAGGAGACATGAACTCTCTCTATCCACGGAGGATTTCTTATAGCTTGATCTAAGGAGACTCTTGTCTAGTTGGAGAATTTGGAAAAGCATTTGTCATGCCTTGGCTAGCTAGTACTATTTGTAAAAATGAGGCCATGTCATTAAGGCCCCAAAGGCATGTAGATCCATTCCTTGGCACATAAGAGAGACCACAGTGTTTTCATGGGTTAGTGGCGGATGTGCCCTGTTTCCTTTGATGGGGAACGTGTCAGGCTCCACTGCTGAGGCGGACGGCAGCCACAGCCTGACAAGGCAGATCTTCAGAACAAAATGGCTGCCAGTAAATACAGGGCTCTGGAAGCCAGGTGAGTCTTGTCACTGAGTTCTAAGAACCCGTTCTTTAAAACAAAAGCAGCTTCCCAGTCTCTGTCTAGGAGTTGGATCCATCGCAAGTAAGATCCCAGGCAGAG
Source organism: Hippopotamus amphibius kiboko (assembly GCF_030028045.1). NCBI lineage: Eukaryota > Metazoa > Chordata > Mammalia > Artiodactyla > Hippopotamidae > Hippopotamus > Hippopotamus amphibius. Next base: position 172,562,209 of record NC_080186.1, on the reverse strand, counting down.
CAAACCTCTTCAGTGTTTACTGGGAACCACAGGGCACTTTCTTCCATGGTCTGCTCCCTGAGATGTGAGGAGATGACCTCTGCCAGGCTTTGGCCACTGTGCCCACAAAGAAAAAGCTGTGTGCAGTGACCGTCCCACCCATTTTTTGTGTCCCAGCAGTTGTTGGCCGCTGAGCAGCAAGGGGAAGTGAAGATGCCTGGGGGAGGTCAGTGTCAGGCCTCAGGATCATTGTTGAAGGCCCAGTGGGGACCCCATGGTTAGAGGAAAGAAGTCCAGAAGAAGCAAAATTGCTTAAGGAGAGACTGACTTTTGGGAAGTTTCACTTCATTGACTTGGTTCAAGTTGTACCTTAAATGTACTTTATGCTGAGTTGTGGGAAGTGGTGGAATCACCCACGTTTGAAGTTCCAGCATTACTCATGAGTGTAGCTGCTCACTTTTAGAAGTGTATCATTTTGAGGTAGTTTTTGTGTTTTCTCATCTTGGTGCCAATGAAAAACATAAACAGTAAATCTCAAGGTCAGTGTCGCTAATCCATATGTATATTCTTGCATGGCCTTGGTGAAACAAATAAGTGCTTCTAGAGTGAGGGAGCGTATTGTTCCCTTAGAGCTCTACTAGGTAGCCCAGAATGGTGGGATGAGCAGTGCCTCTGGAGCCAAAAGCTCTTGATTTGAGATCCAAGTCTGCCACCATTTGATCTTAGGCACCTTAAAACCTCTTTCATGCCTGACTCTGTATTTATGAGATGAAGAGTTCCAAAAGGCCCTTTGCAACCCCATAACGTTGACCGGAGAGGCGTGTCTGGAGTTCAGGGTGTGGCTGAGCGGGTCGGTGAGACTGGGGTAGGTGAAGGCTCACCGCTGGCAGCACCCTGAGCAGAGCCACAGCTTCACAGTGGCCACGGGGCTGCACACCGAATGGAGGAAGCACAACCACGTGACTTACAGGGCTTGCTTCTTCTGTTCCTTCTCTGCCCTGGAGAAGCCGAGGAGTTTGGGAACAGCTGCTGTTGTGGGGCTCTTCCTCGGTGCTGGCTCCTGCTTATGGTGTAGCCTGGCTCCGACATGTGGGACTAAGAGCACTATTTTAGCAAAGTCTCCAGTCATAGCTAACTTTAAACCAAATCTATTCTATCCATGATGATACATTTTCTTCTACTTCATTATGACTGATCTTTAGGGTAAAAATGAATTGTTTGTGCGTCTCCCTTTTAAAAATTTACACACAAATTAAAAAAAAAAAGAAAAGGAATTGTTAGCATTTAAAATCTGATATCTGCTGCTGTTCCCCAGGAGACCCAGAAAAGAGTATCTGGTGATGGCACAGAGCCCCAGTCCGGGAGTGTGGTGTGGAAAGTGCAGTCCTGCCCCTCTGGGTAACAGAACCAGGATTCTCTAATGCACGCCGCACGCGGTGACCTGAGCAGACCCGACGGGACAACAGAAGGCTTGCTGTCTCCCTGCAGACCAGTTGCTCAGAAGCCCTGGTACAGCTGTGGCCGACTTTGTGGGGAAGCGCAGTGGAACTTGATCTTTTAATCTCTTTTCTCCCTTATAGGTATTATAAATAACAACTGGTCTGTAGGAATACCTGCCAGAAGGGATTGAGATCTGCATTCTGTACTCAAAAAAGCATTGTTTTGTGTCATCTTAACTTCATTAGCCATTAGAGGAGTGGGACGGGGGGACAATAAAACCCCAAAGCAAAGCTACTACGTTTTAACCCAGAAAATCCAACTTGAGGAATTTAGAATTGAAATTGAGGAAGGCAGGTTACTCCAAAACCCCAAGTTCCTTAGAACGTCTCCGAGAAAGTAAAAAGTGCACACAAGTCCACATCCCTGAGTCTATTCCAAGTTAAACAAGCAGATTGGAGTTTTGAATTCAGGCAGACGGTGGTAGAGAGCTGGGATTCTGACAGGCAGGGCGGGTTCAAAATGTTGGCTGCCTTTTGGTTTCCATTTGCTTAAAGTTGGGAGAGAGGCAAGTTGTCTACTTTGGCTTCTGTGGGTTCTGGAGGAATTGTCATCCGTTTTAGAGCTCTCTAGGAGGGCAGAGAGGTTACCTTCTGCCACCCCTCCCCCCCACCAGCCCTCCCGGCAGAGAAGGCAATGGTGGCACTTGTCTGACACAGGATCACACCATTGTTATTATGTTTGCTGACATTTCCCGCCTTCCACCCTTGAGTTCTAGCGACTGGATTACAGGTGCCTGCGTGATCCATGGAAGAATGTGTGACGTGTGCTTTAATCATGCAGACACGTAAAAAATAGAAGCAAACAAGAAGTCCCTACCTCTTGGGCAGATATTTGCTACTTACTCCTTAGAACTTGGCTTATTTCTCATTATTTCTTTTTGAAAATTGTGATAAAATAGGCATAATGTTTGCCATTTTAACCATTTTTAAGTGTACTGTTCTGTGGCATTAAGTGTACTCATGTTGTTGTGCAGCCAACACCACCATCCATCTGCAGAACTTCTTCATCTTTCCAAACTGAAACTCTGCACCCATTAAACAGTGACTCCCCCTTGCCCTGTGTCTTCAGCTCCTGGCAACCACCCTTCTATTGATGGTTTACGTCTATGGATGTGACTACTCTAGGTACTTCATATAAAGGAAATCATACAATATTTATGCTTTTGTGTCTGGTTAATTTTACTTAGCATAATGTCTTCAAGTTTCATTCATGTTGTAGCACATGTCAGGATGTCCTTTTTTAAGGCTGAATAATATTCTATTGTATAGATATACCACATTTTGTTTATCTATTTATCATTTAATAGACATTTGTGTTACTACCACTTTTTGGGTATTGTGAATAATGATGCTATGAGCATTGGCATACAAATCTGCTCAAGTGCCTGTTTTCAGTTCTTTCCAAGGATATACCCAGAAGTGGAATTGTTGTATCGTATGGTGATTCCATGTTGAATTTTTTCGTTAATGGAAATTCCCATACTGTTTTCCACAGCAGCAGGATGTTTTACATTCCCATCAACAATGCATAAGGTTCCAAATTCTCCTCATCCTTGCCAACATTTGTTTTTTGGATTGTTTTGTGTTGTGATAATAGCAGTACTAATGGGTGTGGAGGGGTATCCCATTGTTGTTTTGATTTGCATTTTCCTAGTGATTAGTGGTGTTGAACGCCTTTTCCTGTGTGTTTTGGCCAATAGTGTATCTTCTTTAAAGAAATGTCTATTCAAGTTCTTTGCCCACTTTTAATTAGATTATTTTATTGTTGCTGAGTTGTAGGAGTTTTTGTTTTTAATATTCTGGATATTGATCCCTTATCAGATATATGATTTGCAAATATTTTTCCCCATTGTGTGGGTTGCCTTTTCAGTCTGTTGATAGTGTCGTTTGATGCACAAAAGTTTTTAATTTTTATGAAGTCTGATTTATCTGGTTTTTCTTTTGTTGTGTGCTTTGGTGTCACATATGAGAAATCATTGCCAAATTGCTTTTAGATATTTTAATGTATAGCTCCTTTCTCTGTAATACCACAAACACCATTACTTGTGTAATTTTATCTCTTGGAATTTTGCTTTGAAATAGCTCTTTTTTTGTTGTTGTTGGCAGATGGACTTTATATTATTTCAGAATTGGTTGATTTCACTTTTGCCCTGCTCTACCATCTCTGTTCTCTTCTTAAGGGATCACAAAGGCTCATTGTGGATAATGAGAAAAGAGAGAGTAAGGGAAAGGCTTAGTTAGAAAAGAGCCTCAATCATTTATATTATAGGGGCTGGGGAGAGAAAGGCCATATTTCAGAAGTCTGGGGAATATGAGAGGGCCCTTTAGCAATCATGACTTGCAGGAAGTGTATGACACCAAACTGGACTGCCATTTGTCTGAGAAGGCTGAGATCTATTTCCTAACGCCCATTTTTTCCCCCTCAGGCTGGTAAGATTGTTGAAAAGTGGGCAGACATTGGAGGCGAACCTCGGGGGAACTGACACTCAGTCTCCATCCCAAGAACAGAAAAAGTTATTTCATATCTGAAATGCCTCCAAGTGTATAGACAATGACTTTTATAAATGTTCATTCCTTTTTAGAAAACAGCATACGTTCTTTTAGCTTCTCTGATTCTTCTAATAGTGTAGAAAATCCTTTTCCTGCTTTCTCATACTTTACTCACTGTTATTTCTGGGTTATAGTCTGTGCACAAATCACCACTGATAGTAACCACACATCCAAAACACCATAGATACTACTTGGTATAAAAATGCAGCTGGGGAGTGCATCATAAATTTATACAGTCCTGTCCTTGAAGAGCAAATTAAACAGAGAGAGAGAGAGAATGCCTCAAGGACATTCTTCTTTACACTTGATTGTTCCAGAAGAAAATTTATAAGGTATATATGTTGTAGTCTATTCTCATTTCTTATGTTACAACCGTATATCACCACTTCTGTATCATTGGGCCACTGTTTACTTTAGACAACTCTGGTTAGGGGAGTATTAGTTTGTTTCCCTACCTGGCATGTGTTCAGATAAGAGATTTCCTGCTTGTATGCCTGGTCTGAAGAAAGGTTTTCGGTGCTAGTAATTGTCCCTGTGCTGCTGTGTACACAGTAATTTGACTTAGGGATACCGAGAGCTGTGGGTGTCTGGATTTTTGCAGTTTTAAAAAGTTGAATGATGGCATACTTTTTAAAGGCAACCCTTCTCAAATTAACTGCAGTTGAATTAGTAGATCCCCACTTGCCTCCATACACAGACTGGAAGGAATCAGTGAACAGCTTTACTGGGGACAAGGAGCAATGGCAGTAACTCTCTAATAGTATGTTACAGAATAAGATGTTAAGTTCCTAAAATCCAATTTAGTGGTTGGTTCATAGAGCCCAAGGCATCCAAGGAACTAGGTATCCTGAGAAAGCCACTTCCTGGTGTTGCAATTAAGCTGCATTTTTTAAAGTCATAATTAGCTCGCGAGTTAGCAAATGCAGCATCCCATCTTAACTCCTAATTTGAATGTCTGCAAGTAGGCACCACAGCAGAGCCAGAGCTGGGCCCCTCCTGGTCTGGCCCTGCTCCTTCCTTTCCCCACTGTGCCTGTTTATCATGGGCTGCCGGCAAGTGTGGTGGAGCCCGAAGGAGAGAGAGAAGCAGAAGTCAGAGCAAGTGGCCCAGGCCCTGCTCCCAGCTTAACTGGCACCAGGAAAAAGTGCCTTCAGCTGGCTCAGGGGCTTGTGCACACCAGGCTTTGCTTGTTTGCCATGGAAATCCTGGTTGTAACAGAGGCCGCTGCCATTCAGGCAGCAAGCGGGAAGCTGCTTTCATGGGGAGGCTTTTTTGGCACTGTGTCCAACATACACTCCAGTCAATCACGGTAAAGTGCCTAATAACAGATGTGGTAATTAAGCCTGAAGAACTCTGTCTCTATTTTTTATTGCAGGGAATAACAAAGTGCCTCATTAAACCTCCAATCACGCTGATTTTTGAATTGGGCATCCTGATATCGTCAAAAATGACATCTCTGCAAGGGCTTTCTTCCTAAGTCCTTACCAGCCTAGGGTGCTGCCAGGGACAGGTTGTGTCAGCTTTGGTGAGGATAGTTCTGTTCTTTCTGGTCTGCCCTTTGCACTCCAATACCGAAGCATATGCAGATTCCTGGGGTACCATCAGATTCCTTTAAGTACCTTGGATATAAATAAACAGTTTTAGCTTTTATGTGCTTGTGTGAATGTAAAATGCTCCCTGAATCTCTTCAGTTCAAATTATACTGCTTATAGCAAGAAATTAACTTCGCTTTCAATCCTAGAAAGGTTTCAAATAACCTGAAACCATGCTAAATTACTGTATTTTAATAAGATAAATTATCTTGAAAAAAAATTTAATTACATCTGAAAAGGTCTGTCTTTGATTGTGGCAGTTTCTAAGGCAAATGTCTTCATTAGGTTGTTTTCCCTTCTTTCTTTTTTAATGATGCGCGTGAGTCTGGCTCATCATTAGAGAAAATGAATCTAAGAATTTAATAACTTGGGACAGGTAGAAAAAGTGTGTCCTCAACAGTAAGAGAACATGGCTCAAAACTTTCTCTGGAACACTTCCTGGATAGTTTAGAGCTGGGTCTGTGTGACATTGGTGCTCTTGGGAAAGACAGCCAAGTGTGCTGCCCATTTTTGATATGTCTCTACATGACTCTATTGGACAATGTAGATTTGGAAACAGCATTTATATCATGGAGATGATTTTTTGCTTCTAATACAGTGTGGCCGTAACCACAGAGATGTTTAGGTATTTTGAAAAGCCTCTAGATCCCATTTTACAAAATTATTGATTCATTTCCTTGTTTCCTAATGCATAATTTTGAGTTTTTCAGGATATTTCCAAAAGAATTTCTAGTTGATTATATTCTTAAATTTAGCTCTCTTAATCTAATCCAATGAAGCAGATGATTCATAGGGCATAATCAAGATTTAATTTAATCTCAACTCAGGTATTAATAAAGCATAAACCTTCTATGACAAAGGAGGCAAGGATATACAATGGAGAAAAGACAGCCTCTTCAATAAGTGGTGCTGGGAAAACTGCACAGCTACATATAAAAGAATGAAATTAGAACACTCCCTAACACCATACACAAAAATAAACTCAAAATGGATTAAAGACCTAAATGTAAGGCCAGATACTATGAAACTCCTAGAGGAAAACATAGGAAGAACACTCTTTGACATAAATCACAGCAAGGTCTTTTTTGACCCACCTCCTAGAGTAATGGAAATAAAATAAAAAATAAACAAGTGCGACCTAATGAAACTTAAAAGCTTTTGCACAGCAAAGGAAACTATAAACAAGACAAAAAGACAACCCTCAGAATGGGAGAAAATATTTGCAAATGAATCAACAGACAAAGGATTAATCTCTAAAATATATAAACAGTTCATGCAGCTCAATATCAAAAAAAAAAAACAAAACAAAAACCAAACCCAATCAAAAAACGGGCAGAAGACCTCAATAGGCATTTCTCCAGAGAAGACATACGGATGGCCAAGAGGCACATGAAAAGTTGCTCAACATCACTAATTATTAGAGAAATGACAATCAAAACTACAATGAGGTACCACCTGACACTGGTTAGAAGGGGCATCATCAGAAAATCTACAAACAGTAAATGCTGGAGAGGGTGTGGAGAAAAGGGAACCCTCTTGCACTGTTGGTGGGAATGTAAATTGATACAGCCACTATGGAGAACAGTATAGAGGTTCCTTGCAAAACTAAAATTAGAATTACCATATGACCCAGCAATCCCACTAGTGGGCATATACCCAGAGAAAACCATACTTCAAAAAGACACGTGCACCCCAATGTTCATTGCAGCACTATTTACAATAGCCAGGTCAGGGAAACAACCTAAATGTCCATCAATAGATGAATGGATAAAAAAGATGTGGTACATATATACAATGGAATATTACTCAGCCATAAAAAGGAATGAAATTGGGTTATTTGTAGGGACATGGATGGACCTAGAGACTGTCATACAGAGTGAAGTGAGTCAGAAAGAGAAAAACAAATATCATGTTAAAATACATATGCGGAATATAGAAAAATGGTACAGATCAACTGGTTTGCAAGACAGAAATAGAGACACAGATATAGAGAACAAACATGGACACCAAGGGGGGAAGGTGGAGGGAGGTTGAGGTGGGATGAAGTGGGAGATTGGGATTGCCATATATACATTACTAATAAGAAAAAATTATCAAATTGTACACTTTAAATATATGCAGTTTATTGTATGTCAGTTATATCTCAATAAAAATTCTTAAAAAAGAGAGAAAAAAATAAAGCATAAACTTGACCTGCTCATCTAATTAGTCTTGAACAAGAAGTTTGTATGTATTTAACATTTGTACACACACATACATGAAAAGGGAATGGCACTCCATATTTTTTCTCAAATGACACCTAATATTTATAAGTCACTTTTTACCACCTTTATCCATTTAGATGTTTTCTGCCATTGATATCAAAAATATTTCTTGCCAAATATGAAAGTAGGCATGTGCAGACTCAGACCTTACAATAAAATTTATTTTAAGAAACTATCTCTATGTACACCTTGCATCGAAAAGTGAGTCCTCCTAGGTACAGTAGGAAAGACCTGTGGTTCAAGCGAAGATACCGTTGCTAGGATTATTCAGTTGCTGGAAAAGCAAAGCTTTTCTTTAAATAAGATTCCGATTAGTTTTCTTATATTTTCCCTAACAATAGCAAGATCTTCTGGGATGATACAGCTCATGTTTCAGTTCCAGTTCCATTGCTGGGGAAATATTTCTATAAATTCATAGAGAAACCTTTTGGATGAAGTGGAAACTTGGCTAACAGAGTGGTCCTGAGCTAAAGCACCACCTCCTGGTGGAACAGATCACTTCAGGGATGGTTTCTCAAAGGTGTTCAGGCATTTGTTTTCCCCAGGTATGGATCCCATTCTCAGTTATTAATCTCTCACCTCAAGCCTCTAGACTCACATCAACTGTCTGTGACTCACAAGATATGACCACCTGACTGCCCTTCAGCCTTTCAGATCACTGCTTAATACGATGTGAAGGATGCATGCCCCACAGCCCCAAGTTTTGACCTATCTCAATTAACAACCATTTATTGAACATCTGTTATAGTCTTACAGATGGCGAGAGAAGTAGAGATCAAAGAGGAGTGGAATGAAAGAGAAGACAAAGACATGGGCTCTGCTTTCAAGGATCTTGCCTAGCTGAGGAGAGGGGGTTGATTATGTGAAAAGATGACCAGCAGCACAAAGTAACATAGTGTTATCAGATGAAGGATGTGGAGAGTTGGTTCCATCAGAGATTTCTATGCAGGTTTTAGTAAAAAGACTAAAGGATATTTTTACTTATGTCCTGAAAACATCGTTAATTAGATATGGAATGAGGGAATAAATTATTGTAAAGAGAGAATTAAGTCAACAGGATGCTTATGTAATGGTTTGAATTTCAAACAATTAGGGAGGCGTACATGTTGACCTGAGGGAATCTTAGAAATGAATCATAGACCCTTTCAAATTAACAGGGCAAGAAAAATATAATCCATGCAGGAAACTATTTCCATCCTCCATAGATTCTTCAATTGAGGTAGGCTTCGTGTATAGTTTAAATCCATTAGATTTTATTTTTCCTTTTAAAATTAAATGATTAGAAAGTTTAAAACCTTGAACAAATGACAGTAACATAGCTTATAAGGGCTTATTCATAAGAAGAAAATTAATGTATTCAGTATAATGGGGTCAACTTAATCTTGAACGCTTTGTGCTGCCTGTAGTTTCCAATATTTATGATAAAATGAAGATACTGCTATTAGAGATTTTGAAATTAAAAAAACAGTCAAGGAAGGGTATTTATAATAAAGGCAAAAGGGAAATCACATTTATTTATTTTCTAGTTAATTAATTAATTAATTAGGTTATACCAGGTCTTAGTTGTGGCAGGTGAACTCCTTATTTGCAGCTCACGGGCTCCTTAGTTGTGGCCCGCCAGCTCCTTAGTTGCAGCACATGGGCTCCTTAATTATGGCTTGTGGGCTCCTTAGTTGAGGTTTGCTGGCTCCTTAGTTGTGGCATGTGAACTCTTAGTTGAGACATGCATGTGAGATCTAGTTCCCTGACCAGGGGTCAAACACGGGCCCCCTGCAGAGGGCGTGCGGAGTCTTAAGAACTGCGCCACCAGGGAAGTCCTGGGAAATGGCATTTAAAAAATCAAGAACAGAGGAAGAGAAGAGATTAAAGAAAATGTCATAAGTTGCAAAACCTGTGGCCCTGCAGAGCTCAGAACTCCTGGCTTTAGTTCAAATACCTTTAGCTTTTTGGCTTCAAATTGCCCTTAAAGAATTATCAGAATCTGCTTGAAAGTAAGGGTATTATTCACCATGAAACCTGTAACTATATTGATGTTAATGTTACCGTTTATTTATTTATTCTTAACATTATACTTGGGGTACAGTTATGCCCACCTGTGCTTTTCATTTTCTTTCCTTATTTGGGTAATGTACACACACTTAGGTACATTCGGGGTCCATTAAAATCTTCTTTTGCTTGTAGTCATAATGTGACCTTCATCAAAGACTATCAAGACCTTAGATCGTTCTCAGAATTGAGCCTAAAAATATGTAAATCCCTTTCTTTTCCTTTCTATATTTCAAGGATATATTTAAAATGGCTTTATAATATAACCTTTCCCTTTTCTAAACTGTATTTATATTATACTCCATGAACACAATGAAGCAGGGTGGTCCTTCAGTTACTGTAGACTGTAATAATCTGCTAATTATTGAGGGTTTGTTCTGGTGTGTTCCCAGACATTGCTTTTTCTGGTGAAGTTTGCTGAGATGGGTCCCTCTACCAGCCCCCACAAAAAGCCCTAGGAATTGTGCTCTTCAGCCAAGGGAACTCAGCTCTCCCTAAGAGTTCTTAGCACAGCAAAAGGCTGCCATTGAGGGTTTGGTTCCATTGTTCCTTTGCCCCTGACTCCTATACCTTCATTTGTTACTTATATTGCCTAAATCCCAGTGCATTTCGGTCCCTCTCTTTGATGTTCCCAAATGTATACTCATGGTCGCCTCACTTTGCTCACAGCTGAGATGAATATAGGTTTACAAACATCATGATCAGATGTAGCCATGTTTGAGCAGGGCCACTTACTGAGAATAAAGGAATGCCAATGAAAAGAAAGCCTTGAGCTTTTAAATGAATTTACAGAATAACTATTAATTAAGCCCTTGAAAGTGTCCATAGGTTCTCTATAGAAACAACATAATTTTTTTCCTCTAATTAGAACAAGTATTTTTCTAGCAGAGCTTTCATTGTTTTTCTATGTTTATATTCACGAGTATTGCAATCATTTTATTTCAACTCCGGGATTTCCCTTTGTAGTAGTATAGTTTAGCAATTAAATGAGATAAAATCTTGACCTTCCGTTTCTTTTTTTTTTTTAAATTGGGAAAAATATTTCAAGATCCAGGACTACTGATTTACATATTCTGAGCTTTATTTTTCCTATGGATCATTCATTCATTCAGTCAGTGGTCAAGAAATATTATTGAGCCCTCCATATGTGGTAAGAACGTGTAGAGATGAACAGTGCACTCTTCTGATATCAGGGAGTTTACCAGCTAGTGGAGAGATGAGTAAGAAAATGGTGAATAAGATAGTGTGTTATGACTCTGACAAAGTCCACATCATCTACTCCCTGGATGCCCCAGGGGTTATGAGGGCACAGAAGAAGGATCTAGATTGGCCTGGGAAGGAAGTAACATTTGATTCTTGAGGAACTAGTGAGAATTAAGTTGACCAGATAGTTAAGGGCATTCTAAGAAGAAAGAGCAGCATGGGGAAGAACATAGAGGAGTGAGAACGTGTAATATTTTGGGAAATTCAAGTAGCAAGGAGCTCAAGTGACATTTAGAGGTGATATAGACCTGTGGGAACTTGCTGGGTCATAAAGCTCACTCAGATCACATTGAGTGAATGAATGCCAGTTTTGGACTTTACCACAAAGGCAAGCTCTCAAAAGCTTTTACATATGAAAGTGTGATGTTCTGATTTGTGTTTTGAGAGAATTGATGGCAGCCTGGAGGATGAATTGGAGGTTAATTGGAAAAAAGGATAAACGGATCAAACTAAAAAACGAGTCAAAAGTTAGTGGTTCTAGGCCTTGGTTTTAAAACCTACTTTATCTTTACAACAGAAGGTCAAAGTAAAGGACCGCTACTACTGAACTGTTTATTGCTGTAGTTAGAATGAGGAATGAAACTAAGTTAATAATAAATGATAGAGGCATATATTTCTCAACTCTTTATTTCGTATTCCAAAGTTAAAATAAAATTTAAAAAAACTTAATGACTCAGGAATAGCCAAAACAAAACAAAACAAAACAAAACAAAACAAAACACTGGCCATCTCCTCATTTCTGATAGAAGTTTTTGCTAATATATAAAAGTGGTAAACAATTTAAAATGCTGGGACCATACTAAGTAGATACAGTTGGCATTACTGACTGAAAATGAATTTAAAAGCACTTTGGAAAGCAGATAAATTTGCCAAATGCTATGTTAAAAAATAATTATAAAGCCATCCTAGACTATACAAAGCTTACAAATACTTAAGGTAAGAGATAACTCTTGCAATGATTTTGCCATTGGAAAATTGCCTTAAGTCCCAAAAAATAATGAAAAATAAATTAATGAGAAACATTTCCAGTATAAGATCAAGCATATTTGGCTGAAAATGAGAGAGAAAAATTAAAATGCCCATGAGAGTTGTAAAATTTTGCCCTATTTCAAAGTAACAAAGTCCTCCCACAGAATTTTTTAAAACTAAAAGGTACTTTAAGTTGTATAAGAGATGCACAGTAGCTTCATAGTACATGCAAATTATTAGTTCTTGAGAAACCCATGATTTGAAATATACATATTTTCAACAGATTTTTATCTGTTCAATTCACCAATTCCAGATCTTGCTGGAGAAGTCCTTCCAGACCCAAACCTTTTTCTTCTTTAAACTAGTTTTCTTAAATTCTTTACTCAAGTCTGTATACTTGACTCTTCCCTATACTTTATTATTCTTTAAATTTATTTATTCATTCATTTGTTCTTGATTCATTCTTTCACCCTCTGTGAGGTGCTAAGTACCAAGGATATGACAAAGAACCAAAAAGGCATCACTGCCCTGAGGAATTGGGGGGGCGGCCGGGGGTGATGTACATTTATCTTTCATCAACTCCTTTGCCTCAGCCATTAACAAAACTTTTATGAGGGTGTGTTTACTCTGCTTCTTCGAAGCACAGATTGGGTGAACATAGCTCATGGTGAGCTCCTCCTCCTTGGAATGAGAAAGAGCATTCATGAGTTGCCTGATCAAAGTCTTGGCCATTTTGTTAATATTTTAGAGTTAGACTTTTATAAGAACCCCAGGGCCTATAATTTGTTTATTTGTATTCTGTTAAGACTGGTATCAGCCACAGGAAAAAAAAGTAATTTCATCTTTATTAGCTTTGTGTGTAGCAATTCATAATATTGTGCAAGACTAACTGACAGGATCTTGAATTTTGGTCCAGTATTAGGCTAAGGAGAAGCTATTTATGAAGTAGGTCTGTGATCTTGGGCATACACATAATTTCTCTGGATCACAGCATCATCATCTGTGAAATTAGAGTATTGGACCAGCTTCCTGCTAATGGCTATTTTCCACACAAAAGCTGATGAATCTTAGGCATTCTGGAGGTTTATAACAAAGGCAAATGGCAAATACAACTCTCATTTTAAGTTTCCTTACCATTAAAGCTGCTTTCCTGGCTGATACTTCTGAATGAGGAATAAAGCAGAGAGAGAATCAGTGACCCATCAATGACTGAAGTTTGATGCTGAGCCAGACTAGGTCAGTCACTATACCTTCCTGTCCCCAAGACATCCAGATCCTGGATTTCCCTAAAAATGGCAGAGAAGGACAAGTAAGATACAGAGAAATCAGAAGGGAATATTATGGATGATGTGAATGAAGGAAGTAGTATGGAGAATGGCTCTTAACTTTCCTATCAATATGAGATTGTTCTCAAACTATTATTCAGGGTCAGACAGGGTCACTTCTTGAATAAAAGATCTGTCTGGATACCACAGGAAGTGGTGCTGCTGCTTCAGCATGTGGCATTTTATCTACTAAAACAAAGCCCTATTTTAAGAGTCATAAAGTTGGGGTTTGGGTTGTGGCTTCTTGTATTTGCATATAGATGCTATTGGTGAGGAAGCGGAGGTGGGAGGGATAGCAGCCCCAGCATTGTCTCCAGAATGTTCTGCCAAGTGCAGCTTTGAGTAATTACCTTCTTCTGCCTACTTACACTTCCTCAGCAATTTCCTCACATTTTGTCTCAAATATTCAAAGCTTTAGACCATGTGGGCTTAAAACCATGCGGATAAAGTGTCCAGACTCTTTTGTGGCAATGCCTGCTGCTAGAGATGTCTGTGGTTACTCTGCATCCTGGTCTGGATTAGTGGTTCCGAACTGAGTAACCCTGGGAAGCCTGGCAGTGGAGTTCCACTGTCACTGATTATATGAAACATCTGTACAGTCTAAATGTGGAAATACCTTATGTACTTTCTAATTCATATTTTCAGTTTTGACCAGGAAGTAGCTTAGTTGCTTGGAAATCTAACTTTGAATGAATTTTCATTTTAAGAGGCTCCAATACACAGATGGAGTATTATTTTAGAAAGACCATGACTGTTATACCTGATGGAAAGGTAATTGATGGGAGATAAACCTGAGTTCTGGATTCTAGTGTTGAACCACCCGCAAACCAGCTCCGTGATCATGGCCAAGTCATCCTAATTTGGGGTTTCAATTTTTCCACCCATAAAATGAAATAATTTTGATTGGATTCCATAAAGCCTTAAACGGTAACTTTTTGTTCTATTTTTTAGCACAAAAGCTTTGTGGACCCAGGACATGTGTAGTGCTCTGGAAAATTTTGGGGAGCCAAATGAATGTTAAAACCTTCAATTCTTTAGCCTGTTATGAAGTATTAAAAATAGAGGAATGCTGTGTGTGTGTGTGTGTATGTGCTTGCCTTAATAGAATCTAGATACATGCTACTGACAGGAGAATTTTCTAAAACCTTGGTTCCATAGAAATTCTTTTCCTCATGGGGTTTGTGTTCCTCTGTGTTTTCATCTCTAAGAAATGATCTTTGAGGAAAGGAAGGCTTGACTTAGATCACTCAGTTGTGCCTAATGGTGTGTCTCAGGAATTGAGGGTTAGCACAATGACCTAGATTTGGGTGAGCAGGTGACTTATAGGCGCCCCTTGTCATGCCAGTGATGTGGACAGATGTGTCGTCATCCTTCCTACTATATCGCCACTGAAAATGACCTGCCAGAGAGGAGAGGGACCAGGCAAATACTTAGGCTTCCTGTTATTGTTCTGTCCTCCCCCCACCACTGTGTGCAAGGAAAGACCTAAGATTCTGATGACACTCAAGTATCCTGCTGCACATCAGAGAAGTCTATTTTCTCCTCTTACCCTTTAATTTGACTTTTCCTTTCTAAAGGAGATTACCTTCTTGTGTCATTCATTCTGTTTCCATCGGATTTTTTCCTGCTTATATTGTGTTGGGGGATTGTTCAAACCTGAAATGGTCAGCTTCTTTAATCAGTATTGTTGATTGAAAGAAAAAAAAAAAGCAACACGTCTCCCTTCCTTTCTGTGCTGATCAATGTCTGTTTTCTAGTTCATTTTTCTTATTCACCTGGACTGCCTGAGGTCTCACAAAGTGTCTGGATATTTTACCTTGAGGAAGTCTTAAACCATGATATTCAATGCCACGCCTGACCTGGCTCTAAAATTCCTCTTCTACTCACTTGCCTTTCCACTCTGCTCCAGACAGCCTTGCCTATTTGCTTGTCCCTCTGGGAAGCTGCTTTCCTTTGCTTTCGCTCCCATTCATTCCTTTGGGTGCAACCTCCTCTGCTCCATCCACCCAGCACAGTCCTCAGTATGCTACCTCTTATCCCCCCTCGCCAGCCGGAAATACTTTCTTAACTTCCAGAGTTATTTTGTAGCCTCTTTTGACCCTAATCATAACTTTTATTGCCTTGTTACTATCCCCATGATACTCTCACATTAGTTTGGAAACTCTTTGAGGGCAGAGATGTCCCTGACCAATGTTTGCTGATTGAGAAAACAAATCTTTGTTCTTTAGCAAAGGCTTTGAAAAATGTCTTTGTGAAAGATTGTTAATCACATTATTAGGACAGTTGATGAAATTTGAATTAGGTCTATAGGTTAGATGGTAGTATAGCATCAGTGTTAAATTTCCTCACTTAAACAATTGGGCTGTAAATAGGTGAATGTTCTTTTTAGGAAATGTAAATTGAAGTATTTAGAAGTATTTGTATGTGTACAAATTACTCTCAAATGGTTAAAGAATATGTATATATATTGCCTATATATGTGTATGTAGATGGAGAGTAATACAGTTAACCTGGCAGAGTGTTAGCAACTGGCCAGTCTGGGTGAAGAGCACTCTGTTCTATTTTTGTAGCTTTTAAATATATTTGAAATTATTTCAAAATAAAAAAGTCAACAAAATGAAATAATTAAATTGTGTATGCCATCCAATCAAAGATAATTATTGAAGACTAGGAATAAGGAACATGTATTTGTAGATGAAAAATTAACTTATGGAAGCGTCCAGAATCCATTCATTTAATATTTTACAAATGACATTACACAGAGCACATGATAAACTCTCCAAGTTATTGTGAAGCAGATCAATTCTTCTGGATAGTCGCGTGTTAGATCGTTAAGGATAAATGGCAGGGTAATTTGGGACAGTGCTTTGTGTGGAAAAGCAGCAGATGCACCTTAAAACACCGGCATTGTGACTTCATGCCTCTAGGGACGCAATAAGTCAAACTGCAGTTTGAGGATGATGGGCTTTTGCCAGGAGTTTTAATGTAGAGAGATTTCAGAAGCTTTGCAAGTGGTTTCTTCTGTGCACAACTGATACCGAAGATGTCAACTAAACGGTGTGCATGTTTGAGAGTTATTTTGCAAGTCAAAATATTTTTGGTATAGACATATTGAAATATAGGCATATTGGATATCTATTGCTGTGTAACAAATTACCTCAAAACTTAGTGGCTTAAAACAACAAACATTTATTATCTCATAGTTCATGTGAGTCAGGAATTTGGGAGAAGCTTAGTTGATGGTTCTGGCTCAGGGTCTCATGAGGTTGTAGCCAGTATGTCAGCAGGGGCTACAGTCACCTAAAGGTTTGACAGGGGCTGGAGGGTCCATTCTCATGGCTGTTGGCAGGAGATCTCAGTTCCTCACTATGTCCATTTCTCTGTAGGGCTGCTTGAGTGTCCTAATGGCATGGCAACTGGCTTCCTGTAGAATGGTGATCCAGAAAGCAAGATGGAAACTGCAGTGGCTTTGATGACCTAGGTTTGGAAGTTATACTCTGTCAGTTTTGCAATATCCTATCGGTTACACAAATCTACTCTATTCATTGTGCTAAGGACTTACATACGAAAGAATTCATTGGAGGCTTTCCGGGAAGCTGGCTACAACAATAGGGTGTAATTAGTGCTGCCAAAGCTTAGTTGTTGAAAAAGGGAAAGAAAGAGTGTATCTTATAAAAGGGATAAAGGGCTTTCTTTTGTTGTTGTTGGACAGGCCAAAAAAATTAGGACTCTTCATGATAGGAACAATGGGTAGGAATGTTACTGAGGAATATTAAATTGTAAAAAGTTTAGGAAAATAAATATTTTATTTAGTAAATTCTGGAATGTGAGAGTGTTTGAAGTTTTGAAGTTTGAAGTCTTTTTCTAATAATGAAGAGATGTATTGTTTTCCCAGTAGTAAATAAAAATAGACTGAACAGAGGAAATATAATTGGGATTCAGAATGGTTGAACTCAGAACAACTCTCCCTAATATCATCCTGTTTTCCATTATTTCTCTTAGTCCTGTCAATTCTGTTTTTCATTGGTTTCTCACATGCTTCCCATTCCTTAGATGACCACCCTGAGACAGGCAATTCCACTCCACACCTGAATGTACTAACCTCCACCCACTTTCTTTGCCTCCAGGAGGTGAGGCTGCTCCCTTGGTTGGATTTTGAACACCTACTCTTGTGTTAATCTTCAAAACATCTCTTTTATCAAATAAAGCATCCTGCCCAAAGACTTAAGTGTATTCCACTGCAGACAGGATAAAATCAACTCAACTCCTTAGCCTGGTGCTCAGGCTTCCTTTAACCCTAATGTGATTCTGAAGGTAGGTTGCAAACATTGCAGTCATCAACCAGCCATACTCCAAACTCTGGTCTGTCTTAATTGATTTCAAGTGAAACATTTAATCCCAGACAATGAGATTATGTATGTGAGGTGCAGGGACAAGGTAGACCCTCAGGGATTTCTAGTTCTTTTCCTTTTAAAAAATTATTTTCAAGTTTGACCTCTCTCAGGAACCTTCACTGCTCACATTGATTTTTTTCTCCTCTTAAAACTCTGGCAATTTCTACATTGACTCATTTGGCAAATAATTATATTTTATTTATAATCTTCCTCCCTAGTAGATTTTGAACAATTGAAGAGACCATGCCTTATAAGGCATAAAACTCCCCACAGTTGTTTGCACTAAGATCCTTAGTGAGTATTGTTTGTGGAATTTTTTCCCTATGCTGTAGGAGATGGATTTACAGGAATGTTGTAGAGTACTTTCCAAAGTTGATGAGTGGGTGACCATGGTCTCCCCAAACCCCCCCCATTTTTTAAAATAAATTAGTTTATTTATGGTTGTGTTGGGTCTTCGTTGCTGTGCGCAGATTTTCTCTAGTTGCGCTAAGTGGGAGCTACTCTTTGTTGCGGTGTGCTGGCTTATTGTGGATGCTGCTCTTGCTGCAGAGCATGGGCTCTAGGTGCGCAGGCTTCAGTAGCTGTGACACGTGGGCTCAGTAGTTGTGGCTCGCAGGCTTAGTTGCTCTGCATCATTTGGGATCTTCCCGGACTAGGGCTCCAAACTGTGTCCCCTGCATTAGCAGGCGGATTCTTCTTCTTTTTTTTTTTTAAGAACTTTTATTGAGATACAGTTAACAGACAATAAACTGCATATATTTAGAGTGTACAGTTTGGTATCCCAATCTCCCAGTTCATTCCCTCCCAACCCTCCCTGCTTTACCCACTTGGTGTCCATATGTTTGTTCTCTACATCTGTGTCTATTTCTGCCTTTCAAACCGGTTGATTTGTACCATTTTTCTATAGTCCACATATATGTGTTAATATACGATATTTATTTTTCTCTTTCTGACTCACTTCACTCTGTATGACAGTCTCTAGGTCCATCCATGTCTCTACAAATGTCCCAGTTTCATTGCTTTTCACAGCTGAGTAATATTCCATTGTATATATGTACCACATCTTCTTTATCCATTCATCTGTTGATGGACATTTAGGTTGCTTCCATGTCCTGGCTATTGTAAATAGTAGCAGGCAGATTCTTAACCACTGTGCCACTAGGGAAGTCCCAAATCTCCCCCTTAATGCTACCTGGATTACACCTGTCGGGTGGGCTGGTTAAGTAGGTTAGGCTGTACCTCTGTGTTCCCTCAGCAGCATCTTTCAGTCTTAATCCTTAATTGCAGCTGTGTCCTGCTGCGTTGAGATGGTCTCTTATGCTCGTCCTCCGTGTGGTGCGAGTCCCCTCAAGGTATCTCAGTGCTTGGCAACCTTAGGGGTTTGCCCAGTGTTTGCTTGATGTGAAGTGCTCAGTGAATGCCAGAACTGCTATTAAACACTCACTTCATGCTAATATTTAGGGATTTTGGGGTTTTTTTGGTTGTTTATGAAACCTTTATAAGTTTATAAAATAGGATTTGAGAATTTGTTTTTCTTTTATTAAATGTTAATAGCCACACTCATTTAACTTTTATTATTAGAATTTTCCAAGGAATGTTGGGTGGCTGCCATTACAACATGATTTAGTTTGACTTAGAAACATATCTTGGTTGTGGTATTTGATGTTAGCAAAATGACGTGAGGATCCCCGGACAAAAATAGATAGCGTTGTACTGCTTGCAATGAGTAGTTATGCTTGAGTAAAGTAATATGCTATTAAAATAACTAGCTTTGGATGGTGAAAAGAGAAATCAGTACAGTGCCTCAAGGAATCCTTTTATCAGTGAAGTAGTATTTCCGTGGAAATCCTCGTCTGAGGTTGTTCTTGGGGCAACCGGCAAACGTTACTCTTTTGACATCTTTAATACCCTGGAGATGGACCTTTGATACTCTATTCACAGGCTCAGTGCTCCAGGAAGAACACAACACATCTGGGCAGCCTTTCTGAGTGGTTCAAGGTAAAACTAGTACATCATTTATAGATGACATGATAGAGCGATCAGTGGACTAGGTGGCTCTCAGTACTTGTGGGGAAAAATTGGGAGGATGTGGCTGTTCTCAATCACTTTTCATCTAGAGAACTGTGAGAGCATTTTAGAGTAGTGAGCTTGAAAAAACACTGGGTGAGGGCACCCAAGTTGTCTCTATGTGTGTACTTAATGATTAGGTACACACATTAGGAAGGAAATAGATTTTAGAACCTTCCTACAGATTAGGAAGGAAATAGATTTTAGAGCCAGAAAGAATTGTCTGGAATCATTTATCCTTCTGTTGTTGCAAAAATAAATTAGCAAGTCAACGCCCTATTATTTATTTCTCCCTAGCACACTGATAGAGAAACTACTGCCTGTCATCACAACGCAGACTCATCCATTGTTTTATTCAACCTGATTGTTTATTGAGGTTTTCGTAGTAGAATAAGCAAAGCCTACCTTCTGAGTAAGCAGTAAGAGTTAATTCTGCCTGCTGTGTTTCCTCTTTCTAATAGGAGCACTTTAGCAATGCTAATCAGTTGTACTGATTTTCTGTTTTGATTTTTCCATAATAATTAAGTGAATGATATGGAATGCAATCAAGTTTGGCACTAGGGGGTTCATGCAAATGACTCTATTTTTTTACATTTGATTTTTTGTTAAATGTAACCACAAGGAAAGTTATTTGAAGGCAAAGACTGGGTGGGTAGGG
The DNA here is from genome assembly GCF_030028045.1 of Hippopotamus amphibius kiboko. Lineage (NCBI taxonomy): Eukaryota > Metazoa > Chordata > Mammalia > Artiodactyla > Hippopotamidae > Hippopotamus > Hippopotamus amphibius. The sequence continues at coordinate 172,541,603 of NC_080186.1, read as the reverse complement.
GTAGCTTAACATCCAATTTAGAGTTTTGAATATTTTAAAAATGTCTATTTCAAGGAAGCATATCACCACTGTTGCCTTTTTTAAAAATTGAAATAATGCTTTTTTTTAAAGATTGTATTTTGTTTTCATTTTTGCTCTAAGATTATAGTGTCAGACAAGATGACACAAAAGAAAAATGAGGAAGAAAAATGTTTTTTGAACTTCCTTCAGGGTAGACACAAAGGAAAAAAGGTACACATATTTACTCATCAAAACCTATATAAGAAAACAAATCAAATAGGAAAAGAGTATATGAAATGCCCTATCCACTTGTTTTGATGACAAGACAAAACAAAAGTAAGGACCACCCATGTTTCTGAGTATAGGGAAATGTTTCTATACTCCTTACAGCTCATTGGCACGTTTGTGAAATGTCTTCTCCCCCTATCTTGTATAGCATTTGAATTATTTTCTTGAATGGTTTTAATCAGTTCATGTGAGTTTATACAATCCCTTCTTCTTGATCTAGCAATTCTTTTTGCTTTCAACATTTTATACTTTAATGTAAATTATTCTAGAACTCAATTTTCTAACTTTGATTTGGAAAATGCTTTGGGGATAAGAGACCGAGTGACATACATACAATTTTAAATGTACTGGTATTTTCCCTTCCATGGACGCCACCAGCAACTTTGTAATGCAGTTTGATTTTTCTGTATGCTGAATTTCAGAAGCAATAAGGACATCACCAAATTCTGCTTTTTCTTTTTTTTTTCTGCCATTCCCGTAGTGAGGTTAAAGCCTTCACAGGGCCATGCATCAAGTGCAAAGGAAAAAGAGATACCAAATTAGCGCTAAATTTTTTACATTTGAAGAGAACACAGCCTCTTTCTTTTTCTTGGCAGTTTGATTCATTGCTTCCAGCAATTTCCAATTTACAGACTAAACATTTCTAATTGGGAAATGGATGGTTGGAGTCTGAGATGGTGACTCAGGATGTAAACTTTCCAGTTTGGGGTAATTGTTTGTGAGTAGATGGCAGATTACTGCTGATGAGCTTGAGCTCTTGTTTTGCATTTGAGGAAAGAATGATAGTTAAGATACATATTTCACACTTCACTGAAACAGAATTCTTACCTGACATAGATAAGGCAATGAGTCAGAGAGATATTTGCCATGCTTATTTGTTACATCCAAATATATGAAAAGTTTACTTTTTTTGATGGGTGAGGAAGACATCACAGTATATTACATGTCTTCAGCTGTGAAATGGGGATAATAAAAACACCTTCGTAAGTTACTGTGCAGATTGAATAGATAAGTCACTTGAAAGGCTCAGCACTGTGCCTGGTACAGAGCAATAGGTCAGGAGAGATTAGCTGTTATTGTTTAGCATCTTCAACATCATTACTTTTTATTTATTTCTGTTAAGTTGAATAGTTTCTTTAATTATATAATAAGCTTCAGATTTTACAACTTCATAATGGTTAGCCTGTGAGAAACATTAGTAATTTGAATTAATTTATAAGCAATATTTTGGCTACTCATTTATGCTTAATATTATTGGAATTAGGGTTAGGGTTAGCATTTCATGATGATTGAAATGCGCCTTTTGAAGATTTCACTGCCTCTCAGTGGCTTACACCATCTTTCAATTCTGACAGATTCATGACGTTTATTCCTTATTCCAAATCAAACATTTTCTTTTGTCTTAGCCTTTGTGGAATTAGAGATAGATAACTTGTCATAATATACTTCGTATACTTGTACTTATAAACAATCTTGACTTTAAAGAATTTAATACTTCATTTAATCTATTCTTTTGAATTTGAAGGATAAACTATTTCCTAAGGTTAGATGTTTGCCAGTATTGTTGTTTATTATTTGTTTGTTTTTAGATAAACTTACCTTTTATAACCACAAGATTATCATTGAATAAATTTGGTTTCCAGATACTAAAACCTGATAACCTCATGGTGTGGAAGTTAGTATCACTTCTCAAAATGCCAGCTCTTACCCAGAAAATAACTGCTTGGTCCCATAATCTGGCCAATTGTTTCTAGGTTACTAACAGATAGGCTAATGCTTGTTTTCTTTTTAATTAGTAAATGGATCACTTATTTTTTTTTTTTTGACTGCACGGCATGTGGGATCTTAGTTCCCTGACCAGGGATCAAACCCGCACCCCCTGCTTGGAAGTGCCTAGTCTTAACCACTGGACCACCAGGGAAGTGCTGGATCAGCTATTTCTAATTCCATGTCCATTTTTATAACGATTATATAAAATCATTTTATACAATGTGACAATTAAACTTTTCCTCCGAAGTGCCAAGTTCCTCCCCACCCCGCCCTCCCCTGCTTCCCTGGAGGAGGGCTTCTGTGCTTCCGTCTCCATGAGGGGATCACCTTCCATCCAAAGGGCTGTATCAGGCGTCCCTCCTCAATCTTACTCCCACATTCAATCACCAAGTCTTGTCCATTTCACCTCCTGAAATACTCCCAGATTCACTTAGTTCCCTGCAACCCCAGTGTTACTTCCTTATTTTACCTGCAGTCCTGTCTCACCTGACCTCCCTCTAATAGTCTCCTCCTGCAGGTCCCTCACCCCTTGAAGCCAGTGAGCTTTCTAATGTCACCTGTACCCTTTCCTAGCTCTCTGTAATCCTCGGGTGAGGTTCATATACTTCGCAATGTCTTATAAAACCCGTGGTGGTGCGCCCCCATGTCTTTCTCCAGCTGAGCTAATTTGAGCTCCCTACGTGTGCCTGACCCTCCCTCACCTCTCTTCCCTCTGCCTGGAACATTCTGCTCCCTCTTTTATCTCCTTTGCAGGCCTAACTCTCCTGCAGATATGTTGCTACTTGTTTTTCCTTTTTAGTTTTTCTTCCTCTCGATAATAATGCCAGGTTCATTTTTTCTAACACTGACCCCCAAACATCTTTACACTTTTTCTATACACCTATATAGAAACCTCTATAAAACAGCTGGTTTTGTTTCTGTTCCTCAGATGGGGAGAAAGAAGCACTAAATATGAGAAATGTATGTCACAAGTATTAAGTTATAAAGATCTTAATGGGCAGGGACAGGAACTAGATCTGTGTTTTATGTCCAGTGTTTGCACGGTGCCTAGGATAGAGTGGGCATTCAGCGCACATTGAATGAATTGTTGAATGACCCTCAGTTTAAGCCTGAGGTGCCTCTCTCTTGAGTCAATGGAGCTTCTGTTTCATTAGTTATCCTCTGGGACAAATGAGGCCAGATTCCTCTGTGTGCCCTCTTCTTCCAGAAGGGAAATATGCCTGGTGAGAGAATCTGGAAGGCTGTGTTGCTCTGAGTTGTTTGGGTAGATTCCTTTAATGTCGGTTGGCCTGGATGAGAAGGTCTTTTGTTGTGGTGGCAGTTAATGATGATTTGTACTTTTTAGTAATTTACAAAATGGTGGCCATCCTGACAACGTAAGAAATATCTCTCCCTCCTGGACCATGAAAGCTGGTGACCCATCTATTTAAATCTAAGACTTGTTATGCATGTTTCAGTCCCAGTGACAACTGGTACTGAATAGTTGCTGTACTGAAAAGAATTCTGTTTGGGTCATTTTAATGCATCTTTAATTTGGATTTTTTTTCTTGTAGGTTGTTCTTCAGAAACAATGGTTATCTCTTTGAACTCATGCCTGGGCTTTATCTGTTTATTGTTATGCCATTGGATGAGGACAGCGTCATCTCTGAACCTTGAGGACCCTAATGTGTGTAGCCACTGGGAAAGGTAATGGTTTTGAAAGTAGTCTGAGAAATAATTTCTGATAGATTCCTTTATATACTACCATTATCAGTACCATATATAAAATTAGAACTTAAGAAGAGATTGTAAAGTTACTTTTATGTAAAAATCATTAGTTATATCTAATAAATTAGATAGTATAATTCACCTTGGTCTTAGAGAATATATGTTATGTGAAGAAAACTTGATATATTGATTCTAACACAGGTGCAATTGTAAGACCAGGAAAAACATTAATAGATTGATTAAAATGATCTCCCTAAGGTCTTCTCCCTGCTCTGTATCTATTTGCAATCATTTGGCAGAACTGGACGTATGCATGGGAACCAATGAGAGAACAGTGGATGACAGTGTGGAATAATATCCTAGAGTGTTGAAATGAATGGCATAAAAAAATGTGCAGTAGGTAGCCTGAAAGGGGAGACATGATTTCTGGAGGAATTGGCAAGGCTGCATGGAAGTAGTGTCCCTTGAGATGTCTTCGAAGACCTGAATAAGACGAGTGGATGACAGTATTTGGGAGGGATTCTAGGATGGAAGGTAAGTTGAAACCAGTACCATGCAGACCACTAAAGGCTGTGCCTGGTAGGACTAGAGTCAGTACAGTACTGGAGGAGAGCAAGACTGAACAGATTATGTGAAAGCAGATGATGTAGTGTCCAGATCTGGGTGATTTGCAATAGGAAATACAGAGGAAGTACAAAATATTAGGTCCTCTTATAATCTCTTTTGGAACACGAAAACAGCACAAACCATCTAGTGATACTGTAGTGCAGTCAAACGCAGTTTCCTCTGCTCTCACGTGCTGCTTGCATTGCTAAGAAAGTGTGTATCTTTATCCAAAATTAACATTGCACTTGCAAGTGTTTCAAGCAAATAGAGGTGTCAAGTACTAGAGAATAATACGTATTTGTAATAGCTGTAAATTCGATGACATCAAACTCTTGGTCTCTTTGTCCTCTCCCTCAGCACCATGATGAGTACAACATACACATTCTAATTGCTGTGTCACCCACTGGTAGGATGCACAAAGCTCAGTCTTTCAAGCACAGCAGCTATATTATTCTAGGGGCACACTGGTTCCTCACTCGCAGCGTTATTTTTTGGTGAGGGCTCGTCCCCATCTTCATTGGCAGTATTACAGTCAGGGTAACAAAAACATATTTTCCTGATCAATCAATAGTTATATAGCATGATGAAACTTTTAGCTGTAAAGGAAATATGTATGGGTAATAAAGCTCTATATATTTGTGCTATTAACTTTATTACACAGAATTTAAGGGAAGGGACCTCCTATTAATTATCTTTATAATTTTCACAGAACTTCCCATAAAACATTTCACCAACACAGTATGTACTAAATATGATTAAAGTAATAAAAATTAATTGAATACATGAATAAGAACATATCAAATTTAGAAAAGGGAGAGTCCATTGGTGGTTGAACTTCTTGGAGGATGATAGCTTTGGAATGGGAGGAAAAATCAAATTTGTTAGATACTGTGAAATAAGAATCAGGAGATCTTGATAATACATTAACTATGGATGTGAAAGAGGCAGAAAAGACTGAGATTTAGAACCTGCTGTGTGAAAGAGTGGAGGTGTCCTTGCACATGTGGAAAAAAAAAAAGAAGAGAACTGATTTGACAGGAAAGATTAGTGTGGTTTTATCAGGCTATATTGATAAGATCAATTTGAAATATAGGCCTGGATGAATGTTTTTTTTCATTTAAACAAAACATGAAAAAAATATTTCCCCCAGTTTGTTTTGACATTGTCCTATCTTGTAATTGTCATGGACAAAAAGGCCTTATGAAATATAAGAAAGAGTATTGGCTTAGCCCTGTTTTTTTCACTTAAGAAGTCCAGTGATCTTGGATGAGTCTCTTAACATCATCCAATTGAAAGATTTATTGTGAAACTTGCATGAAATAATTTATGAAAGATGTTTTGTGAAATAAAAAGTGCTGGATGAATGTAAAAAAAGAGAGAGAGAGAGAAATATGGTCCTGGAAGTATTTGGTAATATAGATTTGGGAATCTCTAGCATGATGAGATGAGAACAGATGAGTTCTCCGAGGGAAAGACTATGAAGAGAAAAGCATCCAAGACTTCAAGTAATCCAGCACACACTCAGATGTACACATTTTGTCCTGATTTCTTGCTCAATATTTAACCAACCTTACCAACACATAATTGCATTGTTTTCTTCACCATTTTTAATTCCCAGTGTCTAAAATACTGCCTTGCATATGGCATGTGCTCAGTTAATAATTGTTGAGGAGTAAACTCACCTTCTGATGGGAAAGGAAATGACTAAATATGGACACCAGTAGTGGGGGGGTGGGGAGGGGGAAGAGATAGAGAAGGGGCACATTAATCTCTAAACCTAATTCCACTGTCATACAGGTGATTAGAGTAACCGCTAAAATACTCACTAATGGGGAGGAAATTCAGTGTGAAAAAATAGGAAAATGATGGAGATTCTTTTCCTGTCTATATTTTTCCTATGAACTGCTAAAAAGAAAAATTGACAGCTACAATTTTCTTATTGATAAATTTTCTGTTATAAGGCTAGATAATGATTCTTTGAAGAAAGTTCAAAAAAGTACAATTGTTTTGGCAAGAATGGAGAAAAGGAGTATAAATTAAAATGATCAAATAAAGATGCAGCTGACAGGTTCTCCTGTATTTTCAAAAACTGAAATGCGCTTGAATTGAAATAGGGAGAGGCAGGTTAGCTTCAAGGACAAAATTCCTGGTAGTAGGGCTGAGTAGTACTCATTCTAGGTTTTCCTTATACTAAAATCCACTTGTCACCAATGTTTCCAAGCCATAGAATCACCTGCAGCCTTGCTTCTCAGAGTGCAGTCTGTGGAGCTGCAGCAGCAGAAACCTCAGCTGGGAGCTTGTTGTAAATGCAGACTCTCAGGTCCCTCCCCAGACCTACTGAATCATTTATTTTCAAATAAAAGTATGCCTCATTTTAATGCAGCAATTGTGATTCTTAAAAGTTGTACATGAAATGAAATTAAGAAAAATTAAATCATTTAAAATCCACAAGGGATGCTTGTTATTAAAGGTATTCTGCACAGCATCCTTTTGGAAAATGAATTAACTCCATGAATCACTTATTCCTTCTCCCCAGCTCCTTTCCATGTTGTGTGAGTTTAAGTATTTCCATCTATTGGGGTTTCTTCTGAAGAAGGCACAGATGAAGAGAAGCCATTCTCTGCCCAACCCCTTGGGGGTGGGGCACAGGAGTGGTAATAATTGAAGCTGCATTCCTAAAGGGAACAGAGATAAGAAATGATAATTATTACCACATTTGATTAAAGCAACAAGATAATTTAGGCAGATAAAATGTAATTAACCACTTTGGAATGTGTCCAAGTGATGATGGCTTTTTCCCCTTTTCTTTGACCTTAAATTAAATCTTGCTGGGGTTCCTTCCCAGATAATACTTAATAGGTTAAAATCACGGGTGATGATATGTTTTCAGTGTGTTTGAGAAGATTAAACAAACAAGCAGAAGATAAAGGGTTTAGCAGCTTGACGCTAAAAATAGTGTAGAATTGGGACCAGATTCCTTTTATACCACAGTTTGTCAGGCACTGTCTGCTTTAGAAGCTTTCAATGTTCTAGAACATCTGAGAGGGGACAGAGGTACAGGATGGTATCTAGGGGTCTTGGTGTTCGTACTGGCTCTACACTGACCACTAGCACTGGGAGCTCAGTGGGGCTTATTTGTGATGAAAATGGGATTGGACTAGACAATCGAGAAGGTTCCTTCCCATTCTTTGACTTTAAGAGCAGCTGCAGATGATCAAGGAGGTGTGGGCTATCAGCCGAGATGCTAATTAAGTTCAAATAGCAGCTCATGTATTGGCCAAAGAAGCAGCACTAAGGACCAGAGGAGGTCGTCTAATTCTCAGAGACATTTCCCTTCATGATGTGGGCACAGAGCTTCCAGGAAATGGCCTCTTGAAAAGTGATAACTTAATTGTCTAACGATAGGTGCGTATTGAGCAAATTAGGTGTAGTCACAAGTATTTGGTTGTCATAATTTGAAGACTGTTTACTAACATGGAAAAATGCTTATGATATACTCTTAAATTTAAAAAGTAGGTTTAAAATTATGTGCATAGCATGAGTATGAAAATATAAGAACAAAAAACTAAACTATAACTAAAACTAAGAACCCCTAGGGATGGTAAAAGAAGTACAGCAAAAAGCTACGGGTAATTAGGTAAGAATTATACAATTCTCTCTCTTCTTAAAAATTTGTTTTCCAGATTTTCTAGTGTGATTATAATATCATTAAAAATGAAAAAAAGGAGAGATTGTTTAGAAAAGAAAAATAATGTATGAAAAAGAACAGAAAAGAAATTTGGGTTGAAAAAGCTTAGAACCTTTCTCCCGTAAACTTAAGAGGAACCCTCAATAGCTGATCAATGTGGAAAGTAATTTATATTCAGTCCATTCTTCATCGAGTTTGAGACTGAATAATTCTAATAAGTGTCAAGATTGAAGAGAAACCCTCAACCATAGTGAATTTTATACTTCAGTTTCCCCCCAACTCGATATATTTCTCTATTAAAGTAAGAGCAGGTTATTTTTAGCATTTACATGCTGGCATCTCTTGCAAGCACTTTGAGGGCAGGAATTGCATAGATTTTATTCAATAAATGTTTGTTGAATTGAAATCCTTAATAGTTTGATTGTCCTTTTATAGAGAAGAGCTTTTTTTTTTATCCTAAAAGCAGAGAAGCATCCTGCAAATGTATGCTATTGGTGAGCAGCAAATGTGCAGAAGAGGAAATTCATGTCTTTTAACATTTTCTCTTATTGAAGAAACCTTACAGGCTGCTGGAAATTAGTGAAGACCCTTTTCATGTTTGCTTGTAGAGTCAGCTCCCCCATCACATCTAAGGGCGTGTGTTTGGCCAGGGTCCCTTAGTTGATTATCGCTTTTGCTCTCCAAGGCATTCAGATCTTAACCCTTAACATGGCCTGTGAAATTTTATGGGACTACTGCATGAGGTCTAGTTCTAGCAAACTAGTACTTTAGAGCCTGGTAGATCACATTTTTTTCACCCAAGCGGCATTAATTTAGAGTGGTTTCGTTTTCATTCCCGTAGCACATGTGGAAAGTTGTTCTGTTTTGCACATGGGAACGTAGGACTGCCTAGATGGCAGCTCCACACACACAGGACATTCATTCACTTTGCTCTCCACTAGAAATGGAATGGAGAGATAATGCTGCAGGCCTCGAGATTAAGTTATTTACAATTTGCTGGATAAGGAGGGAAAAGATTTGATGAGGAAGTCTTAGAAATTGCAACAACCTGAACCTAAGGACACTGCTAGGGGTCTGAAGAAAATCTGAATAGCTTCATGTGATATTTCATTCCAAGAACACTTGTATTTTAACAGAGGCCTCTCGCTTTACCCAGAAGGAGTTATATCAGAGATGTAGGCAATGGCACGCTCGGCACTTGTCTGAGCCTGTTCTTGCAGGTGTCATCTGCTGGGGTAGAAGGACATAGTCATCTGAAACGTATGTTAGAAATTCAGAATGCCAAGTAAGAAGGGATCTTCAAGAACATCTCTGACCCCAAGGTTTTGTGATGTGATCGTCAAAACCCAGGGAAGTGAGGTCACCTGCTGCCCGTCAGCCAGGTGCTCAGTGTCCGATCAGGATAATAATCCTGCCTTCTTGTAATCCAGTGAGCTTTGCACTAGAACCTACTGCATCTGCCTCAGGTGTGTGGAGGATCCCTAAATTCACCTAGAAATCAAGTTGCAATGTTCCGAAGACTCACGTACACAGAGTATGAATAGTGTGATTAGTTCATGGATGTCTCATAAAGACTGAGAGAGACCACCTGGAGAAAGAAATTGCACTGTTTGTGAGGCCAGTGCTGCTTAGCTTTTCAAATTAGAAGTTTCTGCTCTCTAGCCTGAATTCTTCATGCTGAAATTTTAACCCCGTTCCTTCCGTACCTTCTGTAATTGACAGTTCCTATTAATGAACTTGAGCTATTGACCTGCACCAGTGAGCCCATAATTGTGGCCCATTTTTGTTGTTGTTGTTGTTAGCATGCATTAAAGATTTTAGTGGAAATTTTTGACTGATAAAGCAAGTAGAATAAATTGTTTTGAAAAGGGAATTCTCCAGATTGTCCTGTAGGCAAGAAATCTGAACTCTTGAGCATGTAATAGACTGCTTTGAAATGAAGAAGTATGGGAATGAACATCAAATATTCTTTATATTTCGTGGGTGTTTTTCAGCCACATTCTTAGGTCCATAGGATTGCATGCTTCTAGTCTAACAAGAAGCCATTAGTGAAAATATATTGGAAAACAGACTATTTAAGTAGCAGTAGATCGTTCGTATGATTATTTCAGGCTAATTGTCTCAGCAATATGTTTAGAGTTGGGTTTAAAGACTTCTTTGTAGCTTCTATAGAGAGGTTGTATATATTCTTCCATTGCCTGAGAAGCAGGACAGGCGCAAGAAAGAAAATTATTGCAAGTTCCAACCAAAGAAATACAGTCTTTCTGATTTTCCAAAAGCAGTCGTGAAATGTACTTGGATTGTCTCTTTGCTGGTTACCTTTATTATTTGCATGAGGCCTAGCTTGAAAACTTTTGTGAAAGGTCTTGATATCCCTGGACCCCAGGGGAGGGGATGGAATTAAACAGAAAAAATATGTGCTAATATGCTTTTAAATTTAGGAATCTCAGAGTTTTTGGTGAATTGTAAATTAGTTTCTTTGAAATGTATAGCATGAACTCTTGTATTTAAAATATGTTATTAATATTGGATCTTTCAGGGTTCTAGTTCAAATAGAAACCCCCCAAAACCTGAAGATTCTCTGTTAAAAGTCAGTGTGGAGTTGCAAGTGGAGATAGTTTAGCCAATGATAGTTTTTTGGTACATAGTCTATCATTAATGTAAGAAATAGAAATACTGATTTCTTCCCTTTCCTCTCCTTTTCAGCTACTCCGTGACTGTGCAAGAGTCATACCCACATCCCTTTGATCAAATTTACTACACTAGCTGCACTGACATTCTGAACTGGTTTAAATGCACACGGCACAGGTAATGGAAGCTCAGATGTGTTTATGTGTTTGGCTAACTGGGAACGTCTGGTATGAGGTATCTCAAGATAAGTGAAGTAGGGAAGCCATGAAACTTCTGATTCCTTGAAATAAAGTGTAGGTTGGTTTAAATGGGCAATCAGTGTATTCTTAGCAAATTAGTGAGTTAGCATAATATTGGTCAAAACAAATATCCCATGTTTCTTCTTAATTATTTTAGAGTACTTTGCTTTATACCTTTATTATATTTAATAGCCTTTTGTATTAAAATATAAAGTCTTGATTTCTATTCAAATTGTAGGTCCAAAAAAGTAACAATGTGATTTTTCCCTTTCTATAGAATCAGTTATCGGACAGCCTATCGACATGGAGAAAAAACTATGTATAGGCGCAAATCCCAGTGCTGTCCTGGATTTTATGAGAGCAGGGAAATGTGTGTCCGTAAGTAAGACTTGCGGACCTCCCTTGGAGGTTCATTTATTTTTCACAGTGTTGGTTTGCATCTGTTAATTGCAGCCTAGACAGAGGCCTGGGGAGATGAAGCATCTTGGATCATTCCCTTTCACTCACTGCTGCCTTCTTGGCCTGTGTAAGGAGGGAAGCATTAACTGTGTCCCTCTGTCCTATGAAAACTCTCCGAATGAATGTCACTTGAGGAGAAAGCAGATGTTATAGAAAGAGGACTCAAGGCTGGATGCTGTGATGGTCGTTACAGTCCTTCAATAAACGTCTGTTTGGAAATTGGTCAGGGAGTCATTAAACTTAGATCACAGAAGAGAACAGAGATATAACCTTCCTGCAGCAGCTCACCAGAGTCCCGAGTCAATTTCCGAGAGGCTAGCATGTTCTTTTCTGGTACATAGAATGATAGGCTTATTAAGAGTAGAGGAGATTTCACGATAAGAAATGACTGTTAAGCATGGGTCACAATGTAGACCTTTTTTCATTGTTAGTTCTCTCTTTCCTCCCCTCCCCATCTCACCAATTCATCTTGAGGTGTCTTAAGAGAAGTTTGATGTTTTATCCTAGAATGTCATGTGACATGCAGTTTGCAATTGGGATTTCTTACTATTGTGTGTAGGACACTGAGAAGGGAGTATTAAAAACGATCTTATTCAAATATTTTGGCTCAACACAAAGCTAGAGGGCAGCTTTGCTTTCTGAGCTGGGATGCTGGTGTTGAGTAGCATAGAGAGAGAAAAATTCTGCCCTGATTTGGAGGCACTAGGAATGATTGGACACATCTGGGCTTGAAACTGCAGAGCTGAGTGATTCCACTGGCTTGGCCACCACTCAGCTGGGTGGCCCTAGACAAACCGTTTATAACTCTTTGAGGCTAGTTTGCTGTCAGGTAGAGAGAGGGCTTGTAATAGTGTATGTGTCATCTTCCGTGCAACCCTTGGAGTCTATTCTTTAAATAGACAAGGGTGATTTCTCATATTTGATTCAAAACCAAAGCTATATATGACAATCAATGTTCATTGAAGAGAAGTTAGAAAATGTAACTGAGAGAAAAGAAGAAAGTACAAACACGTTGTGAATGCATTTCCTGGTCAGTAAATGTACTTCTATAACATTTTACAAATGTCAGTATGTTATGCATTATAGATGTTTATTTAACTGATCTCAACTCTTAAATATTAACTATTTAACTATTGTGGACTACTACTTTAGAAGACACCATTGTGATTAAATCTTTGTTCATATCCATAATTAATAGGTAAGGCTAACTTCCTAGAAGTAGAATTGCTGAGTCAGAGGCATACACATATTTCTAAGATGTTTGGTGTGTTTCCACCAGCAGTATAGAATGTCTTTTTGCTTACACCCTGTGGCAATTTTCCCTTTGCTATTTTTTTTCTTAATTTGCATTTGTTTGATTAATAATGATGCTGAATAAGAAAAATTACATGTTTATAATCAAACATCTTAGAGAATAATCATGAATTGATCTCTGTGGCCCAGGCTGATGGGAAATTTTCAAAGGAAAACCCTGAATACATACAGAGTGGAGAGTGGGGAGGCCTGGCTGGTCGGACTGGCCACTTCACAAAGGCTTCGGCGTGACATTATCTTGGTGCACTTGCCAGGGTTCGAACTTACAAACACAATTGTCAGCACCCTGAGAAAATAGTTCTATCTCCCAGGATTCCTTTCTGTTAACCCAGGTCATAGGAATCATATATATATAAAGCCAGGATGCTAATTCACTGTTACACAGAACCTGAAGAGGTGCCTACAGTCTTCTGGTCATACCTTTTTTCCTTGAAGGTCTGGCATGTGGGAAACTAGATTGTATTGGCAGCTGACGTGGGGGTGTGAATCAGAGCAAGGTCATTTAGAGAGAAAATTTTTAGTACTTCGTGGTTCCAGCCTTCCATAGCCCAACGCCTTCATCATTTTATTCAGTAGTGCAACCTATCTCAGAAAGCAAGGCAATCCCACAGCACTGTCATACCTGGTAAAAATGATTGCCATCACATGATGGTAAAGATAAGTCTTCCTTGATCTCACACTAGACAGGTTGCCAGGTGTCCTCCTGACTGGGTGAACATCTCTAGCATTTGCCTCTAAAATTCTCCTTTCTAAGCCTTCTTGGCTGACCAAATGTTCCTGGAGACTGAAACATTTTTTTCTTTAGATATGTTAATATATTTGATCAACTTACAGTCTAGTCTCGGAGGCCTGGAAGCTATTTGATCTCTTTAAGGGTACTTTGCATCTCTCCACTCTGATGTCGTGATTTCACAGCTTAACCGCAGAGGACAATCCTGCTTCCCTTACTTCCTTGTTCTTGGGGATGCCTCTGGTAAATCTGTTCTCTCAACAGCTGACACTAGTGAGGCACCCTTGTGGATAGAGAAAGAAGAGGGAACACCAAAGCACCCTTAGTTCTGCTTTCACAATCTTTTTTTCAACTAGGTTTTGCTGCCAGGCACCTAGCACAGTCAACATTTTAACCGTTTCCAGCAAGTTATCAAAAGGAATTGAAATAATTTTATTTTAATATTTAATAATTTTTAATTTATTATATTTAATAATTTTAGTTTAATTTTGGTAGTCAATTTACCTAGAAGGCAAAAAAGGGATAGTTTCACATAACCACCTATATTGGAAAAATAGTTTCTTTTAGGTAATTGGGGTATCCTCCCTGGAGAGTAAGTCCCATCCTCCCATCCCTCCACACCCGTGCTTCATTCTGCCCAAGATTATGCATCTCTGCTAAACTCTCAGGCTGTGCAGAAGCTGCTGGTCCACAAAGCACACTTTGGGTAACAAGGGTGTGTGTTCAGAAGACAGACATGTACCATCAGGCAGGAAGAGCCAAAACGGAGAGTTCAGGGAATAGCGTGATTAGAAGCCTTTCCTAAGAATCTGGTTGGAAAAAAAGAATGGATTGAAAAATTTTCCAAGAAGAAAATATTACTAGACATTATTATGATTCCTTAATGAGGTTTTAACCTGTTCATAAAATTAATTAAGCTTGTAAGTTTATTCATTTTTGAGAGCTAATATTGTTGCCTAATTGTGTTTCATTGCTCTTTTAAAAACTGAAATGTCATTTATTTATTTTCTTGACTTTAAAAAAAAATTGAAATAGAGTTGACATACAATATTAGGTTAGTTTCAGGTTACCACATAGTGATTTGACATTTGTATATATGAAGAAATGATCTCCAGGAGAAGTCTAGTAACTATGTGTCCCCATACAAAATTATTACAATATAATTGATCATATTCCTTATGCTGTAGATTGGATATCTGTGGCTTATTTATTTTATAACTGGAGAGTTTTACTTCTTAATCCCCTTCACCTAATTCACCCCCACCCCCTGCTCCCAGAAATCACTTGTTTGTTCTTTGTGTCTATGACTCTGTTTTCATTTTTTGTTTTTAGATTCCACATATAATTGTCATCATACAGTATTTCTTTTTCTTTCTGACTTGTTTTACTGAGCATAATACCCTCTATATTTATTTTTGTTGCAAATGGCAAAATTTCATTCTTTTTTATGGCTGAATAGTATTCCACTATATATGTATATCACATCTTCTTTATCCCTTTATCCATTGATGAACACTAAGATGTTTCCATATGTTGGACTTTGTAAATAATGCTGCAATGAAAATGGGGCAGCAGATATCTTTTTGTGTTAGTGTTTTGTTTCCTTCAGATAAATATGAAGAAGTGGAATTGTTAGATCACATGGTAGTTCTATTTTGAATTTTTTGAGGAACCTTCATATTTCATAGTGGCTGTACCAATTTACATTCTCACCAACATTCCTTTTCCCCACATCCTCGCTAACACTTGTTATATCTTGTTGTTTTGATGATAGCTATTTCAACAGATGTGAGGTGATGTCTCATGGTTTTGATTTGCATTATTTGAATTTCCCTGATGGTTAGTGATGAGGAGCACCTTTTTACATATCTGTTGGCCATCTGTATATCTTCTTTAGAAAAATGTATATTCAAATCCTCTGCCCATTTTTTAATCAGATTGTTTGGGTTTCATTTTGTTTTGTTTTTTTGCTTGTTGATGGTTTTGTTGGCAGTTGCTTTGCAATGGTTTTTTTAGCTTGATGGAGTCTCAGTTGTGTATTTTTGCTTTTGTTGTCTTTGTTTTTGGTGTCAAATTAACAAAAATCATCACCACAACCCATGTCAAGGAGCTTACCACCAATGTTTTCTTCTATGAGTTTTATGGTTTCAGGTCTTGTGTTCAAGTCTTTAATCCATTTTGAGTTGATTTTTGTGAATAGTATAAGATATGGTCCAGTTTCATTTTTTGCATGGGGCTCTTCTTTTATTCCAACACCATCTATTGAAGAGACTGCTCTTTCCCTCTTGTATATTCTTGGCTCTTTTGTCATAAATTAGTTGGCCATATGTGCATGGGTTTGTTTCTGGACTCTCTATCCTGTTCCATTAATCTATGTACCTGTTTTTATGCCAGTACAATACTGTCTTGATTACTATAGCTTTGTAACAAAGTTTGAAATCATGGTGTGTGATATCTCTAGCTTTGTTTTTTCTCAAGATTGCTTTAGTTATTTGGGGTCTTTGGTGATTCCACAAAAATTTGAGGATTGCTTTTTCTGTTTCTGTGAAAAATGCCATTGGAATTTTGATAGGGATTAAATTGAATTTGTAGATGGCTTTGGGTAATATGGACATTTTAACAATATTCTTCCAGCCTTGAGCAGGGAATATATCAAATATATTTGAGTCAGATTTTATGTTTTTGTGTCTTCTTCAGTTTCTTTCATCAATGTCTTATAGTTTTTAGTGTACAGGTCTTTCACCTCTTTGGTTAAATTGTTTCTAGATTTTTTAAATTCTTTTTGATGCCATTATACATGGGATTTTTTTTCTTAATTTCTTTTTCTGATAGTTTTTAAAGTTAGTGTTAATAATTAATTTTGATTTACTAAAGTTGTAAATCCAAAACCTAGTTGTTTCTTGACATAGAAACCAAACTTATGGTTCCTAAAGGGGAAAGAGAGGGTGAGAGGATAAATTAGAAGTATAAAATAGATAAGCAACAGGACCTACTGTACAGCACAGGGAACTATATTCAGTATCTTATAATAATCTATAATGCAAAATAATCTGAAAAAATATATATAGAGCTGAATCACTTTGCTATATACCTGAAACTAACACAATATTATAAATCAATAAAAAAGTAAACAACAGGAACAACAGCAAAACCTAGTTGTTTCTTAAGCTAAAATCACCTTGCGGGTGTTTCATTCATCAGTCTAACAAACTTTAACAAACACATAAAAGGGCCTTTGACTAATGTTTTACATATTTAAACACCGTCAAGTTTTTAAAATGGTATTTTTATATTTAATAAACTGAGTCCTATTTTAAGTAATCCAGCTTTTAGGCTGACAAACCATCCTATGTGCTTAAATAATTTTTGAAATCTAATAAGTTCAACTTAATAATATAGAATCTTAAATTCTCTTAAAAGTTCTAATATTGTATTTGTAAAATTTCAGCTTTAACATTTCTAATAAATTCTTTCACTACACTTTTAAAAAATGAAATTAGAAGGCCAGCCTCTTGTTGCAAAAGACCACATTCTTTTAAATATTATAATTATCTTCTTAAAACAAAAATTATAAACACTATAGATTTTGATTCTCTTAACACATTTCTATATTAAATTCAAAATATTCACAGAGCTGACAGATACTTACCCCTTATGCAAATAATTATATCATCTCATGTGTTCTTTTTGGTTTACTTTAAAATAATACTTTGGTGGTCTCTTTTCAGTTTGCTAAAATTATATATTTAGTTAGTTAATTGTAGTAAAAAATACGTAACATTAAATTTGCTGTCTTAATCATTTTTAGGTGTACAGTTCAGTGGTGTTAAGTGTATTCACATTGTTTTGCAGCAGACCTCTAGAACTTTTTCATTTTTCAAAACTGAAACACTATACCCATTAAAATCTAATTTCCCCTTTCCCCTACCTTCAGCTCTTAGAGACCACATTTTTACTTCTCCTTTATATTTCTAGGATTTTGGCTACTTTAGATACTTCAGATGAGTAGAATCATGAATTTATTTCACTTAGTGTAATGTCCTCAAGCTTTATCCATGTTGTAAACTGTGACAAGATTTTCTTTTTTGTTTTAAGGCTACATAATATTCCTTTGTATTGTTTCCTGAAGATTTTTAAATACCAGAGAACATGTTCCTTAACTAACTGCCTTGACCAAACATACTGAGCCCTTTGTCTATTCTAAATGTTGTATCTTGTATTCCTTAGATTTAAAACATATGATTTAACAGTCCTGGTTTTCAAGTTAGATTACAACCCTCAACCCAGTTGGCTGTACCAGTTGATTCAATTTTGTGTATCTTTAGCCATTAAGGTATATAACTCCATGATAATTGCTACAATTGTGTATTCTTTTCATCTAATTCTTATCTTTTATGACCACACATCTTTTGTAAATATTGGCATCTGTTGCATGTTGCAAATCTCATGGCTGTGTTTGAGTGTGAAATTGTATCTAAGGTCATCTTGTTCATCCTCTTCTACCTTGACTTGGTGCTGGTCCCATGTGTAGTCTGAGGTCATAAGAGTGGCAGTTGTCTGGCTCTTCCTCTGAGGTATTAATTTCCTCCACAAGATCAGCAGTCTCCAGACACTTCCCATCTTCTATCTTCTCAACCCCATACCCCAACATTTCATATAGTTCTCTAATTTAGAATTTTGATCTTGTTCTTAAAACGAAAAGATGCATAATACAAATTGGCTTAAATGTAGTGTGCTCCAAGATTATCTGTTAACATCTGTTTCCCCCTCAATGTTTTGCCTACCTCACTTAATGTTTTCTTCCTTCTTTCTTTCTTTCCTTCCTGCCTTCCTTCCTTTCTACCTTACTACCTACCTATTATAATGTTGGCCACTTAAATGATGCTCACTGTAGCCACTAAACTATTTTGAATCTCTTTGCACACATGAAGGATTCATAAGTCAAAGTTAGTGGGATTTCTAGGACAAAGAGTATGTGTGTTGTATCAGTAAAGATTAGGTTTGGCTATGAGATAAAGTTTGTTTCTTTCTCACATGAGTCCAAAGATTGGTAAACCAACAGGAAACCCAGGCAATTTCCACCATCTCTAGGGTGCTGCCTTCATCTTCATGGGCCATTATTGATCTCCCCACATCAATCTAGGTCCCAAGCAATGGAAGGAAGAGGCAGGAGAAAGAGGCAAGAGACAATGCCAGCCAGCTATTGCCTGAGGAGAGTTCCCAGAAGTAATCACATTCCATTTCTACTTTGCCTAGAACTTAGTTACATGACCTCAGCAAGCTGCAAGGGCATTTTTTATTCTGGGTGGTCAGGGGCCCAGTAAAAATATATTTCTAAAGGAAGGGAATAATGGATATTGGGAGAAAGGAGAAATCTGAGCCACATTTTAAGACTTTTTGATACACACTTCCAAATTGCTGCCTAGATGGGTTCTAACAACTTGCATGCCCACAAGGAATATATGAGAGTGCTCACGTCCCCATATCCTCACCAACACTAGGTATTATTTTTGCTTTCAACCTGTTGGGTGACAAAAATGGTACCTTGCTTTACTTTGCATTTCCTGAATTATTAGCGCTGCTGTTCTCTTAAGAAATATATGTTTGTTAGCCACTTATCGTTTGGTTTCAAGGGAGATAAAGTGAGACTGATAAAGTGACTCTTTAGGGAGATAAAGTGATGCTTCAAAGCATCACAGAAATGCTGTTTAGAAACAACAGGTGGCAGTGGAGAGAGAAATGGGCTGATTTCTGGGCTGGTAAAGGAGATAGTCTGAGACTGAGACTTAAATGCCAGGGGTCAAGTCAGCAGAAGGCCCCGGCCCTTCAGAGCCCCTTACCCTCACCACCGTCCAAGGATCCGTTCTCTCCTCACCCTGAGGTCCACAGATGCCCCTCTCCCAAGGACTCAACTGTTTGTAACTCCAGGAATGGTTTGGAACCAGGGTGGCCCTTTGTCTTCTCCCACGGCCCGCACCATGAGCGTTGAGGAGAAAGACATGATCCCTGCCGCTGTGGCAGCCAGGGGAGCTTTAGGTACCCTAGACAGTGATGTGTGAACGCTCAGGTCCTTGGAAAGGGGCTGAGACCCAGACTTGTGAGCTCCACAGTCCTGTACTTGAGGAGTCAATAAGGATTTGAGGCTGCCCTTGAATCTAACCGTTATTTAACAACATTAGAACCTTAGGAAGATGTGTTTGGAGGTACATGCAGCTGATTTCCAAACACATCTTTGGAACCTAACCTCTTCACAAGTGGGAGGCACCTATAAATTTGGTTTCATGGGCCTCGGAGAAGCTCACAGGACAATAGCAGAATGGAAAGTTGCAGTTATCCCTCTGTGGGAAGGAGACTGACAATACATTCTCCCTCCCATGTCTTTGACTGAAGGCAGAGAAAGCAGATCTCTGGAAGCAGGGCTTCTTGCAGCAGAATCATGACTGGACAGAGGGCATGGCCTAGTGTCCCTTCTCCAGTGCAGCTCCCATCCCTTTGCCTGGATGTCCATTCTTCTCCTGCTGGATGCTGCTGCAGAGGAAGGGATTCTTGTGATGAATGTTGCCTTTGTGGTGGACTTGACTTTCTTACCCTGTTTTTGTTAGATGGTGGAGGTCAAATGCTAACTTCAAATTAAAGCTGTAATGGGGGCATTGCGGGCAGTCTGGCTTACAGGGAAGACACAGGAAGAGGTTTGGCGCCTTGGTTGCTACTCTGTTGCCTTATAGGCCAGCCCTGGTAGTAGAGGATCTGTTCCCATGGATGTGCCCTGGCTGTCTTTGGCACTCATTAAGAGAACTTTGGAACCATAAATAAGCAGCCTTCACTCCCACACACTGAATTGTATATGATTTCCTGTGCTTAGCAGAGGGGAGTGTGACAATTGATTACCATAGCGCTGAATGAATATTCACAGCTGATTTTTAACTTGGCCAATTGTGTGAAAAACTGAACTGGCTGGAGGCAAATAAGAAACTGGAACTGTGGTCAGTGTTTACATAAAAAATAATTCTTACAGATGAATTTTACTCTTGTTTGAATGTCATGTTTCAATAAGCAATGGGTTTTAAACCCAGGTTTTGGGTTAAGGGCTTAAAGACATCTATAGCTCACTTCAGGACTATTTTCCTTCCAGGAGACAGAAATACCACACAGGTGGCATGTTAGGGGGCCTAATTAGGCTATTTGCCACATAACTCATACATTTCACCCTATTTCTTCTTTTTATATTGGAATATTAGATTGGAATTAACAAAAAGCCTCCTTTTTGGGAGAAAGGGTAACATCTCTTAGGAGCCACTACCTGGAACATCGTGTTTAGAAGGATTCTGAGGCCATGTTTGTGCTAGGAGAGAGAACAGAGTGACTCATTAATGATTTCTGTCATGGTCGTTGGGTGGCCTGAGTGCCCCACATTTGCCATTCCTGTATTAGACTCTGTCTGGCATCCTATGACACATTGGACCTCTCGAGTCCTGGAGCTAGCAATTGAGGATCCTGAGTCATGCACCTGGTCATAGGCTCCTGTTATACCTAACTTCTCCATTTAACTGGGAAGTTTTATGTACTATCCCTTCTCTTGTCTCTAGGAAAAGTGAGTTTCCTCTTTGTGAGCTGGAATATTTAGTAAGCTAACTCAGGATAATATTGTCAGCAATTTTGTTTAGGGCATGGAAAAAGATTTTCAATGGCCACATTTTGCCTCAGTGGCAGCCATAGGAGGGTCTGATGGAGGGGGATCATAGGCTTGGGGACCTGGCCAAATGGGCAAGCCTTTTGGGTAGAGCTGCCCTGCAGGTACTTGCTTCCCCAACCTGGAGATGATGGAGGGACGCATTAAATTCTTTATCCAGGCTTTGTGTCATTTTGTTCTTTTGCTGCTGAAAAGTTTTGGGCTCAGATTTTTCAAGATAAGAAGAGCTAGAGTGCGGGGCAAAAAGCCTTGTTTGGGGCTGTGAAGATTCAGCCTTTGGTAGAGGGCTGTTTTGGGGTGAGCTGGGCCTCTCTAGGGGGTTCTGGGGAACAATAAGAGAATTTAGGGGAGGAGGAGCACCTCTCTGAAGTTGAAGGCAATCAGAACCTTCTGCTCTGGATTTGACTCACACTCGCAGGCTTGTGTAATAATAAAGTTGTGATCTTATCAAATATTTCCCAACAACCTTGGTGTGTAGATTCTTTTAAGCAGACCCTTTTGAGTACAGTTAGAAGTGAGACAATCCTGTTAAGCTAGCCAGAGAGACCCTGAACTGACTACAAAATCAGATAGTTTGTTCCCAAGTATACCTACCCGTGATGCCATTTCTGCCACTGGGAGTGAATTTTTTCATGTTTCCATAGGGATCCTGTATTCTGTTGCCATGGAGTCCAATTTCGTTCAGAGGAACGTACCAGTAAATACTGGGAAAGATTCTTTGTCCATGTACTGCACTAGCAGAAATTCCAATTTTCCCACACATCTATTGGAACCTAACTTATGTTGTCAGGTTTTGGTCATTGGTGTCTGCTAGTAGTGAAGATTGGAAATCTGATAAAGCAAAAAAGTTTCCCTGCATTGTTTATTGATTATAAATGCTTGCTCACTACTTAGGATTTTATAGATAGAAATCATGAATTTAATAATGAGAATAGAAACCACTATGAATTCAAGATAGCCTCCATCTAAACAGATGGAAATCTTGTCTGCTGCCTGTTTTTTGCTTAAGAAAGCCTGACTTTAGAGTCCCATGGAGACAGGGCCACGTGGAAACAATGGAAAGCTTTACCTTATCTCTAGAAAATGAGTTTCTGCAATTTCAGTCTTTGCAGGACAGGTAGAATTTTTATAGTCCTCATAATGTATGCAGTCTCCTTACAGGGATACATAATAGCTGAAATAAAAGCTCAGAACTGAGAAGCATTTTTTTTTTATTGCACTATGGTTCAAATCTTTTTAGAGAAAAAAACTAATTAAAAAGTAATGGAAAAATTACATTTTGATCTAAGTGACCAAACACAAAACACTAACATGCCCAGGTGATGACAGAACTTGCATTTTTTAGTCTAGGATAATGTGCCGAGACCAGCTCGGCGACTTGAGGTGAGTGACGGGTGCCGCAAGCTTGAAGAAGACACAGACACAGACTGAAGAGAAAAGTGGGACCGGGGGGGGGGGGGGGGGGATTCAAGACCTCTCGGATCAAGAGCCCTGCTGACTCATCCCAGGCTGCTTTTATTGAGTTCGTGGGCTAACATTCTCAGGTTACACTCATAAACAATCAAAGGCCTCACATGACTGAGGCAATTATCTTTGTTTACTTCCTGGGTCCGAGTTGAGCAGGTGTGGATTTGAGCTGGGCCTGGAGAGCAAAACAGCCCTGGGGGCAGGAGACCTCTCTCAAAAGGATTAAGGGTCTGTGCCCCACCCGTGTTGGCCCCTCTGCAACTGTGCCTGTCTTAGGTTGTTCCTCCCTTGAGGAATCTTACCCGTCTCTGGCTAACCAGTCATCCTCCAGGGCCAAACACGGTGATATAAGGAAGGTTCTATGCACCACCCCTGTTGGCCCCTCTGCGGCTGTGCCTGTCTTAGGTTGTTCCTCCTCTGAGGAATCTTACCCGTCTTTGGCTAACCAGCCATCCCTCAGGACCAAACGGTGATATTAGTCTCCACGCCCCGCACCCTCAGCTCCTCCACTGCTCAAGCAGGACATTCTGAATCCCATCGCTCGGCCCACATACTTCAACATTTTCAAGGTTTCAGAAAGGTTCCCGAATGTCTTCCCACAATAATGGCTGTCAGCACTTTTACAGATAATCCAGTGGTAAACCTACTACTTCTCTCCAACCACACACACAGATGCTAAAGGGAGAGAGAGACTGAGGCACCAATAGCAGGCAATGCTCCTTGGGCACTGTTCTTTCCTTAAGCTACAGTAACATCCCAAGTTCCAGATGTAGTTTTTTCTTGATGAATAATTCTTTTTTTTTTAAGCTCTTTATTGGAATATAATTGCTTTACACTGTTGTGCCAGTTTTTGAGGTACACCAAAGTGAATCAGCTGTATTTATACATATACCCCCACATCCCCTCCCTCCTGTGACTCCCTCCCACCCTCCCTATCCTGGCCCTCTAAGTCATCACCCATTATCGAGTTTATCTCCCTATGTTATGCAGCAACTTCCCACTAGCTATCTATTTTACATTTGGTAGCATATATATGTCAGTGCTGCTCTCTCACTTAGTCCTAGCTTCCCCTTCGCCCCCCCCCACCCCATGTCCTCAAGTCCATTCTCTACCTTGATGAATAATTCTTAAACAGATTTAAAGGAAATCATCTAGTGTTCCAAGAGAACCACCACGTAGAAAAGCAGTCTTCTCAGTTAGGTCACAGAGGGCAGCATGATCTGAAGGTGGGCCT
This sequence comes from Hippopotamus amphibius kiboko, assembly GCF_030028045.1. Lineage (NCBI taxonomy): Eukaryota > Metazoa > Chordata > Mammalia > Artiodactyla > Hippopotamidae > Hippopotamus > Hippopotamus amphibius. Next base: position 172,517,780 of record NC_080186.1, on the reverse strand, counting down.
CCCCTGCCAGCTGGGCTCATTGGAGGAGCAGAGGCTGTATGGCAAGTCCAAAGATATGGCACCCAAACTGAGGTTTAAGCTTTCAAAACAACTGAGTTAATTTATTGAACTTAGCATATAACTGAAGGACAGAAAAAAAAATTGTGCTACCTCAAATGAAATCCATCTGTTGATCAAGGGAGGAGAATGGATTTCCAGAAACTTGGACCCTGGCATTAGCCCCACATGTGAGCTACTGAGCACTCATTCCTGCATTCATTCTTGCATTATTGAGTAATAGTGGGAAATGCATTGTGCTAGATCCCCGTTCTCAAAACTTTATATTTGACATGTAAATTTTTATTGAAGACTTTCGGAACACTTGGAGTAAAGGCATGTTTCAAACTTATTTGGCCATGAAATTCCCTACTGCTCCACCCCTCTTTTCTACTTCTTCCAAGAACACGGTGGAACTAATAGTCTGCAGAGTCTACTTATTTGGGAACAATGCTGTAAGGTATTTGGTTTGCTTTTATATAACCTTAGGCTGGTAATTATAAATAACTTTATCAGAGACTCTTTGGATCTTTATTTTCTTGTGTTTTTTTTCTAGCTTTATTGAGATATTATTAACATATAAGATTATGTAAGTTTAAGGTATACAATGTGATAATTTGAAAGACTTACATATTACAAAAGGATTACCATAATAGGGTTACTTAACTCGTCCAACATCTTACACAATTACCATTTCTTTTTTGTGGTAAGAATATTTAACATTTACTCTCTTAACAGCTTTCAAGTATATAATACAATATTGTTAACTATAGTCACCCTGCTGTACATTAAATCCCAAGAACTTATTAATCTTACAGTTGGAAGTTTATACCCTTGGATAAACATCTCCCCATTTCCCTCACCCCCACCCCCCAACACCCTGCCCTGGCAACCACCATTCTACTCTCTGTTTCTATTAGTTCAGCTTTTTCAGATTCTGCATATAAGTGATATCATACAGTATTTGTCTTTCTCTGTCTGACTTATTTCACTTAGAATAATGCTCTCAGGGCCATCCATGTTGTCACACGTGGCAGGATTTCCTTCTTTTTTATGCATGAATAATATTTCACTGTGTGTGTGTGTGTGTGTGTGTGTGTGTATCTCACATTTTCTTTATCCACTCATCAGCCAGAGAACATTTGGATTATTTTCATATCTCGGCTATTATGAATACTGCTACAATAAACAGGGGAGTGTAGATATCTCTTTGAGATATTGAATTTATTATCTTTGGATATGTACCCAGAAGTAGGATTTCTAAATCATACGGTAGTTCAATTTTTGATCTTTTGAGTAGCCTCCATACTGTTTCCGATTAGTGGCCATATCAATTTTCATTCCTACAAAGAGTGCACAAGGGTTCCCTTTTCTCTATATCCTCACCAACACTTATTAACTCTTGTTTTTTGACAGTTGCCATTCTAATAGATGTGAGATGAGGTGATATCTCATTGTGGTTTTGATTTGCATTTTCCTGATGATTGGTGATGACGAGCATCTTTTCGTGTACCTATTGGTGTGTGATCCCTTTTTATATATTATTGAATTCAGTTTGTTAGCATTTTGTTGAGGATTTTTGTGTCTCTATTCATCAGAAATATTGCAGTATCTTTGGTTTTGGCATTAGGGTAGTGATGACCTCGTGGAATGGGTTTGGGAGTTTTAGCATAGTTTGAGAAGGATAGGTGTTAGCTCTTCTTTATGTTTGGTAGTATTTTCATGTGAAACTGTCCAGTCCTGGACTTTTGCTTGTTGGAAGCTTTTTGGTTACTGATTCAAATTCACTACTAGGAATCAGTCAGCTCAGATTATCTACTTTTTGACTCAGTCTTGGAAGATTAGCTCTTTCTCTAGGAATGTTTCCATTTCTTCTAGGTTGTCCAATTAGTTGACATATAACTGTTTGTAGTATTCTATTATGATTGTTTGTATATCTGTGATATCAGTTGAAATTTCTCCTTTTTATTTTATTTATTTGGGTACTCTCTCTTTTATTAATGAGGCTAACTAAAGACATGAAATTTTTTAATCATTTCAAAAAACCAGCTTTTGTTTTCATTGACTCTTTCTATTATTTTGGGGTCTATTTTATTTATTTCTGCTCTGATCTTTATACTTCCTTTCTTCTGCTAACTTTGGGCAGAACAAACTTTGTTTCTTTTTTTTCAAATTCCTTAGTTAAGTTATTTATTTGAGATTGTTCTTATTTCTTGAGGTAGGCCTGTATTGCTGTAAACTTCCCTCTTAGAACTGCTGTTGCTGTGTCCCATAGATTTTGAAAAGTTGTGTTTTTATTTTCATTAGTCTCAAGGTATTCTCTGATTTCATCTTTGATTTCTTCATTGATCTACTGATTTATTTAGTAGCATGTTGTATGCTGTCCATGTGTTTGTGTTTTTTCCATTTTTCTTCTTGTAATTGATTTCTAGTTTCATACTGTTGTGGTTGGAAAAGATGCTTGATATAATTTCTGTTCTCCTAAATTTGTCGAGACTTGTTTTGTGTCCTAGATGTGATCCATCCTGGAGAATGTTCCATGTGCCCTTGAGAGAATGTGTATTCTGCTCTTTTTGGGTGGAATGTCCTGTAGATATCTAAGTCCAACTAGCCTAGTATGTCATTAAGGCCACTGTTTTCTTATTGATTTTCTGTCTGAATGTTCTTTCCATTGATGTGAGTGGGGTGTTAAAGTCTCCTAGTCCCTCCAAGTTGATTTGTATTATTTCTTTAGATTCTACATGTGTGATACTATATAATATTTGTCTTTGGCCTACTTCACTTAGTTTGTTAATCTCTAGGTCCATCTATGTTGCTGCAAATGGCAATATTTCATTCTTTTTTATGGCTGAGTAATATTCTATTTATATATTCCACATCTTCTTTATCCATTCATATGTTGATGGACATTTAGGTTGCTCCCATGTCTTGGCTACTGTAAATAGTGCTGCTATGAACAGCGGCTTGCATGTATCTTTGTGATTTAGAGTTTTCATCTTTTCCAGATATATGCCCAGGAGTGAGATTGGTAGATCATGTGGTAACTCTATTTTTAGTTTTTTAAGGAACCTACATACTGCTTTCCATAGTGGCTGTGCCATTTCCCACTAACAGTGTAGGAGGGTTCCCTTTTCTCCATACCCTCTCCAGCATTTATTATCTGTAGAGTTTTTATGATGGCCATTCTGACCAAAGTGAGATGATACCTCACTGTGGTTTTGATTTGCATTTCTCTAATAATTTGCAATGTTGAACATCTTTTAATTGTACACATCTTTTGTATCCATTCATACATTGGTGGGCATTTGGCTTGTTTCCATATATTAGCTAATGTGAATAATGCTGCAACAAACATGGTAGTGCATAAACGAGGGTGAGTCAAAAATTATCCATACTCTTGCTGTAGACTTTATTTTAATTAACTTTTAGAGAAGACAAATACATCATTTTTTTGACATAATCTCCTTGCTTTTCCATACATTTTGTCCATCTGTCAACAAGCTTTTGTATTCCCTCATTAAAAAATGTTTTAGGCTGAGCTGTGGGCCATGAATGCACAGCTGTCTTCACTTCTTCATCAGAAGTGAAGCTTCATCCTCGTAGGGCTGCTTTCAGGGGACCAAACAGGTGAAAGTCTGATGAAACAAGATCAGGAATATAGGGCAGATGCTTTCACACCTCAAAACGAAATAATCCACAACAGACTTAGGTTTCAAGAAGTTTGTGTGAGATGGGTACCAAAACAACTCACAGAAAAGCATAAACAGAGCATTTGGATATCTGCAAACAAAATTTGGACTGATACTCTAAGGAAGGTGAAAGTTTCTTAAAGAGAATCATTACTTGTGACAAGACATGGATTCATCACTACAAGCCTGAGAGTAAATGGCAGAGTATGGAATAGAAACGTTCTCAATTGCTGACCAAGAAAAAGTTCAAAAATCAACCATCAGCTGGAAAATTGATGCTTACAGTTTTCTGGGATTCTCAAAGGCCAGCATTGGAACATTATCAGGAAAAAGGTTCAACAATCAACAGTGCTTGTTACAGTGAGATGTTTTTTGAAGAGCTGAAGCCTAAACCTCAGATTAAATGCAGAAGACTGCTACCCAAGGGTGTTGTGATCTTGCATGACAATGTACGTCTGCACATTTCTCTCTGCACTGTCACCACTCTGCAAAAACTTCATTTTGAGGTGTTAAAGCATCCTCCCTATAGTCCTGATCTTGCTCCATTGGATTTTCACCTGTTTGGTCCCCTGAAAGCAGCCCTATGAGGATGAAGATTTACTTTTGATGAAAAAGTGAAGAGAGTGGTGCATTTGTGGCTTGCAGTTCATCCTAAAACATTTTTTAATGAGGGAATATGAAAGCTTGTTGACAGATGGACACTGTATGGAAAAGCAAGGAGATTATGTCAAAAAATGATGTATTTGTCTTTTCTAAAAGTTGATTAAAATAAATTCTACAGCCAGAGTGTGGGTAATTTTTGACTCACCCTCATATCTTATAGATATCCTGTTTGTATCAGAGTATTTTAAATTTGACTATGTACTTACCTTTACCAGTGTGTTGTATATTTTCATATTTTAATTTTAATAATTAACATCCTTTTATTTCAGCTTGAAGAACTCCTTTTAGTATTTCTTAAAAACAGTCATGGGGGTGATGAACTCCCTCAGTTTTTGTTTGGGAGAGTTTTTATTTCTCCCGCATTTTGAAGGACGACTTTGCTGAATAGAGTATTCTTGCTTGGCAGTTTTTGTCTTTAGGAACTTGGAGTACATCATTCCATTATCAACAGGCCTCTAAGGTTTCTGCTAAGAAATCTGCCTGTAGTTATATGGGGGCTTCCTTGTGAGTTACAAGCTTCTTTTCTCCTACTATTTTTAAGATTCTCTCTTTGTCTTCAGTTTTTGACAGTTTTATTATAATGTGTCTTAGAGAAGACCTCTTTAAGTTAAATTTGTTTGGTGACTTATGAGGTTCATGTACTTAAATATCCAAATCTCTCCCACATTTGGGAAGTTCTCAGTCATTTCTTTAAATAAGCTTTCTGCCTCCTTTTGCTTCTCTTTTCTTTCATGATTTGCTGCTGGCTTCCTTTATGGTATCCCATACAGGCTTTCTTTGCTCTTTTTTATTCTTTTTTTCTTTGTTCTCCTGTGACAGAATAATATTAAAATATCTGTCTTCCTCTTCACAAATTCTTTTCTTGTTTGTTTGTTTGATAAATTCTTCTGTTGATGCTCTCTATTGCATTTTTCATTTTATTCATTATATTCTTCAGATCCAGAATTTGTTTGGTTCTTTTTAATGATTTCTATCTCTTTGTCAAACTTCTTGTTTTGCTTGTGTATTATTTTCCTGATCTTATTGAATTGTCTTTCTGCATTTTCTTGTAGCTTATTGAACTTCCTTTAAAAAAGCTATTTTGAGTTCTTTATTGGGTGAATTGCTGATCTCCATGTCTTTGATGTTGGTTACTGGAGGATTATTGTGCTCCTTTGGTGGTGTTATGTTTCCTTGACATTTAAAGTTCCTTAAATTCTTTTGTTTCTGTTTGCACATTTGCATTAGCAGTCACCTCCTCAGTCCTTGCTGACTGACTTTGACAGATAAAATATCTGCTGTCAGCTCTGCTAGGGATTCTGAGGCTTTCCCAGACCTTCTGTTGATATGCCTGATCCATGCTTCTCGTTCCCTCTTGTATGAGAGTTCTTAAACTTGTATGCCTTCTCTACATCCTGCAGTGTATCAGGCCAGGTGCTGACAGCCTTCTCAAGGGCAGAGCTAAAGCTCAAGTTGGTGGTCTCTCCCTGGTCCATAGATTGGGACCAGCTTTCTTCATGTGTTCAGTAGCAATTTGCCAAAACCCATTCTCACCACTTTTGGGAGCATGCACAGAAAGCTGGACAAAAAGTAGGGAGTGGTGTTGGGTGGGGTACAAAGAGCACTGGGAATGCCTGTAGACCAGTTAGGGCTATACACAGGCTAGACATCCCCTCTGGCTCATGGGTGGGCTCATGGGTGTGACACAGGTAGTAGGATCCACGTTCTTTTAACGCCCTCTGAGATTTCTATCTGCTTCTCTCCTAGACTCTTCCCTCCCCCAAGTCATGCAGCTTACAACTCAGTACTCTGAATGTGGTGAGAGGGAAAGGGGCCTCTTTGACAAAGTCCTACACAGCTGGGGAAGCTGTCCCCACACTCACATGTACTAGATTTCCCCCACATGAGAAATCATAGGTCGAGAAGGATTTGGCTTGAGCTGTGCTGCCTTGGCAGGAGAGGTGAGTGCGTAAGGTCTAACTGTTCCTCTTACCCTCTCCAGTGTGTCCAAACTTGTATTTTTTTGCTCCAGTGATGTGCTGGAGCTTCTCCACTGGAAACCTGTACTTCTACAAAGGCTCTCTCATCCATGGGTGATTGTCTAAGACATTGTCTCCAGGGGCTTCTGGACCATGGCCAAGATGGACTGGAAACAGTTCATGGGTCACTTAGTGTCCACAGCTGGGACTGAGGTCTGTATGCCTATTACCTGATGCACAGGTCAGTGAGGCAGCTTCTGGGTCGCTTAGTGTATGGTGCTGGATTCCATAGCTCCCACAAATACACTTTTATCCATGGGTGAGAGCGCTGAATTATTGCTCTTGAGGCAGGATACTGTGATAGATTTCTTTTTCAGGCTATGTCACTCTAATTTCTTCTAAGGACAGTGATAATGTCTGTTTTAACAACTGAAGAAAGGGAAATTTTTAGTTGAGTCATGACAGGATATAGCAGACACTTCCTTCCCTTCAACATTGCATAGAGAGCAGACGGCCTCGGACACCGGAAAGGGCTGCGGAGAACCAGACATAGCCGGTAGGGAGGCATCTACGAGGGCTCAAAGAGGGTGAAGCGGCGGAGCTGTGGCAGACGGGAGGGAGTGAGAAACATACGGAGGGTCCGCAGCGCAGCTCAGCGTTCCCGGACCGAGACATCGATCCGCGGCTGAACGGAGGGTCCAGGAGCGGGAGCGTGGGAACCGGAGAGCTGGTTCAGGGGGAGAAACATTGTTGCCGGTAGGGTGACGGACCGAGAGGACAGGAGGGAGGAGGTCTGCGGAGAGGAGTGCCGATCCCTGAGAGCTGCCCGGCCATGATGGCGGCTGGAGGCTGCAGGCTCCCGGGCGGGGGGGAGGAGCCGCGCGCATAGCCTCTCTCTCTCTTTCTGCACCTCTGCAACAGGCAGCGGAGAGACGCCCTGCGGGGCCACATAAGGCGCTCAGGGATAACAAGCACCCTCAGGCACTCGGGCGGGGCTAGATTAAAACTCCTTGCAACGCCAGCAGCAGGGAGGCTGCCGAGAGAAAAAAAAAAAAAAAAAACCAGCATCAAAAAGAAAAAACCCCGAGAGAGGCCCAACTCTAAGACTTTCTGTGTACGCCTGAGCCACCAGCGCCCTCTGCAACAGGCACCTCCAAGCCTGACTGAAACAACAGTGCGCCACTGCTCACTCCCTCCCAGGAGAAGGAGCCACTATTGCACCCTCTCCCTCCCCACACACTGAGGCTTACAGACGAACAATAAAGGAACCTCTGCTGGTCACAGAATAACGCAAAAAAAAAAAACCCAAGGCAAGGAAAAGGACACTTACAGCTGAGACGCTAAGGAAACAGAAATAGTAGTATCAATACCTATTGAACTGGTCCATGCGGGGATCAGTTCTGGATTTTTTTTTTTTTTTTTCTTTTTTTTCTTTCCTTTCTCTTTTTTTTTTTTTTTTTTGATTTATTAAATACGATCTTAGCCCTAAGGGATCTACAAGTTTTACAATATAATTTTATAAGGATATTTTTTACTCTTTTTTTTTTTTTTTTTTTTTTTTTTTTTTTTTTTGCCTTTTAAAATACTTCTATATCTAGCTAAGTTTTTGGTAGTATGGACAAAATATCTTTCATACTTTCCTTTCATCCCTTTCTTTTATACACTTCTATTCCTTTCTTTTTCTTTGCATATTTCCAACCACATTACGCTCTTCTGTTCCCCTTTCTTCCAGCCATTTTAAGTGTATTTTATCTTAACATACTTATAAGCAACACTATCGGTCTGCTCAGACTCCTTGCTCTATTCTCCAGATGATGCACTGCCTTGGTATTAATATTAGGCTTTTGTCTTTATCTTAGTTCTTAGTACAGTTGTCTAATTACATTCTGAGAATCTCCATTCTCTCTGGTCGTACTCCAGCTCATTTCTATATTTGATCCTAGCTTACAAAATCTCCCTGGATTGATGTTTGTAGGTGTAGGGTGTTATTTGTTGTTTGTTTGCTTTTGCTTTTGTCTCTGATTTGTTCTGTTTCAGTTGTCAATTTCTGCTGGGTTTCTCTCTGAATATCTGATAGCACACTGGGGTTCTGTCAGGTCTTTCTAGAGCCTTATGTCCTAACGGATTTAATAATTGTGTGTCTTATACATGTATGTGTTTCCTAGACTGAATATTCGTCTAATCCAATACTTGGACATTAGTCTGAGGCTTGGACAGTCTTCTATAAACACCTCTATCACCAGGACAAGCAACCCCAAAAGCTTGGACAACCATGAGGAAACAAAAAAGCACCATGCAGGCAAAGGAGCAGGAAAAAAACCCACAAGACCAAATAAATGAGGAGGAAATAGGAAAAATGCCTGAAAAAGAATTTAGAGTAATGATAGTAAAAATGATACAAAATCTCGATAACAAATTAGAGAAAGTACAAGAAACAGTTCATAAGAACTCAGAAAAACAAACAGCAATGGATAACAAAATAACTGAAATTAAAAATACTCTAGATGCTATTACCAGCAGAATGACTGAGGCAGAAGAACGAATAAGTGAGTTGGAAGATAGAATGGAAGAAATAAACGCCACAGAGCAGGAAAAAGATAAAAAAATAAAAAGACTAGAAGACAGCCTCAGAGACCTCAGTGATAACCTTAAACGTACCAACATTCGAATTATAGGCATCCCAGAAGAAGAAGAAAACAAGAAAGGGTCTGAGAAAATATTTCAAGACGTTATAGTGGAAAACTTCCCCAACATGGGAAAGGAAATAATGAACCAAGTCCAAGAAGCACAGAGAGTCCCATACAGAAGAAACCCAAGGAGAAATACACCAAGACACATATTAATCAAACTAACGACAATTCAACACAAAGAAAAAATATTAAAAGCAGCAAGAGAAAAGCAACAAACAACATATAAGGGAAAACCCATCAGGATAACAGCTGACCTTTCTACAGAAACTCTGCAGGCCAGAAGGGAATGGCAGGATATACTGAAAGTCCTGAAAGAGAGAAACCTACAGCCAAGAATACTTTACCCAGCAAGAATCTCATTCAGATTTGAGGGAGAAATCAAAAGCTTTCCAGACAAGCAAAAGTTAAGAGAATTCATCACCACCAAACCATCCTTACAACAAGTGCTAAAGGAACTTCTCTAAGTAGGAAACACAAGAAAAGGAAAACACCTACAAATACAAACCCAAAACAATTCAGAAAATGGTAATTGGAACACACATGTCAATAATCACTTTAAATGTAAATGGATTAAATGCTCCAACCAAAAGACACAGACTGGCTGAATGGATACAAAAACAAGACCCTTCTATATGCTGCCTACAAGAAACCCACTTCAGACCAAGGGATACATATAGACTGAAAGTGAAGGGATGGAAAAAGATATTCCACGCAAATGGAAGTCAAAAGAAAGCTGGAGTAGCAATACTCATATCAGACAAATTAGACTTGAAAGTAAAGACTATTAAAAGAGACAAGGAAGGGCACTACATAATGATCAAGGGATCCATCCAAGAAGAACAGATAACAATGGTAAATATCTATGCCCCCAATATAGGAGCACCTCAATACATAAGGCAAATGCTAACAGCTATAAAAGGGGACATCGACAGTAACACAATTATAGTGGGAGACTTGAACACCCCACTTACATCAATGGACAGATCATCCAAACAGAAAATAAATAAAGACACACAAGCTTTAAATGACACATTAGACCATCTCGACTTAATTGATATTTATAGGACATTCCATCCAAAAACGACAGACTACACTTTCTTCTCAAGTGCACACGGAACATTTTCCAGGATAGATCACATCTTGGGTCACAAATCAAACCTCAGCAAATTCAAGAAAATTGAAATCATATCAAGCATCTTCTCAGACCACAACGCCATGAGACTAGATATCAATTACAGGAAAAAAACTGCAAAAAATACAAACACATGGAGGCTAAACAATTCACTATTAAACAACCAAGGAATCACTACAGAAATCAAAGAGGAAATCAAAAAGTATCTAGAAACAAATGACAACGAAAACACAACAACCCAAAACCTATGGGACGCAGCAAAAGCAGTTCTAAGAGGGAAGTTTATAGCAATACAGTCCTACCTTAAGAAACAAGAAAATGATCGAATAAACAACCTAACCTTACACCTCAAACAACTAGAGAAAGAAGAACAAAGAAACCCCAAAGTGAGCAGAAGGAAAGAAATCGTAAAGATCAGAGCAGAAATAAATGAAAAAGAAAGGAAAGAAACCATAAGAAAAATAAATAAAACTAAAAGCTGGTTCTTTGAGAAGATTAACAAAATTGATAAACCATTAGCCAGACTCATCAAGAAAAAAAGGGAGAAGATGCAAATCAACAGAATTAGAAATGAAAAAGGAGAAGTCACAACGGACACCTCAGAAATACAAAACATCATGAGAGACTACTACAAGCAACTATATGCCAATCAATTGGATAACCTGGAAGAAATGGATACATTCTTAGAAAAATACAATCTTCCAAGACTGAACCAGGAAGAAATAGAAACCATGAACAGACCAATCACAAGTACAGAAATTGAGGCAGTGATTAAAAATCTCCCAACACACAAAAGCCCAGGACCAGATGGATTCACAGGCGAATTCTATCAAACATTTCGAGAAGAGTTAACACCTATCCTTCTCAAACTCTTCCAAAATATTGCAGAAGGCGGAGCACTCCCAAACTCATTCTATGAGGCTACCATCACCCTGATACCAAAACCAGGCAAAGATGTCACAAAAAAAGAAAACTACAGACCAATATCACTGATGAATATAGATGCAAAAATCCTCAACAAAATACTAGCGAACAGACTGCAACAGCACATTAAAAAAATCATACACCACGATCAAGTGGCGTTTATCCCTGGGATGCAAGGATTCTTCAATATACGCAAATCAATCAACGTGATACATCATATCAACAAATTGAAGGATAAAAACCATATGATCATTTCAATAGATGCAGAAAAAGCTTTTGACAAAGTTCAACATCCATTTATGATAAAAGCTCTCCAGAAAATGGGCATAGAAGGAAATTACCTCAACATCATAAAAGCCATATATGACAAACCAAAAGCCAACATTGTTCTCAATGGAGAAAAACTGGAAGAATTCCCTCTAAGAACAGGAACAAGACAAGGGTGTCCACTCTCACCACTGTTATTCAACATAGTTTTGGAAGTGTTAGCCACAGCAATCAGAGAAGAAAAAGAAATTAAAGGAATCCAAATTGGAAAAGAAGAAGTAAAATTATCACTCTTTGCAGATGACATGATACTATATATAGAAAACCCTAAAGACTCTACCAGAAAACTGCTAGCACTCATTGATGAGTTTAGTAAAGTAGCAGGATACAAAATTAATGCACAGAAATCTCTTGCATTCCTATACACGAACAACGGAAGAGCAGAAAGAGAAATTAAGGAAACTCTCCCATTCACCATTGCAACCAAAAGAATAAAATACCTAGGAATAAACCTGCCTAAGGAGGCAAAAGATCTGTATGCAGAAAACTTTAAGACATTGATGAAAGAAATCAAAGATGACATAAACAGATGGAGGGATATACCATGTTCCTGGATTGGAAGAATCAACATCGTGAAAATGACTGTACTACCCAAAGCAATTTACAGATTTAATGCAATCCCGATCAGATTACCAATGGCATTTTTCACAGAACTAGAGCAAGAAATCTTACGATTTGTATGGAAACGCAAAAGACCCCGAATAGCCAAAGCAATCTTGAGAAGGAAATATGGAGTTGGTGGAATCAGGCTTCCTGACTTCAAACTATACTACAAGGCCATAGTGATCAAGACAGTATGGTACTGGCACAAAAATAGAAAGGAAGATCAATGGAACAGAATAGAGAACTCAGAAGTAAGCCCAAACACATATGGGCACCTTATCTTTGACAAAGGAGGCACGAGTATACAATGGAAAAAAGACAGCCTCTTCAATAAGTGGTGCTGGGAAAATTGGACAGCAACATGTAAAAGAATGAAATTAGAACACTTCCTAACACCATACACAAAAAGAAACTCCAAATGGATTAAAGACCTACATATAAGGCCAGACACTATCAAACTCCTAGAGGAAAACATAGGCAGAACACTCTTTGACATACATCAAAGCAACATCCTTTTTGACCCACCTCCTAGAATCATGGAAATAAAATCAAGAATAAACGAATGGGACCTCATGAAACTTAAAAGCTTTTGCACAGCAAAAGAAACCATAAACAAGACTAAAAGGCAACCCTCAGAATGGGAAAAAATAATTGCCTATGAAACAACGGACAAAGGATTAACCTCCAAAATATACAAGCAGCTCATGCAGCTTCATACCAAAAAAGCAAATAACCCAATCCACAAATGGGCAGAAGACCTAAATAGACATTTCTCCAAAGAAGACATACAGATGGCCAACAAACAAATGAAAAGATGCTCAACATCACTCATCATCAGAGAAATGCAAGTCAAAGCCACAATGAGGTATCACCTCACACCAATCAGAATGGCCATCATCACAAAGTCTGGAAACAACAAATGTTGGAGAGGGTGTGGAGAAAAGGGAACTCTCCTGCACTGTTGGTGGGACTGTAAGTTGGTACAGCCACTATGGAAAACAATTTGGAGGTTCCTTAAAAAACTACAAATAGAACTACCATATGATCCAGTAATCCCACTCCTGGGCATATACCCAAAGAAAACCATAATCCCAAAAGAAACTTGTACCATAATGTTTATTGCAGCACTCTTTACAATAGCCAGGACATGGAAGCAACCTAAATGCCCATCAACAAATGAATGGATACAGAAGATGTGGCATATATATACAATGGAATATTACTCAGCTATAAAAAGGGATGAGATGGAGCTATATGTAATGAGGTGGATAGACCTACAATCTGTCATACAGAGTGAAGTAAGTCAGAAAGAGAAAGACAAATATTGTATGCTAACTCACATATACGGAATCTAAAAATGGTACTGATGAACTCAGTGACAAGAACAGGGAAGCAGATACAGGGAATGGACTGGAGAACTCGAGGTATGGGAGGGGGCGGGGGGTGAAGGGGAAACTGAGAAGAAGCGGGAGAGTAGTACAGACATATATATACTACCAACTGTAAAATAGTCAGTGGGAAGTTGTTGTATAACAAAGGGAGTCCAACTCGAGGATGGAAGATGCCTTAGAGGACTGGGGCAGGGAGGGTGGGGGGGAATCGAGGGGGGGGCATCAAGGAAGGGAGGGAATATGGGGATATGTGTATAAAAACAGTTGATTGAACCTGGTGTACCCCCCCAAAAAAAAAAAAATAAAATAAAATAATAAAAAAAAAAAAAAAAAAAAAAACATTGCATAGAAGATTTATCTGTTTACTCTCTTCATCATTTGGTACAGCATTGATGGGCCTCTCCTTCAAGTATTGAACTGTTAGTAACAGAGATATTTCATGGCAAACAATTTTTTACCAGAAGTGATGTTCTCGGTGAGTCAGTGCATATGAAGCAGATCTTGATATTAAATTCAAAATAGCTATATACATGATAGATTTGCAGTTGATATGGAGGTAAATAATAAAATTAAGAGAAAAGGATGGTTAAGTTTAAAATGTGATCTGTCAGAGAACTGGAAAGTTCTTTATTCTGAACATTTTAGGACCTTCACTGATGTTTTTATAAAGCAGCCTAATAATCTTTGCTGGAGGTGGCAAACTAGCAGGCTGGATGATTTGATACATAGTCATGTTTTGTTTGGTCTGTGTAGTATTTTACATGTAAAGAATGTTTAACATGAAACCTAGGACTTTAATCTTCCCAGAAAAAATTGGGAACTTTGTAACACTGGCTTGACATTCTTATTTGGCAGTAGACAGGAGACACCAAAGAGGAGCCTACCCTTTTATTTATTTATTTTTAATTAAGGTAAAATTGACATATTACATTAGTTTCAGGTGTACAGCATAATGATTCAATATTTGTATATTTTGTGAAATGATTATTATAGTAAGTCTGGTTAACACTCATTACTATACATAGTTAGAAAATATTTTTTTCTTGTGATGAGTGCTTTTATGATCCATTCTCTTAGTACCTTTCAGACATGCAATACAGTATTATTGACTGTAGTCACCATGCTGTACATTACATTCCCATGAGGTATTTATTTTATAACTGGAAGTTTGTACCTTTTGACCTCCTGGAGCTGCCCCTTTTTATTTTTTATTTATTTTTAAGAATTTTATTGAGATATAATTGACATACAATAAACTGCATAAATTTACAGTGTACAATTTGATTTTTTTTTATTAGTAATGTATACGTGGCAATCCCAATCTCCAACTTCATTTCCCCCTAACACCCCTGCCCCCGCTTTACCCCCTTGGTGTCCATATATTTGTTCTCTACATCTGTCTCTTTTCCTGCCTTGCAAACTGGTTGATCTGTACTGTTTTTCTAGATTCCGCATATATGTGTTAATATACGATATCTGTTTTTCTCTTTCTGACTTACTTCACTCTGTATGACAGTCTCTAGGTCCATCCATGTCTCTACAAATGTCCCAATTTCTTTCCTTTTTATGGCTGAGTAATATTCCATTGTATATATATACACCATATCTTCTTTATCCATTCATCTGTTGATGGACATTGAGGTTGCTTCCATGACCTAGCTGTTGTAAATAGTGCTGCAGTGAACATTGGGTGCATGTGTCTTTTTGAAGTATGGTTTTCTCTGGGTATATGCCCACTAGTGGGATTGCTGGGTCATATGGTAATTCTAATTTTAGTTTTGCAAGGAACCTCCATACTGTTCTCCATAGTGGCTATATCAATTTACACTCCCACCAACAGTGCAAGAGGGTTCCCTTTTCTCCACACCCTCTCCAGCATTTACTGTTTGTAGATTTTCTGATGATGCCCCTTCTAACCGGTGTAAAGTGGTACCTCACTGTAGTTTTGATTTGCATTTCTCTTATAATTTGTGATGTTGAGTAGCTTTTCATGTGCCTCTTGATCATCCATATGTCTTCTTTGGAGAAATGCCTATTTAGGTCTTCTGCGCATTTTTTGATTGTTTTTTTTTTTTTTATATTGAGCTGCATGAACTGTTTATGTATTTTAGAGATTAATCCTTTGTCTGTTGATTCATTTGCAAATATTTTCTCCCATTCTGAGAGCTGTCTTTTTGTCTTGTTTATAGTTTCCTTTGCTGTGCAAAAGCTTTTAAGTTTCATTAGGTCCCACTTATTTATTTTTGTTTTTATTTCCATTACTCTAGGAGGTGGGTCAAAAAAGATCTTGCTGTAATTTATGTCAAAGAGTGTTCTTCCTATGTTTTCCTCTAGGAATTTTATAGTGTCTGGTCTTACATTTAGGTCTTTAATCCATTTTGAGTTTATTTTTGTGTATGGTGTTAGGGAGTGTTCTAATTTCATTCTTTAACAGATAGCTGTGCAGTTTTCCCAGCACCACTTATTGAAGAGGCTGTCTTTTCTCCATTGTATATCCTTGGCTCCTTTGTCATAGATTAGTTGACCATAGGTGTGTGGGTTTATCTCTTGGCTTTCTATCCTGTTCCATTGATCTATATTTCTGTTTTTGTGCCAGTACCATATTGTCTTGATTACTGAAGCTTTGTAGTATAGTCTGAAGTCAGGGAATCTGATTCCTCCAGCTCCATTTTTATTTTCCCTCAAGATTGCTTTGGCTATTTGGGGTCTTTTTTGTCTCCATACAAATTTTAGGATTTTTTGTTCTGGTTCTGCCAAAAATGCCATTGGTAATTTGGTAGGGATTGTATAGTCATTTTCACAATATTGATTCTTTCAATCCAAGAACATGGTGTATCCCTCCATCTGTTTGTATTGTCTTTCATTTCTTTCAACAGCGTCTTATAGTTTTCTGCGTATAGGATTTTACCTCCTTAGGTAGGTTTATTCCTAGGTATTTTATTTTTTTTGTTGCAATGGTGAATGGGATTGTTTCCTTAATTTCTCTTTCTGAACTTTTGTTGTTAGTGTATAGGAATGCAAGAGATTTCTGTGTGTTAATTTTGTATCCTGCAACTTTACCAAATTCATTGATTAGGAGCTGCCCCTTTTTAGATGAGCACATGCTGAATTTCCCAGGCCTTACCTGATCTACTTACTCTTCTCCTTGATCCTCCCTGGCTCTTGCAGACATTTGAGTTTGTATTCTCTGGTTTTTATGAGGCATTCTAGTAGCAAAGGTCCTGCAGCCAGTTTTCTCTTACACCCTTGATCTTCCATTTTTTAAGAAATTCTGCCACTTAATTTATACATCTAGCTTAAGGCTTCCTTACTGAAATGCAGATGTCCCTCATAAGGGAAATAACCTTTGCCATTATTAGTCATTGATTCTTGGGTCTGAGGACTCCATTTATTCTCAAGCTAGTGTAGACGGGGAAGAACAGCAGAAAGAACATGAAAGCACGAGAGTCCAAAAGGAAATGTCCAGGAACCACCACCAAGGAAGGAGGAGGAGTGGGACACTAAATGGGAAAAGTGGTAACTATGACCGTCACTGCCTTCTTGACTTTCCCTAGGGCTGGCCTTTATTATTAATATGTGATTCAGATGTATTGGGTAGCCAGAAGCAAGGTGTCTGGAAAGAAGTATCAGCAAGATGAAATAGGGCAGACGGGAAAATGCCATGGGGTGCAAAACATGCTGTGGGAAAGAACATTTGTCAAAGACTTCCATGGCTCTATAGGGAGTGGTTAGACCAAGAAGAATGCCATTCTAAAAACAGAAGAGCCTGGTATGGCACTTCCTGTAGACTCTCCATGCTTTCTTAGTAGACATAAACATGACAGGACCAGGAAAGAAATAATTTATCCCAAATGAAGGTACCTTCCTTCTGGTTTCGTCTCTAAACTGTCTGCTGATGATTTTCAAATCCTCCTTAAATGGAATCAATTTGCAGTTGTATCATCAGACCAGTTGTAGGCTGAGTTGTTAGGAATTTGTGCTTAGGAAAATTAAAATTTATTCCAGCACTTGTTAACTTTTTGAAACTGTGGTCCATTAGGATCATGTTACTAATATTACTGAAATCTGATTTAACTTAAAGAGACACAATGTGGGAGTCATGGCCAGAATAGATAATGCCTGTGTATGTGTGGAATTAAGCTGAAAACTCTTTCCATCTTTAAATAAATGAATAGGATTATGTGCTCTACAGTTGGTATTATAATCCCTTGTGTGAGATCCATTGTGATAGCTGATTTCAACACAAACTTTTTTTTTCCTGTATATGTCATTTACTTTGTAGAGGAAAAGTTTAGTGTAGAGCATTGCATTGGGAGTTTGTAGTATTAGCATTTCCCCCAAATAAATGTATTGGGAGGCTCTAAAGCGAATATCTTCCTAAACATTTGGAGAGCACACCCACCAATGACCAGACTCTTACTGAAACTGCAAAGTGTGTTCAGCGTTTTAGTGTTAGCTCAGATTTTTTTTAATATGTCCTATTTGTATATAGAGAGATCTCTTTGCCCCTCACTGGAAGTTCTCCTCACATTCTACCTTTTTTTTTTTACCTCAGCAGCCGAGGTAAAAATGGCATAAAATAAACTGCACAGATTTAAGTGTACAATTTGATAGGTACTGACATATGTCTACAACCATGAAATCATCACCTCAATCATGATAGTGAACTTGTTCATCACATACAGACATTTGCTCACATGCCTTTGTAATTCCTCCCAGCCATTCCTACCTGCACTCCACCCACTCCCACCCCAGGTAACTACTGATCTGCTTTCTGTCACTTTAGGTTAGTGTGTATTTTCTAGAGCTTTATACAAATGGAATCACACAGTATGTTCTCTTGTATGTCTGGTCTCTTTCACTCAGCATAGTCACTTTGGGATTCATCCATACTGTCATGTGTATCATTGACTCATTCCTTTTTATTGCTGAGTGGTATTCTGTCGTATAGATATACCACAAGTTATTTATTCTTTCATCTGCTTATCGACACTTGTATTGTTTCCAGGTTTTGACAATTACAAATAAAGCTGCTCTGAGAACTTGTGTACAAGTCTTTGTATGGACTTATGCTTTTATTTCTTTTGGGTAATACCTAGGAGTGGGATGGCTGAATCATTTGGTACTTGTACACAGTGTTTAGACATGCTTTATTTGTAATAGCCAAAAACTGGAAATAATCCTAATGTCCACAAACAATTTAAAGAAATGACAAAATTTTCCAAAATAGTTGTCCATTAGCAATGTGTGAGAGTTCCAATTCCTCCAATCCTTGCCAGTACTTGGTACAGTCAGTCTTTTTAATTTCAGTCATTTGAATAAATATGTAGTTTTATCTTACTATAGTTTTAATTTGTTCTCTTCTAGTGACTAATGATATTGAGCATCTTTTCATGAGCTTGTGTGCCATTAGTACATCTTCTTTGGTGAAGTGTGCCTTTTACCTATTTATTTATTTATTTGTAACTGAGCTGTTTATTTTCTTATTTAGTATTTTTTGTATATTCTGAATACAAGTTTTTTTGTAGATAATATTTTTAACAAATATTCCTTTCATTCTGTGACTTATCTTTTCATTCTCTTAATGGTATTTTTTGGAGAGCAGAAGTTTTTAATTTTGATGGAGAAATTTATTAATTTGTTCTTTTGAAGGTTGTATTTTTGGTGCCACATTTAAGAAATCTTTGTCCAACTCAAGGTCACAAAGGTTTTCTCCTATGTTTTTTCCTAGAGGTTTTATACTTTCAGGTTTTATATTTAGGTTTCTGAGTTGATATTTTGAGTTAATATTTTTATATGCTGAAAAATTATATATCCATGTTTATTTATGTGCCTATGGATATCCAGATTTTCCAGCATTGTTGAAAAGCCTTTCTTCTTACTGAATTGCTTTTGTGCCTCTAGGAAAGGATAATTATTCATATATGTGTGGATTTATTTCTAGACTCTCTACTCTATTCCATTGATCTATTTGTCTATATTTACATCAATATCACACTGTCTTGATTACTGTGGTTTTTAAGTCTTTAAATCAAGTAGTATTAGCCTTTATCTTTTTCTAAGTTGTTCTGGCTATTGTAGGTACTTTGTATTTATATATGAATTTTAAAATCAGTTTGTCAATTTCTGCCAAAGAAGCTGCTGTGATTTTGATTGGTATTGCATTGAATCTCTTAATCTATTTGGGGGAAAGTTAATCTTAACAACAGTGAGTCATCTGATTCATAAATAATGTCTTTCTCTTTATTTAGAGAGTTATCCTATATATTCTGCTGTTGTTGGGTGGAGTGTTCTGTAAATGTCAAATAGGTCACTTTGGTTGATAGTTTTTGTTCAGTTTTTTAAATTTCTTTCAGCAATGTTATTAGTTCTTAGTGTGTAGGTCTTTTACATCTTTGGTCAGATTTATCCCTAAGTTTTTCAGGTGTTATTATAAATGGCTTTTAAAATTTCAATTACTGATTGTTTCTTTCCAGTATATAGAGATATAATTAAGTTTTTTATATTGGTTTTTATGTGCAAACTTGTTAAACTCTGTTGCTATTTAAGTAGCTTTTTTTGGTAGATTTCCATTAGATTTTCTATATACATACATATATTTTAATAAATCTGTAAATAAAGGCAGTTTTACTTCTTCCTTCTCAATCTGGATATCTTTTGCTTCTTTTTTCTTGCATTATTACCTTGCTAGAACCTCCAATACAATGCTGAATTGAAATTCTAAGAGTAGACATCCTTGTCTTGTCCCTGATCTAAGGGGTCAAGCGTCATTCTTTTACTGTTGAGCATGATGTCAGCACTAGGTTTTTCTTATTTGCCCTTCAGGTGGAGACAGCCCCTTCCTTCATTCATTCCTTCCTCCCTTCCTTCCTTCCTTCCTTCCTTCCTTCCTTCCTCCCCCCCCTCCTTCCCTCACTTCCTTCCTTTCTTCTTCCCTCTCTTTCTTTCTCTCTCTCTCTCTCCCTCCCTTCCTTCCTTCCTTCCTTTCAGAGCTCCTTTATGTTCCCAGTTTGCAGAGAATTTTTTTCAGGAATGGATGTTGGATTTTGCCAAGTGCTTTTTGGGCATTTTTTGAGATAATTATTTTCTGCTATTATAGATTTAAAAAAAAAAAAAAAAACAAGAACTTACTCACCTGAAAGATCTTCCAAAGTGGCAGTGTATATTAGGAATCATGTTTGGCTACAGTAAGTAGTTATATGAAAAACAGAAATATATACAGAGGAATTTATTTTTATGTAATGAAATGTCTGGAAGTCGGTGGTTTATGTCATTTATTCATCCATGCAAGAAATTCAGAGCAAAATGTTCCATGATTCTCTGGGCCCTTCCCTCAGAGTTGCCCAATGGTATTTGTAGATTCAGCTTTTTCAACCACACACCAGACATCAGGAAGGAGAAAGATATAGGGAATTGTGCTTACCATTGAGTCTGTCCCCCTATGCTGTTTCCACATAGACACTTCAGTCCAGAAAAAGGGCTGGGAGTGTGGTTTATTGCTGATCACAACATTGTCCCTGGTGAAAGTGGAATTCTGTTAATAAGGGTGGAAAGAAGACTAGACATCAGGTATACAAATAGAGATGCTTCCAAAGACACTGCTAGTAATTGCCCTTTGTACTTGTCCTTCACAGCCATGAAAGCTCTACCAAGAATGGAAGGAAAGGAATTTTAGAGTGGATTTTTAAAAATGCATTTACTAAGTACAACTTTCTAGACTCCCAGTGTTTTCTCACTCTCCATGACTGATCAGCAATCTATGCACATCACATACATGAACTACTGGTGACTGCGGGGTAAGAGCCCCTGACCCTGTGCAGTGGGTTATGTAACTTTGGGGTTGGGATGAAAAGAGGATGGAGTATGAGGCAGCTGTTGTTGGCAACTTTTACCTGCAGCTTTATTACAAAGGTGTCCACTTTCTCACATTTCTTTCTTTCCTGAGACCCTTCTTGGTCTCACTCCAGCTGGAATCAATTGCTCCCTTCCCGCAGCTCCTACAGTATTTTTATGATGACTTTTTTGAGATGTAATTCACATACCATGCAATTCAACCATTTAATGTGTGTAATTCAGTGTTGTTGTTGTTTTAGCATTTTTAGAGTTGTACAACCAGCACACAATCAGTTTTAGAATATTTTTATTTCCTCAATAAAACCCGTATCCATTAGCCATCACCCCACATACACCCTTAGTCCCCCCCAGCCCTAGACAACCACTAATACACTTTCTATCTCTATTGATTTGCCTATTTAGACTCTTCATATGAAT
The DNA here is from genome assembly GCF_030028045.1 of Hippopotamus amphibius kiboko. Classification (NCBI taxonomy): domain Eukaryota; kingdom Metazoa; phylum Chordata; class Mammalia; order Artiodactyla; family Hippopotamidae; genus Hippopotamus; species Hippopotamus amphibius. The sequence continues at coordinate 172,496,096 of NC_080186.1, read as the reverse complement.
GGAATTGTTTAATATGCTTCAGAGTATTTGTTCAAAATTCTGTATTACATCTGCATTCTGCTCTGCATTTGTTGGTTTTGGGGAGCCTATATTTGACCTCCTCTACAGACTAAAAGTTCCTGGTCTGCCATCTTTGTATCCATAGTAGTGCCTAATAATGTGCCTGCTACCACAGTAAATATTAAGCTGAAGGAAAAGGGAATTCTCTTCCCTTTTATAAACAAACCCATTAAGGTAGGTTTCAATGTAATGTTTGCAAATATGAAAACAAAATGATTCCTGTCTCTAGTGAACACTGTAGTGGCAATTAGATTTTTGTAAAGACTTTGCATATAATTGGCCTCAAACAAAAGTATGTAGTAGATAAAGTTTTTCTTAGAAGTCAGCTCTCTGCTTTCTCTCTCTCTTACTGATTTGAATCTTCTAACTCCTGACTCGCAGCCATTCAGTACACCTGCCCTAGAATCTGATGCAGCACAGCTACTACCATTCTTTTCCCCACTGCTTTCCCACTCCCATCAAAACTCATCAGAAGCTTTGGTCCACTGGGATTCAGGCACCTACTGGGTTCACTCCTACTTCTGCTTCTAATGCCAGCTGCGAATATTGGGAAAATCTTTCCATTTTCCTAGTCCTCATTTTTCTGTCTGAAAAATGCGGGAATGATGTTAAGTAAAAGTACCTTTAACTCTAAAAATCTGTGTTCCTCTATAGCAACTCAGAATAAACAATGAGCAAAAACAAGGTATGTCATTTACGCTTATTATGCATGACAAGATAAAAGAAACTTCTGAGGAAAGATGGATTAGCTGGAAGGTGTGTGTTTCTATTGAACAGTTATTTTCAAGAGATACTTTGATCATGGAAACACTTTTCAGATTAACTTAAATGCATTGATTGTAATATATCCTTTAGGACACAGTAGGTACTATGTTTAGAGGTATAATTGGTTTAGAGGGGTCTGCCCACTCTTACTTTCACCTTTCTGCCATACCCTAGGTGTAAATCCAAAGGGAAATGTATATGGCAGAAAAGAAAACTATTGAGTATAGTTAGTGGCTCTCAGTATTAAAGGCAAGTATTTACAAATGAAAGGAATGAGATCCATGTCACTGGTAATAGGATTTAAATGGATTTAGGAACTAAGGCTGAAACTGGAGCCTAATTAGAGAAGATTCCAGTGTCATCGGGTCAGTCCCCACCTGTCCATCAGGCAGACAGGCTGTCCACAGCTTTCACTTCAAAGCTGTGGCATGTTCTTCTCATCAGTATCTCTTGCCCCCCAGTTCTTAAGGGAGAAGATGCCTTGGCAGCCCCGTGCAACTTGATGTATCTGCAATGATATATCAAGTATGGGTCCACATAGTCAGCTTACATCTGGTCTCTATAAAAGATTAGTGAAAACTCAGATTGTGATATTTAATGATTTTCTTAAAGAGAGATGTGAAAAAGAATCATATTGAATAGATTGTGTTTTCTAGAATTTTCCTGATTTTAATTGCCCTTTTAAAAATAAGAATAAACAACAACAACAACAAAACAAAAAACAAAAACAAAAAGAATAGGATAGGGACTAAAATGACAGTTTCCATGGATGAGAAAGCCATACTTAGGATGGATCTTTTGTGCTTGTCTTTGAAATCTAAGCTATTGAACATTTGCTGTGGGGGACCTCTGTTCCCTTTCTTCTTTTCCAGCTGACTTTGGAATTTTCCATATGACAAATTCATGTCTTTAACCCCCCTTGGTTTCTCATGTGGAGTTTGTTAGTCATGAAAGCTCAGCACCCATAGTAGGTGGCATTTGAGGCTGGAAGAGGAAAGATGAAGCTAGGGTAGGGATCTAGCTCAGCCAGTTTCCTAGAGGGGGTGGTCTGTGTTTGTCTCTACATATGCCATGGTTAGTGTTCCTGCAACTTGGAGAGCTGGGACATCAGAGAACATAGAGTTTTCTAGCTTGCTCTCTTCTCTTCCGTTGTTTCTCTTTGCTCCCACTGGTCTTGTGGGTGCTTGGTGAGAACTATTGCTAAATATGGAGAGTCCAAAACTGTGGGACAGGGCATGGAACAGAGATGGTACTTGTGTGACGGTCTAATGCTGTGTGAAGGTTCTGTACCACGGCAGTAGAATTTTGTATTCTTTTCTTTGAGAATCCATACCAACAACATTTTCTGTTATTTAGATCATTATTTGACTTTAGGCTTCAATGCTTAGAGGTGATTCCTTTGACTCTAGCTTTAATTAAGGAAAAAATCATTAGGAAAGCAGATTGCCCCTTCCAATTCCTAATTAACTTATAGACTAATTTGTTTCCTGTTAACTATCTATTTATGTTTTGCTTCAGACTTTAGCCAAATGTTACTTCAAGGTTTTCACAAAAATAATCTAGATTTTAAATTATCACCATAGGATCTTTTTCCATCTATTACAATTGACTGGACCTCTTGGTGTTCATTTCATAAAACACAAAGTTTGTATCAGGAAACAAACATGAGAGCATTTGTATGATTATTCAGCAATGTCAAAGCATTTTGAAGCAGATCTCCTTTGATTTTTACATGTAGAAATTCACTTAGTATCCTTTTTTTTGGAGTCAACAAAACAAGAGTAACAAAAAACAATCAGTTGGTATCCAAGCATAAGCAATTCTGATTCCTAATCTTCTGGGACCCAGGTTTAACTTATCACACATTTTTTTACTCATTTTAGTAAAGGCCTTCTTGATATTGGAGAAAAGCAAACCTGCTTGCTCAGTCTTACCTTTCTTTGTGTTGATTCAGGTGGGTACTGTGGCAGTCATCTGGGGTCACCCAAGGGCTAAGAGCCAACACAACTACAACTAAAACCACAGTTTAATCTGCAGTCTGTATGGTGACTGTGTATATCAAAGAAGTAGTTCAGGGGAGAGAAAGAGGTGTGGTAGAAGAAGGTAAAAAGGAAGATAAGGAGTGAAAAAATGAAAAGAGAGGAAAAAGGGAGAGAAGCAAATTGAGACCTGCCCATGGAACACCCGCAAAACCCCCCCTCTCCTGGCCACCTGCTCTTGGTAGACATGAAGCTGCAGGTTGCTGTCATCCAAGACAGTGTCCTGGGCACCCAGAGATTTTCCAAGTTTCAAATGGTGGAACTGATTTTTCTGTCAAATGAAATTATATGTAGATGCCTAAGATATAAAAAGTGTTTTACTAATATAAATTTACCTTATAAATTAATATTTATAACATTTTCTTAGTATAAAATTAATGGGTGAGAACAACAGAGTATTTTAAATAAACATGAAAATTTGAAATTTGAGGATATGAATGGTACTTCTTTTCATCAACCACCACATCCAATTTCTGTGTTTTCTTTTAAACGCACAGTGTCAGAAAACCCTGGTTTCATATTGAAAAGACATAGTATCTGGTTTTTAGAACTTCTCAAAATATGCAAACAGAATTTTAAATAGTTTTAGTATCTTGACCGAGGAGAAATTAGAAATTTGATGTCTGAAGGCTGGTCACTAACAATATGTTGCAAACACATAGATGCCATCAGTACACATGACAAGTTAGACTAAACACTGTCAAATTTATGTATTTACAATGGGTGCCAGCACTGTATGTAAGATGGGAGAGTCCTGGGTGCAAGTGCTACCATATAACAGTGTAATACAGGATCCAGAACATGCCCTGCCTGATTAGACCTGGGCCTTCTGTGGCATTTAGTAGAAACTTGCATGCTCTAGTTATGGTATTTCGCTGGCTTGTATGTGCATACCTAAATTTTAAAGAAATAACAGTACAGAGCTATGGCCTTTCGAATGAATGACCCACCTACAATATCAAACAAGCATAGAAATGGCAGCAGACACTGAACCCTGAGATTGGCACATATAGACTTAACCTGGCAGCATAAGTCAACATGTTGTAGGGCAGTGTGTTCATATGTTACAGAGAGATTTTGCTTTTAATTATAATTAAATATGTAATCATATCAAATATCATGAGGTTGCTAAGCATCTCCCTGGAACTCTAATGTCAAAATCTCTAGCTCATCTGGCCTGGCACGCCTCACCAAATTGCCTGGGTGCTAAAGAATTATTCTGGTAATAGGACATAAACCTGTATTTCCTGAAATTTTGGTCACTTTATTTTGTTGCGGTGTCTTCATCAGGTGACCTACCTGATGGTTTCTTGTGACAAATTTATATCTTTCATTAGAATATTCCAATATAATTCTCAGATTAAAGTCCTGACTCCTTAGTTTGGTTTTCAGTGTCTCCCTCTCTTTCCAAAGCTATTGTTCCAAACACTGCACCCAGACAGATCTCATTTCCATTTGTTTTTCTTTCTACCTCTTGCTTTTGCTTTCTCTTCATCTAAAATGCCTTTCCCTTATATCTCTTCATGTCTAAATCTTCTTGATAAAAACCTTAGAAGTGATCATCACTTTTGGCTCAGCAATATATATATATATATATATATATATATATATATATATATATATAATATATGTATATCTTATATAGTATATACACACTATATATATAAATGTATATACACAATATAGACTTACACATACAACAGTATATAAATCACACTAAAGAATATTTAATAACATAGAAAGATTATTTTCTCATTATATTAAGTGGAAAGGCAAATTGAAAAATACTATGATTCTCTTTTTTTTCCTTAAGGGAGAGGTTTATTTTGCTTATTGGTATTTTGTTTGGACAGTAGAGCTGCTTTTACTTTTGTAATAAGACATGAGTTAAAACTTATTCTAAAACATAGAATACCATATCCCACCCTTAAATAAAATTTTAGAAAATCTGAAATCCAAACTCTCCCAAGTTGTTCTCACAATTACTCATACATCCAGGTATTTTAAAGGAGATTTAACCAGCATGAGTGGCACTAAGATTGAGGGTGATGCTGATGTTCAGCCCTGCATATTTCTGATCCCTAGCTATCTGCCCACTGAGCTTTGCTTTAGAAATCATCAGAGTACCCATCCACTCAATTTTGAAATGATACCCCTTATCTTCACGGGTTGTGTCACACCAATGAGATTCACTAATGAAGAGGTAATGAGATTTACTATTTCCTAAAGACCTGGGTGACATTTTTCAAATATTCTGGAAAAAAGGTATCTAATTCTGCTGTGTCATGGTTGTGAATAATATATGCACAAAGAAATTTGATTATTGTTTTTAGGGAAGGTATTATGTAAAGGAAATACCTTTTGGTCTACTCTGTTGTCCTGAAGTCCTGAGATCCTGCTTTGTGGTTTGTCTGTGCATCTACATATACTCCTTCTGAAACAAAGAGGATATATTTGGTAGTCATTGATAATTTTTTTAAAAAGTGGATCAGGCAATTTTCCTTGAAACGTCTTTGCTAATTTAGCATGAAGTAGAATTAAATAGTAAAAATGAAGGAATTTATTTGGAGGTATCAAAATAAGAAGGGGAATTGTTTGGTTACACAGAGGACTGTAAGAGGGCTGAGGAACGGATTGAAGAAAATTATCAAGCATGCATGTTGTTTTTAAGTGATACTTGAGACTGAGATGTGAAACAGCTGTGTTGTTGGGGTTTTTTTCTTGTGCCAACTTTCCTTATTTGATTGATTTTTCTCTCTGACAGCCCACTGTGCTGATAAATGCGTCCATGGTCGCTGCATTGCTCCAAACACCTGTCAGTGCGAGCCTGGCTGGGGTGGGACCAACTGCTCCAGTGGTAAGTTTCCACCTGCTGTTGTCTGTCTTCGGATGTTTTTGCTGTATGGGCCCCTTGTCTGCAGATTACATGAGCCATGGCTTTCTCTCTTCTGCCCAATGCAGATCGTGGTGTGGATTTCCAATCCAACTCACGAATCCTGTTTCTTTTAAATCTCTACGCGTATTATACACAGAACTGTTATTAATAGAGTATAAAGAAAGGTACTTGGAAAGGAGGAAACTTCAATCATGTGATTCTGATACTTCTGTGAACATGAATGCATTTTTCCAGAGTAGGGTCCAGAATTTAGATTCCTTAATTCAGTGAGGCAGTAGTGGTAACACAGCTATTGTATTCTGACGTCTGTTTTTATTGTACTTATTCATTTATCTAATGTATTTTCTTGGTGGTGAAAATTTACCACTTGATTTTAAAGCAGAAGTAAAATTGATATTTTCAATGCTCAACATATTTACCTCTGAATTCCAAGGTGCAAATAAAAATACTTGCTCAGATAACTGGGGAGAATTATTGGTAATAAATGAAAATTCACAAACACTTAGGTAGTAAGTCAATTCATAATATAGTATATAGTTTGTCTCCATTGCGTTAGAATTATAATTCTAAAATGATGGTGGTTTGGACTATAAGCAGATTGCACTTATCCTGTATTCGTTATTATGAGGATTAAATGATGGAATGTCATGTAATATAGTTGCTTTTCTAAATTTCACAGTTAAAACTTAAGTTTCCTGGCTAACTCCTTGCTGCGCATGTAATTGTGTGCTCTTCCTGTTCCTTTATACTTCATTTTGCCTTGAAAAATGTGAGAAGGAATTGAAGTGCAACTAAATTGTAATGCATGAAATATTAACATTTAGAGAAAAGGAATAAAAGTTTTAGACATTATCAAGCTCTCATGACACAAATTTGTCCTCCTTGCTACCAAAGAATTTTCTGAAATTAGTCCAAAAGGACTTCAAGCTATGTAGATAAGCTGGTTTTAAGAATTTTTACTTGCTTCCATTTGGGATTGGGGAGATTACTCTTTATCTTGTTAGAACTACTTGTGCTATACTTGTGATCTCTTGGCTGTCTCTAAAACAGCATCTCCAGGGGAGGTCCTTACGCTGTCTGTGCACAGAACATTCCATGTGAAAGAGCCTTTTATTGTGTCCTAAACAGGGAGTGTGTGTGTGTGTGTGTGTGTGTGTGTGTGTGTGTCTTTCTGCCCCTGACAGGCTTCCCATTCCAATGGGTAACTGTCTTGCAGGGTTTTGTTTGGCTTCTGTTGGAGATCAGGAGCAGAGTGGGCATTTTGTTCACATTCGTTTGAGGCAAAATGTTTGGGATGTGGGATCTGGCTTGTGTCCATTTTTCTGGCCAACTGACCTCAAATGTGATGCTGCTTTCATTGACTTTTCCAGCTTAAAGATCAGTTGTGTCTACACATTTGGAAGAAAAATAACATTATTATATAAACCATTGGGAAAGAGAAGAGTGGCTATATTCTTTATTTGAGAAATGAGATTTGTTACTAATTTCAGTTTGAATATGCTGTGGAATAGTTTTAGTTGTAGTCATACTTTGTCCCCTAAGAACTGCAGCCTACCTCAAGCTGCGAGATCAGACTGAAATGTTTGTGTAAATAAAAACAAAAACCTACATGGGTTTCAGACTCTCTAGAACTGATTTGAACCTTATAGAAACTAAACCATTGCTTTATTTCGGAGTTGACTGACTTTTGAATGAAGCGTCTAGAATTCGGACAACACATGTTCTTTCAGTCCTGGGTGATGATATTTAGGTGACTTTCAGTTCATTCTCCACAGCTCATGTTTTGGATTTACCACGAACAGACGCATAAGTAAATATGAACAGATATCTGAAGTCTAACATTTCTGACACCTTTGTTAAGCACCTAAGAAAATGCTATTCTAAGCCAGAGCACTGAATTTTGTTACCTGGATTTTGTCTGTAGCTGTTATCCTAATATCACTCATTAGGAGGCGTGAAATTTAATTACTCTTGGCCATTTTCTTGAAGCAAATGCACACTCTAGTAGTCTACTAAGTAGCAGAGTTAAAATGGCCTAATTCCCAAGGATTTTTATCTCTGTCTCTTCCTCTCTGTTATTGTTATGCATATATTTGATAATATATGTTAGATCCAGAAAATGATTGCTTTTTTAGTTACACCAGTTCTTTGTATCAGTCAGGGTCCAATCAGGAGACAGAAACTGCAATAATTCTTTTTGAGTAAACCTTTCATTTTGGAACAATTTTAGAAGAGTTGAGAGTTTCCATATACCCACAACCAGTTTTCCACTTAATGTACTAAGTTACCATTAGCTTGGCAAAACTAATTGCCAAAAGAAATTGACATGAATACTCTACCAGTTAGTTCATTACTAGTATACGACTATTAAATAAACTCTAGACTTGGATTTTATTATTTTTTTCTATTAAAGTCCTCTTTCTGTTCCAGGATCCAGTCCTGGGCACTACACTGCATTGTCACATCTCCCCAGTCACCTGTGTTCTGTGACAATTGCTCAGTCTTTGTTTTTCATAACCTTGACAACCTTGGTGAGAACTGGCCAAGTATCCTGCAGAATGTCTCCCAGTCTGTGTTTTCCTCATGACTAGTCTAGGGGTACAGGTTTGAAAAGAATACCACAGAGTTGAAGTGCTTGTCTCACAATATTGTATCCTTGTCATCAGTGATGATGTCATCACTCGGTTAACCTTCATCATTTGGTGATGTGTAATGTTTGCCAGGTTTCTCCACATAAAGTTACTGTTTTTCCTTTTCCCTTTTCTATTCTCTGGGAGTAAGTCACTAAGTGTAGCCTACCCTCTAGGGTGAAGGGTGGGGATTAAGCTCCATGGTTTTGAGGGGGAGAGTATCTATATATGTTATTTAGACATATTCTGTAAGGAAGATTTATTTATTCTCTCCCATTTAATCAATCAGTTATATCAGCATAGGCTTATATATATTTATATGAGAAGTCAATATTATATTATTTATTTTGTTGCTTAAATTGTTCCAGCTTTGGCAATTGGGAGTTCTTTCCTTTAGGTGGCTTCTGTGTCCTTTTGACATGGTTTTGTCCTTTTGTTTAGTTGTTGTGTTTTGTTTGGTCTTTTGAGCATTTCTTTCTGCTACTGTAGGATGCTCCAAGCTCACTTTGTGTTTTTCCTGCTTCAGTCCTAGGATGACCCATTGGAGAATGGTATTTAGAAACCAAGATCTGGGTGCTGGTGTGCTTGTTGCTCCTGGAACACATAGTAACTTGAGCAGGAAAAGTTTCTTGAAAGCAATTATTAGCTGTAACAGGAAATTGGTATAGGGATTGGCTAGTAGAAAGTAGATAGCACTCAAAGGAATAGAGGAATGGCAGAAATAAGGAGCATCCACTACTCCTAGGGCTGAGATAGAACACCCAAAGAGGATGCCTCATTAAGGGTCTGATGCAGACCTTGTTAGAACACAGCCACAGCTCACTGAATGGCAGAGAGGTTGCCATGGTACACCCCTAGTGGAACTTGCTGGAAATCTGCTTTCTCGAACTCGCTAGAAGGCTGTTCTGGAGAAGTGTCCTACCAGAAGCACTCTGCTACAAAGAGCACAAGAGGGAATACCAGGGGCAGTTGCTGGCTGCTGGGTGCTGCTAGCCACAGTGCACTGTAGGAGCTGGGTGCGGAAGAAGCTGCCCGCGCTGGAGAAGCCACTCCCACTGTGCTGACGGGGCGGGGGCTGGGTGCCGGCGGAGCCACAGGCACGGCGGGAGTCAGCGGAGCGGGCACATTAGAGCCATGATGGGAAACGGCGTCCTCCTGCAGGGTCTCTGCAGCACCCTACAGAAAATGCTTAACAGTGAGCCAGCTGCCAAAGGAAAAGTATTTCAAGGACCCATATCCATTTTTGTAGATAAAAATGAAAGATAAATTTAGCACTGAGACTGACTTCCCTGGTGGCGCAGTGATTAAGAATCCGCCTGCCAACGCAGGGGACACGGGTTCGATCCCTGGTCTGGGAAGATCCCACATGCCGCGGAGCAACTAAGCCCATGCACCACAACTACTGAGCCTGTGTTCTAGAGCTTGCAAGCCACAACTATTGAGCCCGCGTGCCACAACTACTGGAGCCCATGCTCTGCAATAAGAGAAGCTACCGCAATGAGAAGCCCACGCACCAGGACAAAGAGTAGCCCCCTCTTGGGGTAACTAGAGAAAGCCTGCGCACAGCATGAAGACCCAATGCAAACAAACAAACAAAAAAAATTTAGTGCTGAGAGACAATAAAGTGATAACTGGTCTAGTCCACTCCTTTGGTTATAACTCCTCTGTGTACCTTTCTACACATATTTGAATTCTTGTACGGCAACAAAACAACTCTGCATTTTCATCTAATAAAATACAGCCTGCTATCTTACAGGTTAAGACGTTCTCACTGTTTTCCCAAAATGAGGAGTTGCAAGTCCCAACAGTCATGGTATCCATTGCTGGTTATATTAATTTTTCCTGAAATTCTGATGAAGTTCCATTGGATATTTTGTTACCTAAATACTAAGATTATCTTCCACCAACTTTTATTTTATATGAAACAAAATAAAAATGCAAAGAAAGAAGGAAAAAAGAAAATAGCTTCTACAAATAAACACATAGATGTAACAAGCAAAGAGAAACTACAGGCCTCTTTTCTGATATTAGTCACAGGCTATACTTGTATATATGCCCTCCTTCTTCCGCATTTCATATTTCTCCCTTCTCAGCCCAAACCTCAGCTGCTTAGGTTCTTTACCTGAAGGAGTGACTGAAACCTCAGTTCCTGAGTTCTCTTTTGTCCTGCCTTTTTTTTGGTTGTTAACACTTTCCATTAACCTTTACTACTGGGCTCGGAAGTAACAAGAGGTACCACACAGAATCCCTTGGGTTCCAGACATAGTTCAGCTTTCCTCATTGTGTAGCAGCAGCCCAATTTCCCCTTGATAATCAGCATCAATCATTCCAGCCAGAAGAGTAACTCCTTTTATTTACATTATGAGTCTAAAATAACTAGATGGCAATAAATTGATAACTGTCGCACATAGCTCTCTCTCCATATATTTTTTCCTTCCCAATATACATGGGAGATTAAGAGTCTGACAGGTACCTTCACAAGCACAAATTTAAAAAGGTTGCCCTTGGAGATTAAGTATGACTGTTTACCTTGTCAGTGGATGGACGGATTCCTGTATGTGGTATACAATCATTGTTCCTGGGTCTCAATGTATTTTCTGTATGAAAAACCAGGTGTGTTAGAGAACTGAAAAAACTTTGTTTGCTTGGAGTGAAGTCATGATTTATTTGACTAGAGTCAGGCATATTGCTTCTTTTTAAATTTGATTAAATGATTTTTTTAAAAAAGCATGCATGTATTTTACTTTTATCGGCATCCTAATGTATATCCTAGCCTATGTAACATCAATCTATCTTACCTCCATTTCTTTCTTTCCTCCTATTTCCTGTTCTCTCTCTGTTCCTCCCCCATCAATATCTCTTGTCTGTTCATCAATCCTGTATTTCTCTTCCTCCCTCACTGGATTATAAACAACTCCTGGAGGGCAGAGGCTGTGTGTTGTTAATCTCTCCAGCCTCCACTGTGCCTGGCATGTGGCTGGAGCACAGTAAATGTTTGTTTCATTTAATGAGATTGATTGTATAATTCTGAGAAGGTCATTCATGTGTTTATGGTGTGAACTTTCATTTATTACTGTGTGCAAGGAACTGTACTGGATGCAGAGGATAGAGAAACTGATGAGAAGCAGTTGCTGGTCTCACAGAGCTCAAAGACTGGAGAAAAGTAGACAGACGTGTAAATGTGTCATCCCAAGGAAGAGAACAGCCTCAGGAGAAGAGGTGGATGGAGGAAGCTAGAAATGGTGGTGGGTAAAGCAGTGAGAGGATTTCCAGGTGGACTAGAAAGAAGGGCCTAATGCAGTGTTGGGGACAGAAAGCAGACTGCTGTGGGGTGAAGGGTGATGCAAAGATGCCAAAGCATAGACTCATCTTCCAGAAACTTAGCTGAGAAGTCAACAAGGAGGAGCAAAGAAATAGGGAGTTAGTAAAAGACAAATGTAGGCTCAAGAGGAAGTTTTGTGTTTGTTTGTTTGCTTTTGATTGTGTTTTAAGGTGTGAGAGACGGAGAGGATGGTGAAAGAAAAAAGGGAGAGTCTGGAGATTGAATTGAGAGGTCATTTAATTGAGGGAACATGGCTCCTGAGAAGACAGATGGGATCCTGACACTGATGGAAGGATGAGCATGAAGTACTTCCCATTCCCAATAGAACAAGGGAGGAAAGAGTGGCTAGTAGGACGTTGATAGGTTTCTGGACTCAGGAGCTCGTGAGCAGTGGGGAGGAGGATCTGAGTGAGTTCATATTTGATGACCTATCTTCTCTTGGTAAACTGGGGAAGAGAGAATCTGCTGCTACCAAGGGGAGCAGAAGCTGGGCATGTTGACTATGATGGCAGCAATAGTTCTCTATTGAGCGCTTAGTATGTGCCAAGCATCATTGCAAGGACTTTACAGGAAATACCTCATTTAATGCTCCACAGATGAGATGGTTACAATTTTTGTTCCTATTTTACGGATGAGAAAATGGAGGCACAGAAAAATTAAGTGTGTTGCCTAAGTTTATACTTGTGGTAAATAGTGGAGCCAGACTCGCATCTCATTCAGAGACAGTAACTTTAAACACAAGGGTATGGTGCCTCCTGAAGTGGGAAAAGAGGTTTAGTGAAAGTGACAAGGGTCCGTGACACTCAGGGTAGTGAGAGTAGGGGGCAGGGGCGACACCACCGGACAAAATAGCACAACAAAGTTCCTGAGAGATGTTGAGGGCACACTAACATGTCTTTTAAAACGACACCGATTTGGTTGGATGCACGTGTAATTTGTAATTTCCTCATTTGTAACATTAAGACTGTTGAGCCAGATTATATTTATGATCCCTTTCAAACCTATGGTTCTGTGTGGGATTTACTCTCATAAATATGTGTCTGCAATCCCTGAGATCTTTGTTTTGGAAACCCTTTAAATCCTTTGTATGAGTAGCAATAACACATTTGTTCGCTCAACCCATATAATTCTATTTATGATTTTCTAAAAGTCTATAGAGAAATTTATTTCTCCTCTGGCACATCCAAAAACACATGGAGAGTCCTAAATCAGCCAGAAGCCAGCAAATAGTTTTCAAATGCTTGTTCCCCAGGCTTTTGACATTGGTAGCAAGTAGAAGCAAAAAATGGAAATTAATTTTGGCCTAGAAAATCCAAACTGGAATTTGTTTAGTCACCAATAGCATTTCTGGTTAAATGTACTTGGAAGTAGTGAAAATATGCCTAGGAGGCCAGACTAGCTCAAATAATTTCAGATACAACATTAAGAACACTGATAACCTTTTAGGTAAAGCAAGCATGCTATGCTGCTTGGAGTAAGTAATAAGAATTTGCCTGCAGGATATTCGAATGGGGGAATCCATTTGAAGGGTATTACAAGCCAGAAATTGTAAGGCACAGAAAGCTGACTTGTTCACCAGCAAGGTCTGCTGGAAAGGTCTATTGACTGGATACAATAGAGGATCAATGTTGTCTGGGGAGAGAAGACACTGGAGCCCAGTCCTCAAGGCAAGTTGTTAACATACCCACCACACTGTCAGAATTACTTTAGAAATCATGTTGATGGAGCAGCAAGAAAAAGAGTGGATCATCTGGGTTCACTGGTGTGGGGGCCAGCCACTAATGACAGGTGGGAAGGACTGAGCTTGGGATGAATGGTTCGTCAGAACTGCCCAAAGGCAATTTCACTGATGGACTGCCTGCATATCTTGATAGAGGTCACACACACAGAAACTGCTGATTTTGCCTTTGTGAAATGTCTGAAACCTGGGCTGTTGTAGGTTACTCTCTGGAGGGGCAATCTCCTCCACCGCCACCCACCCAGCTCCCTGTTGGAACTAAATGGCAGTAGACTTAGTGGCTCTCCATTCTGAGCTGTTTTTATGCCTCACTTTCCTTATACTTAAAATAAGGTTCAAAGTATCTATGTCATATGCTCATGAGAATTAAATGACACACTCCCTGTTCAGTACTCAGCACTCAGCACTGTGCCTGTGGCATGATAACAGCTCAGTAAATGGTACTTACAATTTCTTGTGTGAGAAACGTGCCTTCCACCAGACTTCCCATCAGATTAGCCTACGGACTGGAGAATGGATGGGGCAGCTTTTTGTAGACATCTCATTTCGCCCTGCAGGCCACACCCTTCTTGACTAGGAGCCTCTCTTTGTCCACAGTTGCTTGCCAGGGGGCTCCCCAGACAGAGCTTTGGTGCAGTTTTTGCATTATTCCCAACCTCTGACCATGAATGTCCTCAGCAGAGGAATTCATGTCTGGTTTATATTGCTCCGGGCACAGTGAAAACACTATAGATGTTTACATTACTCATGCTATTTGGTTCACAAGCTATAAAGACAAAGGCTGGGCTGTCATTTTGTTTAACTCCGCTCCATTCATTGATTTTTTTTTCCTTTTTTTTTCTCTTAACTTTGTGTAATCTCCCTCTACATCTGCTTATCAGAAAATCTTTGTTCAACCTCAAAATATAAGGTAATCTAACCTTTTCCTACCCTCTACTGCTGCCACTTGGATTCAAGCCACCGTCGTCTCTTAATTGGTGATCAATATAGTCTCCCTACTGTTGCATCTACTTGAGCCCCACCCGAGTCAGGTCTTTGTATTGATGCCAGAGTGATCTTATAAAAATGCTGCTCCCCTTCCCCAGAGTCCCCAGTATTTGCCATTATAGTTAGAATAAATGCCAAAGCCCTAACGTGATCCACCAAGCCCTGTTCGATTGATCCCTCCCTGCTTTCCTGGCCCCTTCTCATCCCACTGCTCACTCAGGGTACCACACTGTTCAGCCTCTGCCTCCCTTTCTTGGAACACAATAGTTTCATTTCTGCCTCTGCACTTGGTATTTCCTCTGCCTAGAATATTCTCCTCCCTGGAACTTTACATGGTTGGCTTCTTTAGGTCAATGAACTTTCAACCCAAGTGTCACCACCAGGAGAGGCTTTCCCTGTCTCTGTATATAAAGAATATTCTCCCATAACTATCTATTAATCTTCTTTTTAACTTTTTTTTATGGCACCATTTGAAAATACTTCGTTGACTTTTGTTTTGTTTTGTCTGTATTCCCCTCCAGGATAGAAGGCCCATAGAAATTTGAATTTTGTGTGTTTTATTCACTGCTGCCCTAGCTAATTTATTCACCTAATGTCTAGCACAGTGCTGGGCACCCAGTGATTCTCATTAAATACTTGTGGAAGGAGGGAATGAAGGCATAAATGTCCCAGAAGCAGTAATGGATATAAACATGGGATATGAGTGATGAGTTAGACTCTGCCTCTTCTTTCAAATGCTTTCAGTTTAATAGAGGGATTGGAAGTCCATCTGCAAATGTATAGGCAAAACATCTGCAGAAGTCAAGGAGGAGGTGCTCAAAGGTCTCCTAGAGAAAGGGCATGACCTAAAGTCCTTCCTTCAGTGGCCTGAAGGGAGCTCAGGCTCCAGTGGCATCAGGATTCACCTTGGCTGTGTGCAGTGCAGGCTCATCCATGCTTGGTGAATTCCCATAAACTAGCAGCTGAAATAAGATTGTAGAAGCCAGGAAAAATGGACTAGGTATGGTTTCCATAAACTTTGAAGAAACTGTGTATGTAGATACCTCCTGACCCTCAAAGGAGGAAAAATTGTAGTATAGGCACCAAGGTTATTACTCATATGGTGGTGTGATTTCTGAAATGGTGGCCCCATGAGTAAGAAACATATTTGAAAGTCAGCTCTTATTTGAATGGAGAATGATTAACAATTTTGTCATCTAAACTTTAGCATATTACTTCTCAAGGTGGAAATTTTGTATGATAATATAGAACTTAGCTATTAATTTGTACCAAAATGGAGTATGAATAATAAGAAAGTAAGAAAAAAATTCAGACTACAAATTATTTCAAATCACATAGCAACCATATTCTGATGGTGGTAATGTGCTTCTTGGCTGTTCTGTGCAGAGTGAAGTGATAAAATCTATTAGGTGGTCCTGTAGCCTCACTTGTTACTTTACCTGTAAAATCAAGTAGGCTAATACCTGATTTTAGTAAAGCCATGTACATTTCCTCTCATAAGGTTATGCTGTTAATTGGCTAAAATTAAGTGCTCTGGTTTAATATACAGTCCAGTATCTTTCATGACTATATCAAATTTCTTATTGTTTGTTATTGTGTCAAAGATTTTTTTTTAAATACTTGAAAATTTCCTCAAGGCAGATGAGAAAAATATAAAACAAAATTTTTTTTTCCTTCTTTGGTCAAAATATCTTTTAATTCATTGACAACCTAGTTGACTTTAAAAAGTTTGAATATTTGCACATATATGTTAGAGCAAAGTAATCATGTTTGACATGTATAAAATTAATAAAGGGTAGAAAGTAATAAATAAGTGCCTTGCCTTTGGGCCATAAATAAATGGTGTCATAAAATTCTGTGAAAACCTAATGGTTTCACTACTCACTATTCTTGTACAAAGTGAATAGAAGTAACTTCCAAAGAAAGTTTAAATTTTAATGGAATTGATTTGAACTTGACCTTGGTATATAGCTGTGAGGTTTTGTTCATATATTAAAGAAAAGCACCTTTTTCCTTACAAATAAAAATAGCTTCATGTTGTAAAGTTAGTATTACACAAACCAGATTTATCCATGCGGTAAATTAGTTCTTAGAATAATTAGACTGCATCAAAGTTAAACAATTCTTTAAGACAAGACACCATAAGCAGAGTTAAAAGAGAAAGAAGAGAATGGAGAAAGATTTTTGCAACGTATAAAACAAATGATAAGTATATAGGATATGTAAAGAACTCCCACAAATCAGTAAGAAAAAAAACCTCTCAACTTTAGATTAGGCAGAAGATATGATAAGGTAATTCAAGGCAAGGAAACCTGATTGGCTAATAAGCATATGAGAATATATTTGTCTTTGTAATAACTGAGGAAGTGCATCATAAAAGAACACGATGTCATTTTTGACCATCTGATTGGCAAAAGTCTAGAAGTCTGACAATATCAAGTGTTAATGAAGATATAAAAGGAAGCTTCCACACACTGCTCAGGAAGGTAAATTGGCAGAGTAACTTTAGCGAGCAGTTTGGCTGTCTCTAGAGTAAAATTTTAATTTGTGTACACCACACGATTCAGTAATTTTATTTTTCCTTCTTCATAATTTGTCTGTATACCTTGGAGAAACCTTTGCATACATGTATAGGGGATATAGTCTTTGCATCTTTGTCACAGTGAAAATTTGAAGACAAGTAAAAATGGCCTTGAATATGAGAAAAGATAGATTTATTGGATGCTGTGAATACAATATAATACTGTGTAGCCGTTCATTCCTATAAACTTCTATATAATAATACACTATATTAGCAGATGTATCAATATTAGTAGATCTCAATATCATAATATTGGGTGAAAAAAGCAAAATGCACAGTTATATATACATTTTACTGTGAAACTAATAAATTCATAAAATAACGTAATATGTTCTTTCTGGACACACAAACAGGCTAAAATGATACACATTAAAATCATGACAGTTGTTCCCTCTGGGGTAGGAGTAGGGAAAGAACTGAAAACCAGGTACATAGAAGATAAAAGGGACTTTAACTGTAACGTGTTATTTCTTGCATTAAGTGATTAAGCAGATGTGATGCAATGCTCACAACAGTTAATTCTAGGTTGTGGGTACATGGGGCCTTTGCTGTAGTAGGACTTGTCTTCTGTGGTTAATTTTCTTTTTTTCTTTTTTTTACTCAAGAAAACTCCTAAATTTTTCGGACCATCCTGTTAGCATTGAGGGTTTGGGGCCTGGTTTTCCTTACTGTCGGGTTTTAAGCAAATTATTTAAGGCTTCCGCCTTTTGGCCTCTGACGTCAAGAAGAAGATAATAAGGACTTGCACAGTGGTGGTCCTAAGTACGCACCCTTCAGTGCTTACCTCTAGCCCACCTCTGCTGGAAGCCTTCTCCCCTCCCTGCTCTCCTCTGCCCAGAGGCGCAGTGGGCGTAAGTCCTCTGTGTTTCTCCAGCGTCCTGTGCACTGCAAGGCTTAGCACATTCTTTTCTGATAAGTCTCATGTGGGCCAGTCTCCTCCAATAGATAAAGAAATCTTAGCTATAGGACGGGTCTTAGCAATAGCAAGTGCTCAACAAACAACTCAGTAGCCACCATAGCTGCTTACTTAGTACATTTTAAATGAAAGAATAAATGAGCAAAAGAGTGAAAATATGGCAAGACTTTATAAAGCAAGATATCCTGTAATGGCTCCTGAGGCCGTTATTATTCTTTTGACCTCAGTGAATAAATGTTATCCCCCCAAATCCCTTACTTAATCCCAGCCTACAATTCGTATCCTTGAGATTTCCCTGCACTGTGAATAGAGTCATCAATACGCTCTCGTTGAGACAGCAACATTTATACTTAGACACATTAAAGAATAAACATTTCACGCCCTTTTTTCTGGTTCATCATTTGGGATAAGCATACACTGAAGTTATAAAATGACAGTTCATGCTTCAAAAATTCATTTAATAAACATCTTTTTAGAGAAGAATAAATGTTCTCTCTCAGCCACTGAATAATATTAATATAAACAGCGCTGGGTGGTTGTCCACAGTGATTGCTGGCACTCTGTCAGCTCTCCAGCCGGCTTTTTGACATGTGAAGGACGTGAGGTTTTAGTGCTTTCAGAGGATCTGGAAAATACATTTTTATTGTTCTTCTTCATGGATGGAGAAGCTTTACAAACTTGTTTTATTTTTAAAGCACTTGATGTTTTGAATGAGGATCTTTTCTTCTAAGTTAACAAAAGGAATGACACACCATAGCCTTTTTAGCTTGAGGCGCAAGGAGTGAAGTCACAGGGAGATAAAAGACCCTGAGAGAACCAAGGCTTGGGAAGAAATGGTGTATATTTCAGGAAGAATCATGTTTTTCTATCCTTTGAGAGGGCAGAAAATTACTTTGGTCTCTTCTGAAAGCCACTCACTCTGTAGAGATATTTTCTTGAAAGTGATCTGTTTGTGCTTCATCTGTGTATGACAATATGAGGGGGTGAATTTTCTTCCCTATTAATTTCTCTCATAATCACAGATTTTCCTATGTTTAAACTCAATGGAGAACATCACGAAACTCCATGTAAAAATATGTTTTTAAGTCCATGTAGCTGACTGAGGTAACCTAATAGGTGCTTGACATTTAGATGTTTAAGGGCACTTATAGTCTTAGTTACTTCAAACAGCAACGCTGGTGAGGGTAGTTATGTATTATAAATGTATGCAATTTCCCTATGATATACATGAGTTCCAAGATAAAATACGTTATCGCACTGTAATTTTCCGGTAGAGATGCATCCACAAAGTTCTTGAACCCCATGTAGTTCTACAATTTTACCTCTTAGATCCCAGAGGTATTAAATCAAGGCAAAACAAAAACAAAAACAGGAAACAAAAAAACAGACTACTCAGTTCATCTCAGGTTTCTCTAGACCTAACACAAGCACACAGAATTGGGCCCTTTTGTTTTTCTCTATAATTCAGAACCAATTGCTTTAAAAAAGCATCTTATACTTCAAAATGTGTTTCAAGGCTGTTTCTGTGGTCTTAGTGGGTATAGATGACCCGGGGAAAAATCAAGTCCTGGAACTGATGCCATCTAATATGGCAGATTCTCCAGATTTTATTCGTCGCCATCTACTCCTTTATGCTATGGGGTTACTAAGAAGTTCACATATTTGTTTCTTAGTTTATCCTTTTACATTTCTGGACTCCACGTATGAGCCTGCACCTCTGGACCCAATCATCAGGAAGTGAGAAATTTCTAAGTCCAGTTTTTAGCGGACAGTTAAGAATAGGATGTAAATTAACACTGAGTTTCATCCCAGGCCTGCACTTTTTCCAGTTAGCTTTATAAAAATGGATGAAAAGGGTGATACCAGGGCTTGTTTTTAACTTTATGGAGTTACTGGGCAATTTGTTTTTGGAATTCACATTGTGAGAACCAAGTTGTCCTCTTTGGCATGAATGATTCATGCAAGACAAACAAATAATACAAACCAACGACAGGCCTGTTATTTCAGCCTCATATACAGCTGCAGGATGTTTTTCTAGGGATGGGACATTCCACTGTGCCAACCACAGAATGAAATTTCTGCTGCTTCCACATCTGTGCTCTGTTATACATAGCAACAAGTGCTTTTGATGTAATTAGTACATTTCACTATCCCCATTTTACGAAAAGAAAATTACGTATAATAAAGGTCAGGGACTTGCTCACGTTTCCATGGCTACGAAGTAGCAGTGTCCCCACTAAGGTCCAGGCCTGTCTAATGCTGAGTGATTGTACCCCCTCCTTGAGCCAGATAGTGGTTGATGAATTTTGTGACAAGGTGAACTTGATGGTAAACATCATTCCTTTCTCTAAGGGAAAAATGATTTCATCTTTTTTTTTTTTTTTTTTTTTTTTGCTGAGGGAGTCCTTTGGATGAGACAGTGTATTAATGTGCTCTTTTTCCTTCCTCTGGAGTATCTCTCCATTTGGCATTTCTCTGTATCTCCAATTGTTCTCCTTTCCTTATTCTTGGTCTACACAAAGACAAGAGATTTACTAAAAGCATCTCTCATTTGTTCCAAGATTTTTCCTAATGCTTTGTTTTTGTCGATACCTGTGTGGCTGTGGACGTGTGGGAACATTCCTTATCAAACCTTTCTGATGAACCTGCTGCTAACACTTTGAAGCCTGGGAACTGTCGTTCTAGGCAAACAAGAATTACTTCTCAAACATCTGTGAGACTTGTTCTAGAATGTTCCCCGTTGAGAAGCATGCAGACGCTTGTAATGAGCACTGATATCAGATCTTGTCATTGATGAGCTTTGCTCACTTGGGATGGTCTGTAGGGTGTGCTGAAGATGGCAGCGATAGAGGCGTTGGTGGATTTGGGTTGAACCCTTGCTTTTGCCACTTGGATGCTAATTGACCTTGAGCAAACTATCATCTGAGTCCGTTTTGCATGTGAAATGTTAGAGTTATTATACCTATCTCATTGAGTTACTGTGAGGGTAAAATAAAGTAGCTGCATAATGCTGACACAGGTTGGAAACTCAGTGTATCTTGGAAACTATTCTCTCTCTCCCTGTCCTTTGTGTGGAAAACTGGACTGAGGGCTGGAAGTGAGTTAGGAGAGGAGCCTGCACCTAGAGGTCTGATGATGGTTTTACAGGTTTCTCTACTTGTCCGAGTTAGTCATCCTGCCCTCTGTGCACGATCCCTTTCATTCACTCACCAAATACATCTCGAGAGCCAGCCTCGTGCCAGGTAGTATGCCGGCCTGGTTTTCAGGTTAGAGCACTCCTTAGCAGGCCAGCTTATGGCATCAGTACTGTTTTCACAGTGAGCTTACTGCCCTTTCTGTTTGCACAGAATCATGGTCAACTTACAGAAGCTCTTCAGATCTGACCATCTCCTTAATTTTATTTTCTCCTTGAGAAATGCCCTTATGTTCTCAAGCCTGAGATAATTTCCTATTTTCAGTGCCCCTAAATATTGAGTCACTGGCTGACCCCATGGGCTTGCTCAGTGAAAGGTCTTATCATTGGCTGCTTTGCCTTGATGGATCCTATTAGATAAAAAACATAGTTGTGGGATGTTATGTTTAACTAAAATGCTAATTTCACTACTTCAGGAGCAGAATGGCCTTGTGAAAAGTACTCGGACTTTTGTTTGCAGACAAACTTGGGTTTGAATACTGATGCCACAGTCCAGTGTTTTTGGACATTTTACCTAAATGTTTTCATCCTAAATATCCTCTGTGTGCTAAAGGTGATAATGATACCCACCTTGGAGAGAGGTGTGTAAAGCGTGGAGCACAGAACATAGTACAATATAAGTGCTCAGCAGATCGAACTATTTAAAAATGTAACTTTTTGCTTGCTTTTCTCCTCCCACCAAAAGGATACATTCAATCGCAGAAAATGTAGAAAATCTAGTTAATCCAAATAAATAAAAGAAAAATCATGCATTGTCTTAAGACCCAGAGTTACCCAGTGGTCCCATTGGACCACAGAGTCTTTCAATATCTGTCTCTCTGTCTCTGTGTCTTTCTCATTCTCCCTCTTCTCCTCCCTTCCCCACGTATTAGGTTCAACTATATAGAATTGCTGATATTGGGCCATTTTTTACCTAAATTAATGGCAATTTCATTTAGTTTATTCTAATCTGTTGCTAAAATTGGATCATGTGGTACATATTTTTAATCTACTTTTTACAGTTACAATATTACAAACATCTTTCAAGTTCATTAAATATTCTTCTATAATACCACTTTTAATTGATGCATGGTATTCCAGTGTATGATTATACCAAATTTTTTATCACCAGTCGTCTATTGCTAGAAAATTATAATAGGTTGTTTCTATTTGTTGTTGTTGTCGTTGTTATAAACAGTGCTGGGGTAAGCATCCTTTTGGCTTTGGAGGGGGTAGAATAGAGTGGTTTAGAATCCAAACAGGAGGTCTGTTCTTCACCTCTTTTTACCTGTATAGCTTTAAGCACATCACCTGGATCTCAGTTTCTTCTTCTATAAATTAGGGGTAACTGTCGTCTCTGCTTCACAGGGACACTGTGCTCATTCCTCTATCTCAGATGCTTAGAACAGCATCTGTGGGCACAGTGTAAGTGTTACTAATGAGTCAACTATTGTGAATTATTATTGTCTTTACACACCTATGTGTGTTTCTTTTGGAAAAATCCCCAAAGAGAAATTTATGCCTAGAGGGTTCTTGATGCCCTTTCCCAGACTAACCTCTAAACTGGATGTGGTTTCTGCTCTCCCATAATAGTGCATAAGAGGGCTGGTTTTCCTGAAAAGGGAGAGATTATCAACCTCGCTGGTGGATCAGTCTCATCATCATTATTACACTACTTCATGACTCAGGTGCACAGTTTTTCACAGCTTAATATCTCGGAATCAGAATGCTTCTCACCATCATTGTCAGCCAGGTGACTGCCAGGACGTGGTTGTATGAAACCTTCTGTTGACAACTGCTAAGATCTAGAATGGTGGCCATGTGTCTTAACACCTATGAAGTTCAATTTTATTTGAGAGATATGAAACAAGGCAAACATATATAAAACTGTGATCTAAGTGCAAAGATAATGTCATGGAAAATATATAATGCCTTTTTCAGAAAGCATCTCCGATTGGGTCTGTAAAATGCACCTGAAGCACAGAGGTTTCTGAGCTGAGCTTGGCAGGCTGGGGAGGACTGATGGAGGGAGAGGACATGTCTAATATCTCTCTCCTCTGCTTATTTCTATACTTTTTGTTGTGCACACAGCTAAGAAAGATGACAGTGGCCATGGTACACTACACAATAGTGTAGAAGCCCGAGAGGGCATTCCTGGATGTTTGTCATGTAAAAGGCTTTTGGCCATTGCATGTATCATTCTTTCTGAATGTAATACCCCCTGCAACCTCCCTTTCCTTGCAGTTCCCCTTTTCCCTGTGTACAAATCCTCCACCCTTTACCTAAACACGGCACCCTCTGCCTTTAGGTCTCAGCTTAGACATCATTTTATCAGGGAAGCCTTTCCCAACTCACCAACACTGGTTAAGTGTCATCCCTGTGTGTTCCGTTATACCCAGTCCGTATCTTTACTTTACTACTTATCACAGGGTATTCTTTTGCCTAGGAACTTGATGCCTTGCCATTAAACTATAAGCTTGTAGAAGCATTAGCTTTATTGTTCCTGTTTGAAGTCAAGGCCTGATACAATGGCTGGTACAAGGCGGGTACTTAAGAGATATCACTTGAGTCAATTTCAGTCCCCAGCCCTTGAGTGTGACCTGTGGTCAAGTTACAGCCATTTGGGCTCCAGGGTGAGTCCACTGTCTTGAGAGGAGCCAGTGCTTTGCTAAGTTGTCCCTAAGAGTTGTAGCATGGACTGTATACTCCTGACATTACACAGTAGTTTAAAATCCCTTTTATTTCCAACTTATTATGAGAGCCTCTTAGAGTAAGCTGTCTGTGCTGAGACCCTCATTAAGCTGTCTCCTGAAACATCTGCATGAATCTGGGCACATGACATTTGATAGCTGTTCGCACAATGAGACCTGAAACCAGAAGCTGAAAAGGAGGCATCATTCCCTTATTAGCACCTGGGTTCTTTTCAATTGAATCTGAAACAAAATTTTGTTCATTTACCTTTTCCCATTAGAATATTAAAGCTATTTCCATGTTAACTACATTAAAAAAATTTTTTTTACTGTATTGAAGTATAGTTGATTTACAGTGTTGTGCTAATTTCTGCTGTACCGCACAATGACTCAGTTGTACATATTACATTTTTAAAAAAGTTGTCAGTGGGAGTAACCAACCCAGTCCCTTTTTCTTGAGGAGTGAAATACTTGCCCCTTGAAATATGAGTGAGGTATTAACTAAAAGATGTCAGATGACTTGAGTTCAGACTCTTTCCAAACTGTCTTTCTAAATACAGTACTTGAATTCAGGATAATTGGTCAAGCTTGGCACTAAACATAAGGAACAAATTCTGCCTCTTGTCTAGACAGTCAACATACTCTTGTATTTGTAGTAATCAGGGAAGAAAGCTGGCTTTTGTGTGATAAACTGTGTAACTCACTGGTATACATTTAAAAGTGGGTGTGTTGTAGCAGTTAAATATGACAAATGAAGAAAGGAAAGGAAGTCACATTGACGCCTACATTCAAGCCAGGCTTCTGTATCTTGCTTGTGTTACTTCCTGTGTATTTGTCTGTAGGCTTCTGTATGTGGACTTTCCTCCCAGCAGAGTCCATGTTGGTGCTTAGTGTTCACGTTGTGAGGCCCATGTATCAGTGGCTTTTTAGGGAAATACAACCCCAAGGGGAGAAGCTGTCACTTCAAAGCATGCCACAGTGCTTAGATATAGGCAGGAAATTAACCATGTCCGCACGATAATATTTCTTTAAAAGCCTGAAACCCTTTCTTTAATGCTGATAGTTATCAATTTCTGCTATAAACTCGTTTCTCCCATGAGGAGATATCTTAAGGGTTTTTTGTTTTTGTTTTTTTATCTAATCCCAAGAAAATAGAACTGGTCTCTGCCTGACTGCTGTGCTGGGAGAGCAGCTGTTGAATGGGATGTGCAAATAAATGGGATATGAAGGAGAGGACAGACCAGTTCTGTCCCCTCAATGCTTGTCTTCTTCCTACCACTCTCCTCTTGTTGTAAAATATACTTTATAAAACGTTCATGCAGCAGCCCACTCTTACCTCAGTATCACAGTGAGGGAAAAGAACTCAACCCATCGTGATTTTTTTAAAATGCTTTTGGCATGATCTTGATGTCCTTATTATTAGCTACATTGTCTTTTTGTGTGTCAATCAATTAATCCCTCACTGTACATAGGAAGAATGGATCTTTAATACCTGAGGCTCCCAGAAGCTGAGAGGGATATGGACATTTTGGAGAGGATTCAGCAAAGAAAATGAGAGAAATTGATTAAACTTTTTAAAAATACCTAAATGTATTGAAGTTGTAGTATTTAGCATCGCAAAGAGCAGTGCCAAGGACGTATTCATGTTTAAGGAATAAAATCATTTATAATATAAAGAACAGTGATGCACAGGATTGACTATACTGTGAAGAGGAGGGGGGGAAGATCAAATTATAGGATAATGGATTTGACTTACATGGAATGAAGATATTCCTTATCCTTAGGACTGATGAACCGGAGAACAAGTTATAAAGGACTATGTAATTTACTTTGGGGGGCCTTCAAAACAGGATCGGTTCTTCTCCAACTGGGATAGCTGAGAGGAGTAAAAGGAACATATCATGTGAGAATAGATCTTAGGTTGAAAGAATTAAAATTGAAAAAATAAAAAACAACTTTGTCCATATCCATGGGCAATAAAAGAAATTACTCACATGAGTAACACTAATTGTTAGCTGAAATCTCATCTTGGAACTACCACCTAATCTTATTTTGTGAAAGAAGATTGTGAGTCCTTAGGTAATTGCTTTCTTGATCTGCTTTAGGTTTGATAATTCTCTCATTGCTTTTAATCGTGTTAAAGTATGTTTATTAAAGTACTAATGAGACCAAAGCCATACTGATTAAAAACAGAATTATTCATTTAAACCTTTTGATATTATGAAATGAAAGGTAGGTTCTAATATTGGAAGATGAATCCTGCATGTCTAATAAGTTGTTTGCTGTGTGCCTAGTTTTGTTTTTTTCAATAGTTTATTTCAGATCTGTTGATGTTACAAAATTGTTATGAAATGAAACTTTATTTTTTTATCATAAAAGCAATTTATCCTAAGAGCTCTAGGCAGGGTGCTACTTCCCTATTGATTTTTATAGCATCTAATTAATAAATGCACGGCTGGCTAGGCAGTGCATATTATGAGTAGGTTTTGCTTATTGTCACCCTTTATAAATTTTAAAATGTTTGCGATTGAGGTTTTTTCCTTCTCTGCTCTCTTTTCCCTGTTCATTGACTTGAATCACGGCCATTCTTCCTTTTCTTTGGAACTGCATTTTAAAATCTGTCTTTTAAATGGTTTTTCTGCTTTTGTCTTACCTGGTTTCATGTACTTCTTATCTTTTTATGTGCTGTCCATTTTCAGTTTCAGGTTTGTTGTATTTTTAAAATGTCAGTGACTTTAAACATTTTGGTCAATTTTTTTCCAGTCTTTTCTAGTTACCTCCCAATCGCACATGTTTTGATTATCCTGAAAGCACGTCAGCAGTTTCCCTTTCGAGAGCTCAGCGCATACCTGTAGCAAGGCCGGCCCACTCCTCAGTAGACTCGCCTCTTTGTCCCTCTGATCACTGCCTAAGGCCAGGCCCCCTCACTGATCCCCTGACTACCATGCTTCTTGCCCCCTCTCCTGCCTCTCCTTGTCAGCTCCTTCTTGTGCTTTCCTCATGCTGTAGCCAGCTGATGTTAGTAGAAGGCAAATCTCCATTGTCCCTTAAAATCCTTTACTACTGACCTCTTGTCCACCAGATGCAATCCAAACTTCTTGCTGTGCATAAAAACCCCTGCATAAGCTGATCATTCCCACCTGCCTGGCCAGCCTCCTCTCTCCCCACAATTGCTCACACCCTCCCCTAGCCAGTGACCCTGGCCACATCAGAGGCAACACTCCAGGTGCAGGGAACAGGCTGAGCATAGGCATGCAGTTGAACAGTATAGTGATTCTTGAGCAGTGGAGGATAGAAAGTGGTCCACTGCTGAGCACCAGTGAAATATTGCCATGGGTGGGTTCCTGAGCTCTGCTGCTTGGTTGAGGAATGGTAATGAAGGGGTCATCAAGCCACTCTCTCCAAAGGGAGAGGAAAGCTGGTGCTGAAGAGCTTGCCATTACCCACACCTGTTCTCTGATGCCCTCCACTGTTTCTTTCCCCAACCTTAGCCTGCGATGGTGATCACTGGGGGCCTCACTGCAGCAGCCGGTGCCAGTGCAAAAATGGAGCTCTGTGCAACCCCATCACGGGGGCTTGCCACTGCGCTGCGGGCTTCCGGGGCTGGCGCTGCGAGGAGCGCTGTGAGCAGGGCACCTATGGTAACGACTGTCACCAGAGATGCCAGTGCCAGAACGGAGCTACTTGTGATCATGTCACGGGGGAGTGCCGCTGCCCACCCGGATACACTGGAGCCTTGTAAGTGACGTGCTGCTGAGCGGCGTGGCAGAGCGCACCCGCCCTCTGTTCACGCTGCTGCTGGCATCATACTCCTGCACTCTGTTTCTGGTGCTGCCTGGAGGGTTACTGAGGGGACAGGACCCCAGGCCCAGGTGCAGAGATGAGCAGTGATGGCCATGAGGTGCCCCTGCTGTTTGCTGTTGAGCATCAGGGCCTCAGAGCCAGCTTCCGTGCCTTCCTGTGGCAGAGCAGAGACAGAGGGCCAGGATGTGGTGCTGAATGACAATATGTGGGTTTGTTGGGGCAGATTTGGGTTCCGCTTTGAAACTCCCTCAATTGCATTCATTTTACACTGCTAGCTGTTAACGGTCCATGTTGTTCTGCTCTTTGTGGCAGTTAATTAGCTGGATAAAGCTGGGTGGGTTCAGTGCCTTAGAGAAGAAGGAAGGTGAAAGATGTTAGAAATAGTCCATGATCAAAGGTTAGCTGGGTTATTTAATGCCCATAGATATGTATGCTGCTTTGTGAGTATAAAAGTACATGTGTCACATCTGTGTAGGATATTTGCACACAGATAGTTTTATTCTTTCTGGAGAACACTGAAGCAATTACTTAATCTCTGCTACTTTATTTTGTGGGAACGGCACTCTTCAATTTGCTTGTATTAGCAAACAGACTAAGAGGCAGAATTTGCCAAAAAAAAAGTAGGAGATAAAAAAAATCTTGTTCCCTTACTGAGAAAATTACACTTGTAAATCACAGAACTAAAACTTGAAAAAGTGTGGCTGATTAGGTAAATACTTCCTGCTGACAGTGTTAGGGCTGTAAAGTAGAGCTAAAGAAAAAGTTGCATTAGCGGAAAAAGCCCTGATTTTCAGAAGAATTGGGTGAGCATCTCAGACTGTTTAATTGTTACTACTGCTTTTATGGGTCTTTATCAAGGCCACAGTTAACTAGGGCTTTGGGAAACTTGGAACAATTTCACAGGAGAGTAAAAAAAGACAATTAAAGGCTTAGAGGAGAAGGTGTGTTCATACAGTATGGGGAGCTCGTCATTTTGAAGAAGAGAATGCTGAAAACTGAGTATGAAGAACATGTACACTAATTGGGTGATGTGCAGATGTTCCAGTCTCCTTTGAGGTTAGAACAAACACACCAAGTAGACTTCCAGTGTAACCCATGGACTTTGTAAGTTACATGGAAAGTTCCTGTCAAGGAGTGTGTGGCCAGCAAGAGTCATCCTTGGTGCTCTCTGATAGGACAGATTTTCCTCCAATTGAAATGGTTTCATTAGAAAATATCCCAAAATAATGGGAAGGACTAGGTGACCCCTCAAAGACCCTTCCAGCCAATATGATTGATGCTCTCGATGTTACTGAAATGAACAATATTGAAGAGAGAAAGCTTCTCTCTTTTAGGGCCCTGGGTGCTGCTTTGTCTGTGAACCTAAGGGTTGTGTGGTTGGGTAAACCTTGGTGTCCTTTGTCACATGTTAATCCCTCAGCTGTGAGGACCTTTGTCCCCCTGGCAAGCACGGGCCGCAGTGCGAGCAGAGATGCCCCTGCCAAAATGGAGGCGTTTGTCATCACGTCACTGGAGAATGCTCTTGTCCTTCTGGCTGGCTGGTAAGCTCCCTGTCCCCCCAAAAAAACCCCCCTGTTCCAGGATACTCGAGTGAAATGCATCTGGAGGGCTTTAGGACAAACGAAAGTTTCCTTTATGGTTAAAGATTCCTAAATTGGAAATACCTGACCATTGCAAAGCTGGAATTTTTCAGTTCAGAGAAGGCAGAAGGTGATTAAATCCTGAACTTGAAGTGTATTAAGGGTCCTCATGGAAAAGGTAGTAGGCCACCTGTCCTGCCTTTCCCCTCGGGATGTACAAGAGAAGTATCTTGCCTTACACATGACAGCAAGAGCTGTGAAACACTGCAGGTATTTAAATAAGCACTTTCATAATTATGTTCTATGGATCATTATTGTTCTTTGGGAACATTATTCTCAACAGGTTAAGTGTTACGTGAAAAAGTTACTCGGTCGTGTGAATCTGGAGACACACTGAGGTAAACCAAGTTTTCCAAGTATTGCAGAAGTTCTCAGAGCCTTTCGTGTGATAATCTCAGAGGAAGCTGTACCTCACCACACTTCCTAAACTTTGACTGTGATTCTCTTTCTTTACGTAGTGACTCACAGGCTTAATGTAATATGGAATACACAATATCAAAGCTGGTTTACTAAGCAGATTACTCTGAAATCAGGAAATAATATTGGTTCGTATTTCTCTGAGTTGGTTCGTGTGTACGTCTGCTTGAAGGCAGCAGAGTGAATGGCTAGTGTCCGTTTCCTTCATTAACATACAGAAAATAAAAGAACAGTTTGCTTCGTGATTGCCTTCATCTCCATGGACTGTAGTGAAGCTGCTCTTGCAGGCGTACGAGTGACTTAATCGCCAGATCCAGTCACAGCTCCTCTGCTCTCACTCTGCCTCACTTCTCCAAAGCTTGTCACCCTGTTGCCCATCCACCTCCCTTTCCTGATGTTTTTTCCCTCCACTTCTTTGATACTCCTCTTTCCAACCTCTCTTACTAAAGATCTCTTTTCCTAATTCCCCTTCTTTTACGTGCCGCTTTCTTACAGTATTTCCTTGATTCCAGTCTTTTCTCACTATAAGACTTTCCTGGAAAGCTGATTAAGATCCGTGGCGTTAACAGTCATCTGCTGATTTTCCCAAACCTTGACTTTCTCTCACCTGACACATACAGATGTGTATTTGACACTATGTTGTTCGACACCCCAGTCTAGATGCCTAAAGACGTGAAGCCCCCATCTGCCTGAGCTATGCCTAGGCTGGAGTCTTAGGAGCCAGACATGGGATGGGACTGGTCTGGGATTGCCCTTGTTGTAGGCGTGGCGCAAAGGAGAGCCTGAGTCCACTTCCCGGTGAGAATCATGGGAAGTAAGGTTGAATTCAAGATATTAAGACCACTAGGACAAGTGGAAAAGAAATATCAGACCCAAGGCGAGACTTTGAAATGGGAAGTGGGCAAGACAAGGAGGCAGAGCCTGGGGCAACTCCATGAAGCAATGGAGTCAGCGCAAGGGGGCCTTTTATTGAGTGCCTGATGGCGAGGAGAACAGGGGAGCTACTGAGCTGGAAGCAGACCCACCAGCGTCAGTGTTCATAGAACCAAATTAGTCATACACCTAGTCCTTTCTTAAGGCAATTCCTTTTTTACCTTTTTTATCTTCGTTAAAACCAGAACTTCTCTCTTAGTTGCCCAAGGTAGAGATGCTGAATTATCTTTGACTCCTTCTCTTATTTCTTTTATCCAATCTTTTGCCAATGCTGGGCATTACTTGGTCCTTGGCAAGGGATGGATTTTTCTGGGGTAGCAGAGTGTCCGGGGAACTCTGTGTTCTTTGGATGAGGAGCTATGGGCAAGTTACTCCTAGGATTTTTGTGTAGACATTGTCTGTAGAGTTGCCTCATCTTGAGACTGAAGCTTTCTTCTTCTTCTGAGTCGGGGTGGTCATGATGTGGGGTGTTGGTAACCACAAGTTGGGACCATGAGTCCCAGAAGGTGGGAAGATGGCCCTCTGCATCAGCCTGGTGGAGCCTCCCCTGTACTCTGCACCCCTACCTCGAAGGATGTTTCTTACTAAATGTTTCAGGCCAGTTTTCTCTGTGTGTAACTGAGCTTCCAACTTACACTTCTCTTTACAACATTTTCTGTGTGCAATCATCCTAGGTGCTTCTCATAGGTGAATATATATTCCTATTACACATATACATGTATGTGTTTCACCTGAGAGAAATAATGTCCTACTTAAAGCAATGTGCTCACATTAATCCTTATTTATAAACAATATTTTAACAGCATCTCTGAAGCTTGTGTGGGCCCATTGCAAAACGTGAGTTGTTAGTCCCTGAGAGAGTGAGAATTTTTGCCAGAACCCCAGCTTACCGTGGACTGACCCTTGGTGTGTTATTCCTTTAGACATGCTAATATATTGTACTAGAATGGAGGGGTCAGAGCTGTTTTTACATCTGTCCCCCTCACCATATTGTGAGCTAATTAAAGGTTATGACTTTATCTCTGGTTCTCAGAGCTTAGCACGTTGCCTGGCACATAGATAATTCTCAGTTAAGCATTGATTTGAATCATCTCTCAAAGGCTTTTTCAGTTCCAAGATTCTGGAAGAATTTTCCTCCTTGGTAGATAGCTAGAAATCACCAGAGGAGACTTAATTAGCACTCCAACTGCCTTTGTGGGTTGCCAGGAGTTAGAGGAAGTGTATTTTCTTACCCGATCCAGAATAAACATTTACAAAACCATCTGGTGTTCGCTAGTCTCCAATTTCAGAGTGCCCACAGTCTGTCTTTTTTATAGAGAAGGAGGACAAAGCAACAGCTTCCAACAGTTAAAAACATTGTAAAAATTCCTGTTACTTGGGATATGTTGTTTGCTGTAACAGTAACTCCAGTAAATAGATGATAAGCTACAAGCCCAAGTTATGTAGCCAAGTAAAGTAGAAAATAGCAGAGTATTTCATTGACTTTTGGTGCAATATCTTATGCTTCTCCGGGTAGGACTGGAATAAATATGACAGTGTCTGACAAGATGGACAGCCTCTAGGGTGAGGAGACGTGTCCAAGTTACTCTCTCGGTTTTTCTCCCCAGGAAATAAGCTTTGCTATTGATCTTGGCCCAGCAATGTTTGTTGAACCTGCTGAAAATAAAAATGTGTTTTTCTTCTGAAATAAAATGTCTAAGTTCATTTCTGTTGAAGTATTTCTTAGGCAATGTTATTGCTAATTCAGGTACACGAAACTTCAACCTTTTTATGCTTCCTTATAAGGAATAAAACCAATGATAATGTGTATTTTCTCTAGAACGGATGGTGAAGCATTTGGGTATTCCATTTGGGCCAAATGTCATTTATGTAACGGATGCTCAATAGGTATTGTTGACTTACTGTGCATGTGAGACACAAAGAAGAACACTTAGGAGGATTTGTAAATTCCTTAGCTTTCCATAATTATTTGTTGTAACTTTATTTTTTTAATATGGGTATTTCTTAAGGTTACTATTCTGCCACCCATGAGTGTATTGTGAGATTTAAGCTTACTAAGCAAATAAGCCAGTTTAGAATTTCTAACATTTTTGAGGTGATGAACAGAGTTTATGTGTTCTAAAATCTCCTTTATCTAATCTTGCAGCCCTGTTCCTATATCCCTTCCTCCCTTTTTGTTTGTTTCCCCTCTTTTCTCCCTTCTCCTTTGGCCCTTCCCTGGCTTGAGGCCCATCTAATTTTCCAAGTCTCTTTGAATGCAGGGCACAGTGTGTGGTCAGCCTTGCCCCGAGGGTCGCTTTGGAAAGAACTGTTCACAAGAATGTCAGTGCCATAATGGAGGGACATGTGATGCTGCCATGGGCCACTGTCACTGCAGTCCCGGATACACAGGGGAACGGTAAGGGACAGGCTTGTACTTCTCTGACTGTTTGTAACAGTGTGAAAGGGGAGCTTGGAGGGTCCAGGGGCCACGTTTACTATCGTTTGTCTGTGACTATTCTGTCATCTTCCAAGAAACATCTATAAGGTATCAGTGTGTTTGACAGATTCCTTCCCTACTCAGTGCATGGAAACTAGATCATAGACAGCAGTGGTAAATTGAAGATACAGAGAAAGCATTTTAACAAAATAATAAAATATTAGAACCCATGATGGATGAGTTCTATACAATTAAGTGTTTAGGACAGCCACTTCAAGTACCAACACTTTATACATTTAAGAAATTTTTGGATAGATTTATTTTAAAATGGGGTTTAAAATGGGAAACGGAGATGAAGCGAGAGAGTAGCACAGACATATATATACTACCAACTGTAAAATAGATAGTCAGTGGGAAGTTGTTGTATAACAAAGGGAGTCCAACTCAAGGATGGAAGATGCCTTAGAGGACTGGGGCGGGGAGGGCGGGGGGGACTCGGGGTGGGGGGGAGTCAAGGAAGGGAGGGAATACGGGGATATGTGTATAAAAACAGATGATTGAACTTGGTGTACCCCCAAAAAATAATAAAAAAAAACATAAAAAAAAATGGGATGTGTACTTGGGTATCTTTAAAAAATATGTCAAGCATAAAGTTACCTTCTTATGACACTGTGTACTCTTAAGAATATCAGTCATTTCATTGTGCGGTGGTGATAGAGTAAGAGTTAAAGAGCTCTCTAGTTGCACGTGACACTCATGGGGTATATGGTTTTTACACCTGCTGCTTGTCCTTTTTTTGTGTTGGGTGGTAAAGTGTTACCCAGAGGGCTTTGCTCAGCCTACGGCTTCTAATTTGCTCTTTAATCTGTTGAACCTGGAAGACTTGATAACCAAGCTTGCTAGCTGTGTGGGTAAAATTAGAAAAAGAGACTTGAGAGGAAGAAGAGAATAATAGCCAAAAACAAAGATTTTGGAACCTGTGTCCTTGGAAACATCCTCCTTTATAATGTTCAAATAAATAATTGTACTTTCCTCCAGGGTTGTTATAAGGATTAAATGAATACATTAAAGCATTTAAAACAGTGCTGAAATTTCCAAATATTAGCTATTATTGTAGTTGAGTGATTTCAATGAACTGTATAAATACTAGCGATTATTAATTTGAGTGATATCTAGAAACTGTATAAATACTAGCTATCATTATTTTTTGGTGATATCTGTGAATTAATAATTCCTTTAACCTTCCTCTCTAATTTTTTTCTTTCTAAAATTCTGGTCTAACTTTATGACTTTAAGAAGATACTGTAGCGTGTGTCCCCCCCACTCCAGACTCTGCACTTCCTTATTAAATTTATTTATAAGTATTTTGTAATTTTTGAAAAATCCCATTTAAGTTTTTAATTGGATATTTCTGCATAAAAAAGAACTCACCTTTGTATATTTTTTTATATAGTCACTCTACCAAACTTAGTTAACTCTCATGTTATTTTTAGCAAACACTACAGTTATTTTATCATCTGCAAATAAAGAGAATTTAGTCTTTTCAGTCTTTGTAATAATTATTTCATTTTCTTGAGTTATTGCATTAATTTAAACCTCTAAATGAATGTTGACAAGTAGAGGTAAAAGGGGGAATTCCTGTCTTGTTCCTAGTTTTATGGAAGTGGCTCTAGCATAGTTTCATGTTTGTTATTGACTTCTAGTAAATTGTTTTTTTCATGCTTGAGTAGTTCTTTAAAATCCCTATTTTTATTAGGAAATTTTGTTAGTAGTATCTGTTTAATTTCATTAAAGACTTTTTCCTCTTTTGTTAATATAACTGTAAATTTTCCTTAGTTTTTTGATGTTATGAATTATTGACACATTTAGCATATGGTTTTTATGTACTTGGGCTCCTCAGAAAGTTTTCGTGCCCTACACCCTGGTCTGTGGTTGCATTTTGGAAAAAGAAGTTGTTAGGTGAGTTCTGGATCCATGTGGCATTAGCACCTTAATATAGAAAGTTGAGTCAGGAAAGGAGAGGCGCGGGACCAAGTAGTACCCTAAATAATGGTTCTGTGTAATATTTTTGGAGACTAAAAATTTAAATATAATGATTTTCTTGCCCTGTAGGGATTTAAGTCTCAAATTTGAGGAAACAAAAAAAAAAAACAAAAAACATACAGGCAGGCTTCTACTCATCTTATTTAGAATACAAGGAAAGGGGATAACAGCTAATTTTCAGGTGAATTTTAGATCTGAGGCAAGGCAGGCGAAGAGCCAGAGAAAGAGAAGGAAAGTGAAGAGGGAACTTGTTTCTTGAGAGTTGTTTTTGTCACTGTTGTTTTCCTGATGAGCTGATGACATGACTCCTGTCTTCAATTCTGTTCTCACCATCTGGGTTCAAGAGTCAACACGCAGACATACACACACACACACACACAACACAGTGACAGTAAGCACATTTGTCATCATGAAAGAGAAACAACGAGTGGTTATGGAATGATTTGTGGCAGGAGGCGTGGGGAAAGCACCCCGAAGGCCTGGGGTCTTGCCATTTCTCCTGTTTTGAGAAGTCAGCGAAACTTGATCACTGAGATCAGGCCAGAGGGAAGCAGGTACCACCACAGGCAGCTGGCCCAGACCACTCCCAGGATGTGGGGACAGCCCTCCCAGACAGAGAGAAAACAGCACAAACAAAACGGGCACCTCGTAGGCAAGCAGAGCAGCTCGTGGGATGCCCACATAATAGGCTGTGGGGTCTGCGGGACGGTTGAGAGGACAGCGTGGTGAGGAAGTGTCATGTGGCATAGCCGAGTATGAATGGAGAGAGGGATGGCTTTCAGATCCTCAGAAAAATTCTTATGAAGGGGTTAAAAGAGTGTTCTTAATGCTGATGCATTGTCCTGGCATCATCGCCCTGGGGCCTTGGATGGCCTAGCATGAGTCCACCCACATAACCCGTGCTCCTTGTGTGTTAGCTGGGTGGAGGGAGCTGTGGATCAGTTATGGGCTCCGTTAAGGTGAAGCCCGAGACTGTCCTACCACGCTGTGTTCTGTACCACCCTGAAAATGAATAAGAATGTGGGCCAAAGGAAGTGAAGTCCAAAATCATAGACAGGAGTTGGGGGGATGCCGAATTGGTCTTCAGTGGAGGAACTCTTTCCTGCTTCTGGGACTGTGGAAAACTTGGCTCTTTCCCAGGGCTCTTTATGTTTCCCAGAGCAGCAGTTCTAGATGTTTGAAAGGCAGGCAGCCAATCTATCCATTCCAGTCTAATGAGGAATGTGATTCTTTCACACTAAATCATGGTTTGGCCCAATTATTTCGGTCACTCTTAGAGGGCCATGCTCAAAAGAACGAAGGAGAAAAAGGGAGCTGGCACCCCTTGTATGCTAACTCACTTCCTTTTCCATAAGTTCACAGTGAGATGCAATATGATAATAGAAATGATATGCAAACAAGCCTGTGACCCTCATTGGTTTGAGTATTGGTGTCACGTTTTATTAGCTTATCTCTACTTAATGGTTGTCCATTTTTCCCAGTTCCAGGGTATTATTCAAAATCTAAAAAAATAAAATAGGAACTTCACATTTGCATATTTCTACGATGCCTATATTTATTGCTATATTTTATTCTGCCTTTCTGTCATCTCTCCTAAGAAAATATTTCCTCTTTAATGACTTCTAAGATTACTTTTCTTATTCCACATGACACCACAAAAGCAACATTAAGGGCATGAAGTTCGTTGGGAAATGATGCTTCTTTTAGAAAAAGGAGCCCAAAAGGGAGATAAGACTGCTTGACAAAGGCTTTTAATTCAGCCAGTGAGAAGGGTGGACGCTACTTCACGATTGTGTTTATTTTCAAGGTGGAAAAGATCTACTTCTAGAAAGATATTCTACCGTTTTGGTGTGGTAGGTGGAAATAGACATAACTAATATTAACAAGATTCTCTTACAACATTGACAAAAAAGAAGCAGGAAGGTGAACCAAGCTTACTGGCTACTTTAGTGAGTAAAATTCAAATGGCTTTTTGCCATTTAAAATACAGACTTAGAAGTACGTTTAATTATAGGTTAGAAAGGTAAATATGGGTCAGGCCCAGCTATTATGGATTTTGTTTTCTCAGAGGGAAAGAAGTTTCTGCCAAGATAGGATAGAATAGACACACTGCTTCCCTGGCATTTGGTGGCAGACACTTTTCCATGCTTCATGTTTCTACCCTGTTCCCCACTTTTAGAGCTGTGCTTTTTCCCAAGTTAAAATCCTGGAGTCCAAAGTATAACATTTGGATTTGTTTTAGTGAGGTTATTTATCTTGAGCATAACTTTTTCTTTTTTTCTGATACTGCCTTGCAAGGACGTCTGGACAGACAAGTTGCCAAGCTGTCTCGCCAGCCTTCAGCAGAGCCATGAGAAGGCCCAATGATTTGTACTACAGCATTTCTTTCTGCAAAGTTTACATCTTTAAGGAGTAAACTAAGTGACTTGGCTTAGTAAAGCTTCTTACAAGTTAAAAATAGAGTACTCTAAAAAATACTCTGGTCTAAAAATAGGTACTCGTGTAACTTTGCAGCGCACATCTGATTTTATGCTAAATGAACTTAGCTCAATTACCCTAGAACTTTTATGATGCTTTCTTGAGTGGTTGATTTGAAGACTTTGCCTATTGACAAGCCTAAGGATGTCTAGAGTCTGTGGAGAGTTCGCAAGAGGCCCTTTACTCTAAATATATGCCAGAGCCAGATTTAACCAAAAAAATACAAAGGGGTCTCAAGATTTAGCCTCTGCACTTAAATAGAATCCCATCCAGCCCTGGTATTGTTAGTCCTCACACCACATCATTAAAAATATGCAAAGCCTTGTGGAAAATGTTTGCTTTTCAGCCCCTTTGCTGCTGCTTTGAAGTCTGCTTGGATTCATTATCATGCACTTGCCGCGTGCCCTGTACCCATCTGAAAAACTGCAGTGCTGACCTACATTTTGGACTCGGGGTCTGGCATGACTTGAGAGCCACATGGGAAGTGGCTGCTGAGACTCACAAAGGGTACCCTGCTTGTGGCAGATCTCTGGCTAGTCAGGACCCCGGCTCCCTCTCCCTTGGCAGAAAGCGCTCCTTATGCTACAGAAAGTCCCATCAAGTCACCTTGTCCGGTCAGAAAGAAACTTGGCTGGCCTGATAGCCAGTCATGCGTTCCGTGAAGCCATGATGATTTTCTCCTCTCGATTCCCCGCAGCAACTCGGCTTCCCACCAGATCCAACTTACCCAGAGCATATTCTTATGCCGGGACCACACTCTAAGGCCATTTTTAAAAAAAACAATAAAGTGAATTTTTGAGATCTGATATTTTTTTCTTGCTATTTGGTAGCCCTTCTTCCCAACAGAGGACAAAACCCCACTTAATAAAAATTTTGTGTTCTGAGAACTCCCAGCCTCTCTACCGCCTCCTGCTAGGAGTTCCCCAGGTTGAAATTGATTTCAACAGCTCAGACTTTTCCAAATCTAAGGAGGACTTTGTTTATTTAGTTACATAACTTTCTAAATGAAAAGCAATGATTGCCATTCAGCTTTGAAAAGAGCAAGACACATGGTTGAAATTAAAAATGAATGTCAAAATGAAATCCAAGAGAATTAACATTTTGTTTCAAATTTGCTACAAAGTTTTCTCTTTGAGTTGACAAGGGAGTTGCTGCAGGACTCAGACCCCCTTAGGATGTAGAGGAGAGCAGACAAAGAGAAGAAATGAATCTGATGGACACTGACCCAGGACTAGCACATTTAATGACCTTTTTGTTGTTGTTGTTCAAAGAAGGCTCTGGAACCAAACTGCTTGGGCTCAAATCCTGGCTTTGCTACTAATTCTGTGTGTAATCTTGGGTAAATTGCTTAATCTCTCAAAGTGTCATCTTCCTCATCTGTAAAATGAGGACCAAGTAGGGATGACATGATGTAACGTGTAAGACTCTGGTGAAGATTAAATGAAATAATGTATTGAGCATGTTATTTTTATCATTATTGTTGTGTGTAAGGCATTGTACTAGGTGACCTGAGAAATGTAATAAAGCCATCACTGTCCGCTCCCCCCCCCCCCAAAATTTTCTCTTTGAAATAGGGAAAGCATATATTTTTACTTTATTTTATTTTATTTCAATTGAAGTATAGTTAATTTACAATATTGTATCAGTTTCAAGTGTAAAGCAAAGTGATTCAGTTATACATACATATTCTTTTTCAGATTTTTTTCCATTTTAGGTTATTACAAGATATTGAGTATAGTTCCTTGTGCTATACAGTAGGTCCTTGTTGTTTACCTATTTTGTATACACTAGTGTTATATCTATTAATACCAAACTCCTAATTTATCTCCCTCCGTCCACTACCCCCTTTGGTAACCATAAGTTTGTTTTCTGTGTCTGTGAGTCTGTTTCTGTTTTGTGAATAAGTTCATTTGTGTCATATTTTTAGATTTCACATGAAAGTGATATCATATGATGTTTGTCTTTGACTTACTTCACTTAGTATGATAATCTCTAGGTCTATCTATGTCACTGCAAATGGCATTATTTCATTCCTTTTTAGAGAAAACGTACATTTTAATTCCCTAATGATGGGCTGGAACTCACACTTGGGCAATTCATTTGCTCCCTTTCCTGGTTTCTACTAAAGTGCTATGCATACCTTTACCAAGGACTAGATGTAAAACATGCTTCCCATCCCAAGCTCATAATTTTATTTTGTTTTTGCTGTTTCTTTAAACAGGTCATACTACTGTTACTACTATAATTTATCTTAATGCTTTTCATATCTGTAGTGGGACAATCACTGAATAAATATCAAATCCAGAAAGAATATCAATGTATACTTAACAAAGCCTGTCTGAATCGACTGTTTATTTTCACAAAGCACTGACTAATCTATTCTACGCTCCCGCCTCCTGCACGACAGGTGCCAGGATGAGTGTCCCGTTGGCACCTACGGAGTTCGCTGTGCGGAGACCTGCCAGTGTGTCAATGGAGGGAAGTGTTACCACGTGAGTGGCTCTTGCCTCTGTGAAGCAGGCTTTGCTGGTGACCGCTGTGAGGCGCGCCTGTGTGCAGAAGGGCTCTATGGCATCAAGTGTGACAAGCGGTGTCCCTGCCACCTGGACAACACTCATAGGTGAGGGTCGGCTGCCCCTGGAATGATGTGTCCTATGAAAGTTTTCACCACAGTGTCCACTATTTGGAAGGAGGGATCGGCAGAGAGAGTCCCACCCTGAGACCCTTCCTGCCTCTGGGTCATCCTGGGCAGGAACTATTAAGGAAACGGAAGTTTTTTCCACTTAACGGTCCAGGTCAGAAGTGCTAAAATTGTTAAACAGCTGTGGATGGATATGAAATCCTATCCTCTATCAATGGCCACTGGACAAAATTAAACTTGCTGAAGTTAGCAGAATGCTTCCCTAAGAGGAGGATTCTGTGACATTCCCTTAGAAGCAAAGATGCAATGAGAGACATAGGTTAAGCCCAGTTTAGTATGTAAAACTATCACAAAAAGATTCTCACTGCAGCCTCTTTTACTTGACACCTGTAGAGGCAGGAAGTGTGCTGGTGGAAGTTTTGTGACAGTACTTCACATGTGGTTGTCACATGTGAGGTATGTGTTCGGAATTGATTACTTGAACATAGAATTCACAGGGGTCTTTTGGCTCAAAAATCTCTCGAAGGATTTAAGAACAGGAAACCAAGATCCCACCTACTTTGCTGTACCTTGTCTGTGCCTGAAAATATCTTTCCAACCGTTTCTTCCTCTCCCTCCCCCAGGGACAAGATACACATCACTTAAAATTCTGAGCCTGGTTTGCATACTGCTGGAAAAGTTGAGTTTGACAAAAATGTAGTGCATTATATAGCAGTTCAGATGATACCAGAATTACCTTATTTGCATTCAGCACAACTGTTACTTCATTTATGCTTCTGAAAGATAACTTGTGGCCACATCAAATCTCAAATGCACAAAAGTTAAAAGTAAATAGAAGCCTGTGGTTGGTCTCTTCTTCAAACCATTGTTGGGA
Organism: Hippopotamus amphibius kiboko; assembly: GCF_030028045.1. Classification (NCBI taxonomy): domain Eukaryota; kingdom Metazoa; phylum Chordata; class Mammalia; order Artiodactyla; family Hippopotamidae; genus Hippopotamus; species Hippopotamus amphibius. Next base: position 172,455,051 of record NC_080186.1, on the reverse strand, counting down.
GTTAAAAAAAAAAAAGGACTTTGCATTGTGTGTGTCTGTGTGTGTGCTGAAATACATTTTAGTGGGATATATCAAGGAAGTGCATTCTTAATGTGTCTCAAGCAACTTTGTAAGCTGTTTTAGTCAACTTCTGGTTTTCTTCATTGGAAAATATTGCCACTCTTTACATGACAGGTTACATAAACATTCGGGGAGTAAAAATGAGTAATCTCTGCAGGATTTTGTTTTGTTTTTCAACTATCTAATGTTGAAGGAGCTGGCAGGATTAAGGACAAGTCATGAGTTTGGCCACCTTTCCTGCAGTATAAGGTTTGTCTCAGCAAATGGTAAGCCTCATTAGTAATAGCTCAGGACTTTTTAATGCCAGTGTGCTGTTTCATTGTGCATAGATACAGCCTGAAATCAAATAGATTAATAAACCTATACAAAGGATCTCTGCTATGAGAGGAGTTGGAGAAGCAAAGGAAATGTTGATTTTATTGGAATTAGTTACCATATTAGTAGTTGCAAGGTGCAAGTGGACAGGTATTTGATTGACCTCAGTACCATATACTTTTGACATAGGTCATGTGTACCTAAGCATGTATGCTTTAACAAGAAATACATGAACTTATTTGATAGTTACATAGATCAAAAGAACACTAAAATCTGCCTAATAATGTATAACAAATAATCAGAAGATTAAAAAACAATTAGCTTATGAAGTGCTTCCCTAAATAATGAAAGCTATTTTTAAAATTAGCTTGTACAAATTTCTGATAAAACCAGTTGAATGTTGATTATATAACTCTGTGTTTTTGAATTCACAGTTGAAGCCTTCCATCTATTCTTATTTCTTGAACTTCCATGTAAAATTCCGAGAAATACAAGGTTTCCTTGAACCAAAAGGAATAGAATCTTTGTATTAATTGAAAGTCTAGCTTACCATTTAATCAGGAAAGGGTGTAGCTTGCTATTGCATAATATATGATGTATATTTATCTGAAAAGCCTTTGTTATAATTAATGAAATAACTAATGCAATGCAAACTATTAGTTTACAGTGTCTTTAGGTAAATTTTGAGTTCTGTGGATGTGTATATAGTGACATATATTGAAGCCATATATTTGGGTAAGAGTTTGTATCAAGTTAGTTTTGCTGCATAAAAGAAAAAAAAAACCTACCCCAAACTTAGTGTTTAAAACAACAATTATTTATTAGCTGATGATTTTTTGCTTGACTCTTTGGGCTGGGCTCAGCTTGGTGGTTCTTCTGCTAGTCTGCCTATGTTCATCTGGAGGTCAACTAGAGGCTGGAATTCCTGGAATTCCTCAGTGGAATTCCTCACTCACTTGTCTAGCATTTGGATGAGTGAGGGAGTGACTGAGCCATGTGTCCCATGGGAGCCTGCCCCCATCTAGCAGTTTAACCTGGGCTTCTGTAAGTGGTGGCTGGCTTCCAACAGCCAGTCAGAGACACAGGGCAAGCCCCAACATGCAAATGCTTTTCAAACCTTTGGTTATGTCATGTTTGCTAATGTCCTTTTAGACAAAGCAGGTAACACAACCAAGTCCAGATTCCGTATACTCCACCTCTTATTGGGAGGAGTTATAAAGCGTTAGTAGCCATTTTATGTTGCAAGCTATCCTAAGGTTGAAATGAATTTAAATATATTTATAAGTGATATTAGTATTTTAAATTACAGCACTGTTATAGAGCCTAAGGACATTCTCCGTGAACTGGACTTCTTAAAACTAACTTTTATAGTGGAAATGATTTTGAACAGGAAAACAAAATTCAAGATTCACTGAGATTCCACATGGGATATGTATATTAGCTCTTGTTAATAAGGACATTTAATAGCTGTGGGCAATCAGGATGTGCCTATTTGAAAATGCCACCTAATTGTCATATATTTAAGCATTAATAATATCTAAGGAAATGAATAAAAGGAAGTTCAATGATGCAGTCTTTTTTTTGCCAATATTACATTGGATACCTGTAATAATTTAACTCTTAAATTGAAAAATATACTAGAGTATTTTTATCTAGTTTTATATGTGTATAAAATGGTAGGTATTCCAATCTGTGTGTAATCCAGTTCTCATATTACACAAAGCAATCTGTTTTTTACAAAGAAATCAGGTAGGAGGATATTACCCTTCAACCTCCACGCTGCTGCTCTAACAACAACACATAAATCTCATTACCAATTAAGCTGCCTGCATGAGAACCCATCACATACCTCCAAAGTGCTCTGGCTTCCTACATCTAATTACAAATTGCAGAATACTAATTTTGGTGTCAATCAATCTGAGAACCAGTGTGCTGCACTAACACTCACTGGGGGGCATTGAATATCAATTTCCCTATCTGCCTTTAGCTTAGCTCAATTCTCTGTCCCCGAATTGTCTACTTTTTTTTAACATTTATATCAATACCATGAATATTATTTTCTACTTTTTAATATAGAGTAGTATTTTCTACTAAAAGATGCCCCTTTTTAAATCAGCATCTTAAGGTAAACTACTTTAACTGATCCATCACTTGGAATATTTCTTTTCTTTTTGTAGTTCTAAGTAGATTTGAGATTCAAACCCTTGTCTTATGAATCCAAGCCTTCTATACCTAAGAAACCATCTCAAATGTAGAGTTGTGCTTGGGTATTTCTTCCTGCCATGTTCCCTGAGTAATGCTTGTGAAGGATGCCTAGGCCTTTGCTTGTGAGCATTTAGTTGGAGCAGGGGCCTAAAAGTATATTTAAATAAATTTCTCAAAATGAATAACAAACTAACCCACAGGCATCTTTTTTAAGAAAAAGAGATAGGAAATGATATTATGGGGTGTGGCTGAGGCCCTCACTTGACAGATGAGGATGTCAGGCCCAGGGAGGTTATATGCTTTCACTAAGGTTGACCAGTAGTGGGAGAGGTGCAATTTACAGCCTCAGTCTTCATCCCTTCCAGGTCATGGTTCTTTGCAGAAAATCTATGAACAGTTCTCTGGTGAGAGGTCATTTAGCAAATGTCTGGATGAGACAGTAGGTTTTGTTGTTGGCCCAAGTTAAGGGGAGGGTTTTATCTCCATCAGGGGTGGAAGACCATCTTCAACAGTCTTCCAATTGTGAGTGGAGCTAGTTTGATTGTTCAGATTTTCCTCTGGCGAGAAGCACATGTGTTTGGAGCGATACAGAGCCCCCTGTTGTGTGAGCCTCACTCACCCGTGCCTCTTAGCACAGCTGACGTGTCCATTTGCTATGGAGCGACAGCTGGCTGCCCGGCCCATCCATGCAGCTGCTGTTTCAGGTAGAGACAGCTGCTCTGCCACCAGGTATGGGGAGCCGAGAGGAGAAATGGACTGAAAAGGTCGCTGCTTCTGGAGTTCCTTGGACATCACTCTGGTTAACTGACTTGCTGTTGTTCATTGAATGGAGTTCTTTAGATAGTCTCATCTAGTTGACGTCTTATCAAATTAGTGCTTTCACTTTACAGAAATTAAAATGAGTTTCAGGCAAAGGGACACAATTGTAAGAGTCATCCTGCTAGAACATGATACTGATTTCATGCAACATTTGTGGTACCAATCAGGTTTCAGCCGATTAATTAAATCATACCAAGCCTGGGAATGAAGTTTAAATTATTGTGCATGGAAATACCCACACATTTAGTGATCATGGCTAAAGCAACATTTGCACAGGCCTTGGGTGTCATGTTTACCCGCAAGTGACTTGCTCCTTTCATCCACGTCTCTCAGCTGTCACCCCATGTCTGGAGAGTGTGCCTGCAAGCCAGGCTGGTCGGGACTCTACTGTAATGAGACATGTTCTCCTGGATTCTACGGGGAAGGTTGCCAACAGATCTGCAGCTGCCAAAACGGGGCCGACTGTGACAGTGTGACAGGGAAGTGCACCTGTGCCCCAGGATTCAAAGTGAGTGGCTTGGGCTGTGGAGGAAGGAGATAAGGGGTGCAACTTGGAGCATATTGATACCACAATTTATGTGACCTTTTCTGAAGTCCAATGAATGTGCTAAAAATCCCTCACATCCTTAACAAGAAAGAAAATAAAGAGAAAAGTAATAATAAGAGACAGATGTAATTACCTGAGAATGATGACTGGGCAAGCTGGTGAAACTATACAGTGGCATTAATATTTAATTTTTTAATTAATATATGTCACGAAATAAGATGTATTTTAATTATTCCTTATGTAATTATTTTATCATGTTTTATGGACATCAAAGAAATTTTCCAAGTACGCTATATATTATTGTCAACATTTTTTGTTTTAGTTCCATGCAATTTGAAGGCACAAGTTACATCAGGTTAGCGTTTATTATGTATTTGCATCCAGAGATTAGTAGTATGTAAGTTTTTCAGTCCCTTTGAGAATCTAGACCTTTCAAATATCCGTATAAGCTAATAGAGCAGAATTTTGCCTAGTTTCCAGGATTTCTTAGCAACAGGTTAGGAATTTTTGTTTTAAAGGAAAATGAGTTGTTCTTGAATTATTTTCTCCCATTTTAAAGAGAACATTAAACTGTGAAGAATGTTGATGGTTATTCCAGAGCACATAATGTAGAATGAGTGGGTCATAAAGTGGGTCATAAAGTCTCAGAGCTGAGATCTTTACAGGGTTTTCTAACCTGTGTCACAGTTCTTTGGCTGAGCCCTTGAATTAGCCATAAGAGTCTCTTCTGTTTTTAAAGGAGGTGACCTCCAGTCACCTTTGGTAACCGACTTCTATATTTAACGCTCCCTGTCAGATAATAAATTGAATCATGCTGCTGGCTGAGTGTGTTCTGTTCCTTTGCCTCCCCCACTAATCGTATTACATGTTATACAAAGCAATCTAGGAAGCATTGCAATTTAATGTATAGTTCATATTTATGTTTAATTATTTATCAGCAATCATTTTACAACTACGGTTTGCTGTTCTATATCTACTTGTCTGAGCAAGGACAGAGGGTTTTGTATTTGCTACCAAGGAAAACTAATAAAGGCAGCAGGCTTTTTGGGTCTTATTCAATACTGTATCCTAAATATAGGCCCGCTGGCATTGCCCTTGGAATCTGTACAATTAATATAGTGGTGACATTTTAACAAGTCTTAAAAATACAACGTGTTAAAATTAGAGAGGGATGTAATTAGCATGGACAAGATATATTTTTGGTTATTTGTGTTGCCCTTATTTCAGGTGGTAAAATTGCATGCATTTTCCTATTTGCACCTGTCTAGGGAATTGACTGCTCTACCCCATGCCTTCTGGGAACCTATGGGATAAATTGTTCCTCTCTCTGTGGCTGTAAAAACGATGCTGTCTGCTCTCCTGTGGATGGCTCTTGTACTTGTAAAGCAGGTGAGTGGGTGAATGAGTCTGTTACCTAACCCTAGTCCTGTTAGCTCCTAAAGGCACAGGAAAGAAACCTTAACTAGGATTCTAGATCCAGCTGTGCCGAAATACAGTGCCTGGACTTAGCAAGACCCTTATCCAGGGAGAGCTCTCCTGCTTTCATGAGTCAAAGGGAGAGGCTCACATGAGATGATCTCTGAAGTCATTGCCAGCTCCAAAATTCTGTGAGTCTCTGTGCTTTGGGGAAGAGTAAGCAAGCAGGCATGTGTCTGTGCCCCTAATTGATTGGCCTGGAGTCCTGACATGAAATGCAGCCAAGCACCCAGTTGTACGTGGGGGCCAGGGCGTGTTTATCCATCCTTGCAGCAGCCAGGATCCTGGATGTTCAATGCTCATGGTTCATGGGGTCCTGCTTTAAAGATGGGGTTGTTCTTTCAAACACAAACTTTCCTTCTCCCTCTCATATAAATATTTCATTTCCCGACCTGAACAAAACTCAGCACCCCACAACGTGCATCACTGCACATTAGTGAGGTGCCGGCACTTCATCTCTCTTCCCCCATTAGTCTGGGAGTGCTTCTCCGTGCTGGCACCCTGGGCGGCTGTGTGGGTGCTTTAGTTCATTTCTGATAGAGGTTTTACGTGGCAGAGCCAATGCTCCCTGAGCTGGGGTAGGGGCAGTACTGTGCACCTCCGAGATGTTTGTAAAGGGAAGTGTGGCTTGGAAAGGCTGGGCAGAGCTCCCTGCTGCCTTTGTTTGCTCACGTGCCCTGGCGCTCTTGTCATGGCAGGCTGGCACGGGGTGGACTGCTCCATCAGCTGTCCCAGTGGCACATGGGGCTTTGGCTGTAACTTAACATGCCAGTGCCTCAACGGCGGAGCCTGCAACACCTTGGATGGGACCTGCACCTGTGCACCTGGATGGCGTGGGGAGAAATGTGAATTTCCCTGCCAGGTATGACTCAGCTGGGAGGTCTTGGAGGAGCTGATGCCAGAGGGTTAGGTTATTTTTGCAGACTTCATGCTTTAAAGTACCTGATTTTGAACCAAACCAAAGTGACTATTACAAGAATTGAGTTGTTTGAACTCAGATTGGATACAGGATAGGAGAAGGGATAGACGTGGAAATCAGTTAGGCAGCTTTGTGAGAATCCCTTCCTTCCTCTCTACCCTGATTCTGCCCCACACCCTGCCGCTGCTCCCCTTTGTTTTCTCTCTTCTAATATATACGTCGCCTCATGGCATCCGGTCAACAGCGTTTGTCAAACACCCAGGGGATGCCTGTCAACTCTCCAAATATTGTGTTTCCATTATAATGGAAATCCTCCAACCTTCTGGGTGTGGAAAGTGGCAGGGCATTGAAAGGGGGATGGCGATGGTGTCACAGAAAGGTGACGAAAGGTTTGGAAGGGTGGCGAAAGGTTTGGAAACAGCCGTCTTTTAACCCAAATATCTCTGGAGCCACACAAATCTCCATATATTTCCATGGTCCAATGCTGACTCCATTCCGTTGACCTGCTTTGGAGATACCCACCATCGAAGCCCCTGTACTGAGTCTGCCGCAGGCCAACAGGGTGCATTCTGTAGTAACAGCTCATTCCGCTTTCTTCCTCTCAAGCATGGGGCCAGTTTCCTTCCCTCTTTTCCGTCACTCTTTCTTCCGAGCCATTAAGCATTCTCTCAGTGGTGTGTGTTCTCTGCCTCCCAGGGATCATCTGATGGTGAGGTGACACCATGACCCCCTGAGCTGGCCTCCTCGAGGGGGCCTTCCATGGAGCTCTTTTCTCCCTGGGCTTCCTCCTAATAAGTGCAACTCATTTCCCAGCTAGAGAGCATCCTGCCCGGGGCTATTCCATGTCCTCCAAACCCCTAGGACAAAGTTATGTTAGCTTTGCCTCCTGTCATCCACCCGTGAACAGATTATCAGTGCTTTCAGAGGGGCTTGAAGATACCTTTCACTTCCAGTCTGCGTGTGGACAAAGCAAAGCCCCTGGCACAATCTTGTCCTTTTTTTGGTATATTATTAGCTGCATTAGTAAATCAGCAAAGGCTGAAGATGGTTTAGCGGCTCATACTCTGGCAAAGCTAAATCCTACAAGCCCGAGCAAACATTCGTAGAACCTAAAAAATTTTTTTAAATATTTTAGTAAGCACTAGACAAATGATTATGCCACCCAACACCTACTGCCTGTTTAATGCTGGTTCTCGGCCCCTCCCTCTTCGTAACTTTGCAGCCCCTGTTTTCCTCAGTGCTTGGTGCTGTGGGAGGTTTGTAGTGCTCTCCCTCAGTCAGGACCTGGCACAAAAGAGCGGGGCTTACAAACGCAGAGCTTTCATTCCTCTTCCACACACTAAATGATCACGTCGGTGAAGAGTCTCATCTCTGTTGGACCACCAACGTGGATGCGCCTGTGAAAACATTAAGGTCCAGGAGGGAACACGGGAGGGGGCTGTGCCAACACACACTCCATCCGCCCTTAGGAGCTTGAGTCAGAATGCTTCACGTTGTTCAGATGTCATCGTAGAAAGGAGGATGTTCATTAGGGAAAGTGACAAAAGATGCTCCTTTCTCCTTATGGTTCCATGTATCTCATTGGCAATTTACGGACGTAATCTTAATTCTATAGAAATATGTTATTTTTAAAATGTTAGGACCTCTTTTTTTTAAGTTTTTATTGGCGTATCGTTGATTTGCAATGTTGTGTTAGTTTCAGGTGTACAGCAAAGTGAATCAGTTATCCACATACATATATCCGCTCTTCTCTTTTTTAGATTCTTTTCCCACGTAGGCCATTACAGAGTATTGCATAGAGTTCCCTATGCTATACTGTAGGTTCTTATTAGTTATCTATTTTATACATAGTAGTGTGTATATGTCAGTCTCAATCTCCCAATTTATCTCTCCCCAACCCCTTATCCACTGGGAACCATGAGTTTGTTTTCTACATCCGTGACTCTACTTCTGTTTTGTAAATAAGTTCCTTCGTACCCTTTTTTTTTAAGATTCTACAAATAGGGCTTCTTTATGTGGGTCAGAGTCTTCCCTTTTCACTAACGAATAGAATGCCTTGTAGGAGAAAAAAAGTTCTGAAACTATGTATCATGACGGATGTTGACAACTTATTGTGGCGATCATTTCACAATATATACAAATATTATGTTTTACACCTGAAACAAATAAAATATATGTCAATTATACCTCAGTGGGGAAAAAAAATGCCCTGCGGGGAGTACTGAACTATTTTATAAAAATCTTTAGGGACAAAAAGACAATATTTTTATGAGTTGTGGCTCATGATAAGATAAAGATTCTTTTAATTGGCATATTTACCTATATTTGCATATATGTATATCAGCATATCAGCATAGTTGGTTTCACCATTCATATGCTAAACAGGTTTGTGTGATTTAAAAACACTAACCTCTTGCAGACTATATTTTGGGGGCCAAGAAGACAGGGAAGAGGTGACTGTAATACATGCTGCTGAGAGGTGTTTGGGAGGGGAGGGTGCTGTTTCTGAAACGGCTGACGGAGATCCCTGTCGTCTCCCACCATGGGATTCCCATCCCTCATTGCTGTCTTGCACACAGGATGGCACGTATGGGCTGAACTGTGCCGAGCGCTGTGACTGTAGCCATGCCGATGGCTGCCACCCCACCACGGGCCATTGCCGCTGCCTCCCCGGATGGTCAGGTGAGAGCCAAGGGTGCTACTTGAGGTGGGAAACACGCCAACCTATGCCTAGCACTGTTCCTTGCCACTTCAGAGAAACACACACAGGTCAACTTTTCAGAAAAAAAAAAAAATAGAAAATATGATAAAGTCTCCAGGAAGCTGACAAATCTTTACTCAAGAAATATTACTGCTAGCTCTAATTAATCTACAATCCAGGGATGACTTTGTTGAATCAGGCAAGGGCAGTTCTCTTGAACCTTCAGGCACAGATGTTACAGAAAAACCTGAATGAACTTTATGGCCAACCCAGTACAACTATCAGAATTCACGTCATCAACAAGGGAAAAATGTGAATTGCTGTGAAGAGTTTAACAAGACCTCTGTGGTATTTTTGAGCATGGGGAAAGAATGATGGAAATAAACCATATGAAAATAACTAAGTTCATCCTAGTGAGGCAAAAATGTTAAATAGTGTTATGGTTAATATGCAAATATTAAAATCTTTACCACTAGAAATATTTCTTACTATAATGTTTGTCATAAAATTTTATAATATGATTGAGTACCAATTTTCTAACTACAAGGTAGAAAGTTCTCCTTCTTTATATGGCTTCATGATTTCAGCCAGGAAGTTTATCAAACTGACAGTGGTCTTGGGGATGGAACCTTCTTTTTGCTCAGGACCTGTAGACTTGGGAGATGGCACTAAATTCCCAAGCAAATTGGTATCTTTCTCTTCTTTTTGGTACATCAATTCAAGAGTATTTTAAGAAGACAAAACAAGCCAAAAAATAGAATTTCAAACACTTATTAAGAAAAATTACTAATGGAAATGCAATAGGAAAGTTATCAGATCTTGGGAAGAATGAACTGACTGTATCAATGAACATTTCTTCTGTAAGTAAATTAAAATGTTAAATGCTGATTGTTAACTTAGAGGGAAATCCCATTAAACTGGAGACAGGATTAGAGGTAGATACATGAACCAAAACTTTCTTTTAAAATTGTATTCTCATTAGAAGTCATGTGTGTGTGTGTTTTTGTATATATTGTATTTGTGTCTAAATATATTTATATATGTATTTAGAAAGGAGAGAGGGCTTTGTAAGAGAGAGCTGTTTCCATATTGATGATTCTTCAGTATCCTTCAAAATGTTTTTTTAACTAGTCCTCTGAAAGAGAAATTGGTAGTAACAAGCCAAGTATTCTCTTCAGTGATGATTCATATTTTCAGAAGCGGGATCTTTAAAGAAGAATCTTAAGCCGCCATACCAGAGATGTCATGTTGAGGAAATTATGGAGTGGTCTTACCTTTTAGCAAAAATGCACACAAAGAAGCCTCTGGAAAAATAATAATAAGTAATGCTCATTGAGTGCTTACTGCAGGCTCACAATTCTATGAGGTAAAAAATATTTTCTCCTTTTTACAATGAGGAAGCTGAAGCAAAGAGAAGTTAAGTGGCATGACCCAGAGTCAGTAAACATGAGAGACAGAATTTGCACCAGTGCTGTCCCACCGCTACTAGCCAGTTCTCTTAACTGTTACACCCTACTGCCATGGAAGGACTTAGTCCAGGAAGTGCTGGGGTGGGAGGAGGGCAGTTATGCTGAGATTTATTTTCAGCACGGATGAAGACTTCTGAGAATTATGAGAGGGCCATGGTGATCAGTGCTGGTAACTATCAACCTCTTTATAGGTAGGGAGGTAGGTATATAGACAGACAGATAGACTCACATATAGAATTCACCAAAAGTGTAGAATTCAGTGGTTTTTAGTATACTCAAAGAATTATACAGCCATCACCACAATCAATTTAGAATATTTTCATTGCCTGCCCCCCCCAAACCCCGTTAGTACTTATTAGCAGTCGTTCTCCATTTACTCCCTTCTCACCCCCTGCCCCCAACCCCCTTCTCCCTACCCTAGGCAACCACTAATCTACTTTTTGTTTCTATAAACTTGCCTATACTGGATATTGTATGGATTCATATAACATGTGGTGTTTTGTAACTAGATTCCTTCTCTTAGCATATGTTTTTAAGGTTTATCCATATTGGAGTGTATATCAATACTTCATCGCTTTTCACTGCCAAATAATAGTCCATTGTGTGGCTAGACAACATTTTATTTACTCTTTCATCTGTTGATAGACATTTCAGTTGTTTCTACCTTTTTGGCTATTATGAAAAATGCTGTTATGAACATTCATGTACAATTTTTGTGTGGATGTATATATTTTTGGTATACACTTAGGAGTGGAATTGCTGGGTTGTATGGTAACTCTAATTTCAACCTTTTTGAGAACTACTACACTTGTTTTCCAAAGCATCTGCACCATTTTGCATTCCTACCAGCAATGTGTGAGGTTTCCATATCCTCACCACACTTGTTATTATCTTTTTGATTATAGCCATCCTGGTGGGTGTGAAATCTTATCTCATTGTGTTTTTTATTTGCATTCCCTCAATAAGTAATGATGTTGAGCATCTTTTCATGTGTTTGTTGGCCATCTGTGTATCTTCTTTGTGAAAATGTCTCTTCAGATACTTTGCTCATTTTTTACCTTGGGTTATTTATCTTTTTTTTTATTGAGTTGTAATACCCCTTTATATATTCTAGCTCTCTGTCCCTTTTCATATATGTAATTTGCAAATATTTTCCCTCTGTGAGTTATTTTTTCACTTTCTTGATGGTGTCTTTTGCCACAGAAAAGTTTTTATATTTATAAAGATCAGTTTATTTTTTCTTTTATTGCTTGTACTTTGTGTCAAATCTAAGAAACTATTGCCTAAATCTAGATAACAGAGATTTATGCCTGTATATTCTTGTAAGCATTTTATAATTTTAGCTTTTACATTTAGGTCTTTGATACACTTTGAGTTTGTTTTTATATATGGTGTGAGGTAAGGGTCCAAATTCATTTTTTTATATGTCAATATCCTGTTGTCCCAGCACCATTTGTTGAGAAGAACATTCCTTCCCCCACTGTATTGTCTTGATATCCTTGTCAGAAATCAATTGACCATAAATATGACAGCATTTATTTCTGGACTCTCAGTTCTATTCCATTGATATATATGTCTATCCTCATGTCAGCAACATACTGTTTTGATTGCTGTAGCTTTGTAGAAAGTTTTAAAATTGGAAAGTGTGAGTCTTCCAACTTTGGTCTTCTTTATCCAGATTGTTTGGCCATCCTGGGTCCTTTGAATTCCCATATTAATTTTAGGATCAGCAAGTTAATTTCTGCAAAGAAACAAGGTGTAAATTTAAAGAGGATTGAATAAATAGATCCAGGAGAGGAATATTGCCAGCTTAACAATATTAAGTCTTTGGATCCTTGAACATAGGAGACCAACAGTAACCTCCGCAGTAGTGTCTCTCAGCCCTTTGGAATTTGTTGAGAGCTTCTTTGGCTTCTGGTAGGAGTAAACTGAGAAAAACTGTAGTATGCTTGATTTCTAGTGTCTGAGAGCTACCTTGGGAAACAGGTCAAGGCTTGTATAGTAGACTTCATTTTCTGTCACTAGGAGCTACCCACAGAAATAAGGACTCCCTAGCCATCTATTTCCTCCTTGGATTGCAAAGGCTGAGATAACTGACTTCATAATGTGAAATTCCATCTTCCCACGTTTCTGTTTGGCTCTTAATTACTAAATATTAAAACTACATCACTCCAGGTATTCAATCAGATTTTGTGACTTCACAAGTGTCCTTGAGGTTCTCAAGTGGAGTGACCAGTACTAAGTTCTCAATGACTACAGCAAAGCAAATAGCATTTTAGCCCCTTGGCTAATTCAGCACTTTCCTGAGAAGCCACATCATTTGTTTTGGGCCATATTCCACCAAATCTACTTTTGTCTTATGAGTATAGAGGAAATGTGAGATGTTCCTGAACACACCAGTCATTGATCAAGTATCCACCTGCTTTGATGATTTAGAACCAGCCTGTGAAAAGCATGCTCTATTATACATGAGAAAAGCGGGAGATAGGATTTGGCCTGAAGCCAGCCAGAAAATGTCTTAGTTGCATTCCATAGTCTGGGTCATGGGGTAATACAAATGATCCCATCTGGCCTTAGACCTGTGGAACTCCTGCGGGAATGCAGTGGCTTTGTTACACAACATAATCTTGTAATCCTCTGTCCATCTGTGACTGGTCTGCTTCTCCAAAGGGGAGGAAGTTTTGCTGCTTCATTTGTTCTACCACTTGTTACGCACCATCTTTTTGCTTCATGGCTCCTGTGTCTAATTTCTCTGGATCTTCTGTGTGGGCTGTTGGTCTGTAAGTATCTAAGCTGCCAGGAGACATTGCTTAGAGAGGTCATCCACCACACTCACAGAACACACTTGTATAAGCAAATGTATGTAGAGGAAAAGAAAACTCCTGAAGTTCTGAAAAACACCCTACAATTGGATCAAGAATTGGTTTATTTTCCTAAAAGGAAAGAAGAGTAGACTCTGTATTATAGACACAGTACAACATTTCATTGCCAACACTGTATAGACTCATCATTTTTCATCACAATCTTGTTTTGAGTAAGTACCTCGTAAGGACCTTTCAAAATATACAGGAAGCTTTGCTTTTCGTTTGGATATCAGGTTTGGGGCAAAATAAATAACCAGGGAAGCAAGTGATTTTGTTTCCTTCCTCCTTATTGTGGAGATTGCTCTAAGTGAAATGTTGAGAATCGCCGGAGAGGGTAGCAAGTACATGGGATGACAGTGAGGCTTTTGTAAAGGAATCAGTGAAATCTAACACAGGGACTTAGGCTCTTCCCTCAACCAAATTATCAAGATACTGTAGAGGCAGCAACAGTGTTGAGCCGCTGTGGACACTGTGGGCAGAGGCTGATCTGGCCTAGGAGTATGGAGCCAGAAAGAAGGATTGGGTGAGCTTCATCCCTCTTTACAAAGAAATAGACATAGAAACATTGAGAAAGTGAGGCACTAACATGATACACTGAGGAAGTCAGCTTGCTTTGTCACCAAGAGGCTCATCACCATCCTTGTAACTTCACCCTCTTTTCTAATGTTTGACGGTCTTTTTTTTTTTTAAAGAAAATGAGACTCTTATTTATTTCTACTATAATTGATAGTCCCATTTTACCTAGTCATAAAATACGTCTTCAAAATGTACTACCGTAAATATTAACCAAAAGTTGCATCTGACATACCAGATACTATTTCCAAAAGAAATGTGGCACTTTTCAAAAGAAGAGACATGTACTTTTATTATATGTTGTTAACCAAAACCTTAATTATTGATGTGTTTAGCCAATAGGTTACTTTATCAAACAGAGGCAGATTGCAGTAAAAACAAAATGGGAAAAAATGAAATATCATCAGGATATAGGTGTGTTCTGGGCTCCTTCTTCCACACCTCTGCTACACTCTCTCTCTCATGAAATGAGACTGACTTTTCAAAATCATTATTCTGAAATTCCAGGTGTCAATGAAATATAATTAGGTGTATGTGTATGTGTGTATGTGTGTTTCCAGAGTAGAGGAGTGATATGCTTTATAAAGTATTTTCCAAAAACAGTAAAAACATGCTGATTTTTTCCCCTTCCTTTCTGCACTGACTTCAGTCAGCCAGACCACCTCTTTGCTGAATGTTACAGCTAATCAAGATTTCATTCCAGCTGTCTGGGAGGATATGCAGTCTCCAGCCTGGTTCCCGACCCTGGCTAAGATCACTGTCACCTGGGAACTCCTTTAACTTGTATATTCCTGGTCTCCACTTCACACCTACTGAATGACAATCTGGAGGGTGCGTGAGGAGGATGAAGCCATTGCCGGCCCATAAAGTACCTTTTGTACAAATTTGGAAAAGGTTTGGAAATCCCTCAGGATGTGCTTCTTGGTGGTAGAATGCAACGAGCTGGATTTCTGCTCTGACTTAGCCCTTTAGCCAGAGGCTTTTGTGCAGTGTACAATGTGCACAACCTTATTTGGTGGCCCTGTCTGTTATCTAAAAAGTTACCCTGGTAATTGTAGTGGCAATTATCCATCTATGGGCAGGCCTCTGCTCTACCTTGCTACTCTAGTGATTAAAGAGGTTGGAGTCCAGGGGGGCATTTCTGCTACAGAAAGCCTCATAGCTAGTGGCAAAAAACTAGAGGAGGCTTTGAGATACATTCATACCAGAATAAAGAAGTTAAATGCTAAACTGAGAAAAAAGAGATTAAGATGCCAAAGCAACCTCTAGGGGTCTTAGGAAAGAGAGTGGGACTAGCAAGGCAGGGATAATGATGAGGAGGGAAAAGGAGAGGAGGAAGAGAGGTGGGGTGCTCCTCTGAGCCCAGCCAGTAAGGGGGATGTTGAAAGGAGGAAAACCTGCAGACAAGTTCACAAGAGGCCAACTTTTTGACTCTTCCCAGCAAGCAAAACCAGCCCTGCAGTGGTTCCAGTCCCTCTCCAGAAGGACAGCACCCCTTTCTAAGTTTCCCCCCACACACACCAAGTTTGACCAGCTGAGTAAAGGAGCTGCTACTTCGGGACTGATCTGTGATGCCTGAATTGACATAATAAGGGGAGACCACTCTTTCTTTGTCCAGTGGTGTAGAAGTGGAAATTCAAGTGCACGTGAGTTTTAATCAACGTGCATTGCACCCAATCAGCCACAAGTGCAAATGACTTGCTGTTTGACCCTTTAAGGTATTAGGGCGAGTGGGGGGAAATGTGTAGCACGTGCATATGTCAGTCTGTCATGTGGTCTTGGGGAGGGAGTAATTTAAAAGCAGAACATGGGGTCCCTAAAGTGAGGGTGGACAGAGGGGCTTACCTTCCCAAAAGAAAGGCTGCAGAAAAAGCCAGGCTTCCAGATCTCCAGTCTGCCCAGCATTCTGTTCTGTCTGCTTTCTTCTTGGCCTGTTCTAAGGCAGGCCATGCTCTCTGGTGTTTTGTGTTGCCACTGCAAATGCAGATATCTCTGATTTATATTATTTATCTAAGATATTTTTCAAACTGGCAACCAATATAGCAGTTCCTTTTTAATGGGTCTTTAACATTTATGGTATCCAAAGAGAAAAATTTGATTTGACACCATTTATGGAGTGTCTCCACATTGTATGCAACCCCAGTGCTTCGGTGATGGGGACAGGAAGATGAGGTGGCACCAACTCCTGACCGGCAGGAAGATACTCATGCCTCTCAGGGAGGCATTGTGTGGGCAGAGATGGATACACCAGGGAGTCACTTGTCTACACTGCTGTATGCCTCCACTTCGGGTGTCCAGAGGATTAGACAAGCAGAGACAATGTTATGAGTAAATACTTTAGTTCCTCTCTTCTGTAATCACCAAGCCCAGTGATTGTTAACAAATCTCACTCTTTGCTCTAATAGATATTTAGTTGCTCGTTGCTTGGGAATAAGACATCCAATCGAAATCATTTCCTACTTTCGTTAACACCCCAAATATTGCAATACTGGCATAAGGAATATAAACAATTAAGCAAGAGGAGGAGTTTGGGTTAGAGCTCTGAGAGGGGAAATAACGACACCCCAGATGATTTGTTTACGGCATTCATGCGATCACAAATGCCTAGTGAATGCTGATTTCACGTGGAGGCCGTGGGCATAATGCATCAGGCATTAAATGCACGAACATTTCTTTAGAGCTGCTTAGCTGAAGTTTATCACGATCACTCAGCCATTGCCTAGCAACTCATGAAGGCTATCAAAGAGCTCTTTGTCCCCTGTCCTGGCAAAAACAGTCCCTCACAGATCTCCTTATCAGCATTAGAACATTTATCAGGAAAAAATGCTTCCACTGAACCAGAGAATTCTGCAAATTTAAAGATATTCCCTTCCTATTTTGTCCTTTCTTCCATATAGTGTAGGAAGTTGTTTCCTGAAGTAACTCATATTAAAACCTGTATCTGGAGTTTGATAAACATTCCAAAAGAATTTCCTCAAGATGTCCTATAATTCTTCTATTGCTTTATAATCTGGACTGGCATTTAAAGTCACAGACCTGAGCTCATCAAAATCTGTCTTGCCCCCAAATAAGCAGGACAGACATTTCTACCCCCTTAGCTGGGAAGGGTCCCCATTTTAGGTACACAGAATAGTAATGTGTTGGGCTTCCTGGTTGTAGTGCTCGTCTCGTATCTTCTTCAGAGAAGCAAAGCATGATATTGTTGCTCCATCCAGTTGGAAAATGGTTCTAAATGTTATGTTGGAAGGAGGAACTGTGCTTATTGACTCATTCAATAAACATTTATTTAGCACCCTCCATGTGCTGGGCACTGCAGTGAACAAAAGCGTGCACCACCTCTCCCTCACAGAGCTGCCAGAATTCCTAAATTCCCCTGGGTGGAGTATGGAGGTGGGGTAGTCTTTCATCTGCATTCTCTGCTGTACTTCTCTGGAATTCATCTTCCCCCCAGGTGCCATTAATTTAGTTTAAGACCTTGTCATTTTTATCACTTTTTACTTGGGTAACCCAAAATAGCCACCTGACATGTCTTCTTTCTTCCAGGCTTATCATCTTCAAACCATCATCTTCCCTTCTACAAAACACAAATCTAACTATGCCTCTCTCCTACTTATTTGTCCATCTGGTCCCTGTTAATACCAGGAGGAAACTCAGACTCCACAGCATGGCATCCTTGGCTCTTCCCTATGTGACCACTGCCCAGCTGCCCCATTGCCTTTCCTGCTTTTCCCAGCACCAATGTCAGCTCTCCCCAACACTTGTGCTTTCTGAAGGATAGACACATACTTCTTAGGGCCTGAGCCTTGTACCCACCATTCTGTTAGCCTAAGACACTCCTCTGCCTTCACAAGCTACCTCTTTTCCTGATTATGGTCCCCAGATGGGGTTGGATGTGCCTTTTCTGGGGCCATCACTCTAGAGCTAGAGGTCTTTCTTAGAGAATTTCTCTCCAGCAAGCCAGCAGTCTCTAGACCCCTTGAATGTTCATTGAGCTGAATTCTCTTTTCTGTCTTTGAGAAACAAGGAAACAAAAAGATGTCTTACAGGACTCCAGCAAGGTTGGCAAAGAGTTGGATGAGATCAATAGAAATAATTAAGGAATAAAACACACACACACACACACACACACACACACACACACACAAAACACACAGCCCCCCTCTCCCCACTCCCCCCCAAAAAGGTTAAAACGAACTTACAAACTTACAATTCCCTATCCTGACAAAGTTTCATTGTAGGGTTGGCTTTATATGGAGATCACATCAGTGGCCATATATACCAAGTGTGACCTAGAGAAGCACTTACTCCAGTACTACCTCCTGAATTTCAGTCAGCCTCACTGCCTGAAATTCTGCAGAGATTTATTTCTTAAGCTTCTAAGATGTATGCTCTCTTAAAATATTAATATTTTCTAGAGAGGATAACACCTCAGCAATAATAAATTTGTCTTATCCTTTTCTGACAATAAGATGAAGTGAAAGATAACAGGAGGGCACAGAGGTCCAGAGGGGAGGAATGGCAATAGGAGAAAATGGTGCAGCAAGAGGAAAAATGAGTTTCATGCACTTTTCCTGGAGTTGTCGCCTGACTGAGACATGCTTTATATTTGTCTCCAAATAGATTTGGCATTAATATCTGCAAAATGATGACTCGTTTTACTAGTGATAGAGGAAAAGAAAAGGAATTGAATTTTTAGGGGGAGTTGGTAATAGAATTATCATTTACTTGCCAAGGAAAGACTTCTTTGCAGCCCTAAAATAGAAGTTATTTAAACATAAGTTTGGTTTTATTGAAATATGCTCATATGATTGGAGGCAGAAGACTTGATAGATGATCTTTAGAATTCCCTGTGATTCTCTGGAAGTGAAATGATGGATAAATCATGTGAAAAAAGCTTATCTTTACAATGGATCTCCTTGCTATATCAGAGCCCTTGTTACCTGTATGAAAATTTCCTCAATTAAATTAATTGTAACTGATGGTTATGTTAACCAGCTGGACAAACCTGTTAGGGAGGAGGAAACAGATATGAAATAAAGGATCACTTTATTCTGATTTACCAATCTGCCCTGGCATCATTTTTCTTAACATGCTTTGATTGAGAATGTGCTAATTAATACATAAATCATGGTAACCTCTAATGTGAGAAAGCAGCATATGCTTTTTGGTCTAAAGTGTATTCCCTTCCATCTTAATGGCATTTATTAAGTGTCATGGAGAGATTTGGTAAGTACCTGATAAACTAAGTCACCATAAATGGCTAAATCTCCACCTTCCCCAAACTCCTATCCCATACACACACAAAAAAAGTGTCAAAAATCAGGACTAATTTTCAGGATGATTTTCAGATTTACCAGATAATTACTCAGCTTCCACTTCTCCAAAATTCTTTTTTTTTTTTTAATTTATTTATTATTTTTTGGGGGGGTACACCAAGTTCAATCATCTGCTTTTATACACATATCCCCGTATTCCCTCCCTCCCTCGACTCCCCCCCCACCCTCCCTCGAGTCCCCCCCATCCTCCCCCTCCCAGTCCTCTAAGGAATCTTCCATCCTCGAGTTGAACACCCTTTGTTATATAACAACTTCCCACTGGCTATCTATTTTACAGTTGGTAGGATATATATGTCTGTACTACTCTCTCGCTTCATCTCAGCTTCCCCTTCACCCCCCGCCCCCCCAAACCTCGAGTTCTCCAGTCCATTCTCTGCATCTGCGTCCTTATTCTTGTCACTGAGTTCATCAGTACCATTTTTAGATTCCGTATATGTGAGTTAGCATACAATATTTGTCTTTCTCTTTCTGACTTACTTCACTCTGTATGACTCCAAAATTCTTAGCTGGGGTTTGCCTGGGTAGCTCCAGACCAAAATGGCCAGGGTCATCTGGATCTTTATGAAGCAGGTGTCCCATTTTAGCTGCTGTTAAATAGGAGTCCTGGCTCACAATCAGAGGTCTGGGACCTGAACTTGAATAGAGAATGAAGCCCGAAGCAGATTACCTTTATGGGTACTTCTTTCAAATTTACAAAACAGACTTCAGATTTGTAGCATCTTTCAAAGTGGTTTTACTCCTCAATCCATTTGATGCCTCTGCCTGGTAGAGCTATGAGTCAAAACACCAGATAAGACTCCGAGCAGTTTTAGCACACTTGGAGAGTATCGTGCTTGCAATTCCATCTCAGTTTTTCAAGAGATTTGAAAGAAAGATCAAATATTTGTGAACTCAAGAGAAAGAATATCATAGTGGGCCAAAATTTCACATTTTATTCTATGGGGAACACTTAAACCCCAGTTGGCTTCTACCCGGCCTGCTCGCCTTTCTTCAGCCAGCAGTCCAAGCTAAAATAACAGTCTGTTGTCAGTTCAAGCAAGACACAATGAGGTCTGTGCTTTTTCATGCCTACTTAATAGCCTTTACCATGCAGAAGACTTTCAGATGGAGAAAAACAGGAATAGTTAAACGTGGGGTTATTTCAGCAGAAATGACTGCCCGCCAATTAGCAACATTCACGTTATGGTTTGGGGCTGCTTCTGTGTTAAGGTTTGGGCCACGGTAACTTTTCTCCTAATCAATTTAGTAGCAAAAACTGTAGCACAAAACAGGGCTGTGTCAACCCCCTTGAGGCAGGCGGAGTTTGTGTTCTGGAATCATCAGAGTAGGAGCGGGCTTGTTCTTCCTGTGTTTTCACTTGGTCTGAGGCCAGCAGTCACCGGTTCACTCCTAATTATAACTCATTCTTATTGCCTCTCAATGCAGAGACCATTTCTTTGAGTTGTGAAGTATTCTGACTTACAAGAAAGAGGCCCCTGTGGTATTTCCAATACGAATTTACAAAGGAAACGTCCATTTATCTCAAATAAAACCCAGTTTTATTTTTATTTTTTGCAGCTTTGGATTTTCTTTGCTTCCTTTAGGCATTTGTTCACTTGTCACTGACTCTGAAGTTTCTCTATTTCCAGACTGAGAGTTAAACACCTGCATATGGGTTCATAATAATCAATAGCTTAGACAACAGCTATGGGTAACATCATCTGTGATATTCTTCCTGTCTGACCAATTGTAGATTAAATGTTTAAAGAGAAATTTGGTGGTACAGATTAGTCTACCTTTCTGTCTTGCACGGTGTATTTTCAAAATATTTTAAGATTGTGTTTATTTGTTTGCTCCAAGGGAAGATTTTCTTTATGTAAAACAATGTAACCACCTTTGGCTTCACCTTAACTTTTTATACTTTTGTCTATTTCTCTGTAAAAACAAAAAATAGGGAAGAAAGGAAGTTGCTGAGGGCTAAATGATATAGTATTTTTGACAAATTTTGCCTTCAATAGACAGAGCCCTTGGGCTTCTCCTCTGCTTTCTCCTCCTAAAGAAGAAAAATCAGTATAACAAAGATGTTTTATTCCGTCTCCTTTATGACGCCATAGAAAATAGTTCTGGGATTATTTTAATGTTATGATGATGTGATGTATGATCCAATATATGATGATGTGCTGATGGGTATAAGTGGATTTTAAGCCTCATATCATCCCTGCTCACTGCTGCCGGTGATAACTCAGATTTGATACGGTGGCCTTGGTCCTGGTCTCTGACTTAGCATCCCAGGTGCCCGCCCCCACGGCCTCTCACTCAGCCTCGCCCATGTGCCTTGTTTCAGGTGTCCACTGTGACAGCGTGTGTGCTGAGGGACGCTGGGGCCCCAACTGCTCCCTGCCCTGCTACTGTAAGAACGGGGCTTCGTGTTCCCCCGACGACGGCATCTGTGAGTGTGCACCGGGGTTCCGAGGCACCACTTGTCAGAGAAGTAAGTGTCTCATGAGGTGGCAGTTTCTATCTTCCTTCTCAGATCACCGTGTACAGAGTTATTATCTCTGTCCCACCCCTCAATTCACAGAGATGCTCTGCTGCAGTCGAGGGCAGAGGGGAGTGGCGTAGGTCACCCTGTCCTTTGCAGAGCTGTCCTCACTTGATAGCCCTTCCCCAAAGGCATCATTCTTTCCAACCTTCAGGACTAACCTAACAGATGGGGCTTTAGCTGTTTCTCCTCAGTAATAATTTCACTGCCTCATTGGCGTCATCATCACTTTCTTGATCCTGCCTTAAATCTTGCAAATGGTGTTCCAGAAATCCATTGACCTGTAAATATTTTACTCAGCCATTTTGGCATTGGCCCTACTTCAATTACCAGAAGTCAACATCAGCCAAACCTTGCGGCAAATCATACATCCTGCTAGTAGTCTGAAAGCCAGTGCTGCGGGGGAAATATGATGGCAGAGTTTAAAATGGGGACCGATGACAGCGGTCAATAGAATTTTTGAGTTAGGGAGTGATCCACAAGCTTCCCCTAAATCTTTTAGTAAATGTAATCAAGAAAGGAATATATGACTAATTATAAGGTACATTATTCTATTTTTTAAATTATTTTTTGCATTAGGAGTTCTATGCTGTTATACTATACTTAATTCCAAATAATGTCTTGGGAAGAACCTAATTATGAAGCATCTTGCTTTTTCACTTTTCAATCACAATCACTAACCTGGACCATTTTGAGGAGGAACAATCTTTTAATGCTGACTATAGATCTATTTATTGCCAGTAATGACTTTTGAAGAGTAAAGGATTAACGTGTGGCTCGAGAGTATTCATTTGGGGCTTTTAGTATTTAGAATTTTATTTCTTTCATTTATTTGCTCAACAAAAATTCTTCAAGCCCCTGCTCTATGCCAAGCTTCGAGCTAATTGGGGCCGTAAATGGGAAAATAAAGAGAACTAAGACATTTGCCTGCCCTCAAGCAATTCAGAGTTTACTGGCTTCTTTTCGTTAATAAGGAGTGCCCTTGTTCCTTTTGTCATTGTTTTATACTTGGAAAATTCTCGGTATCATTAAAAAGAATTTTTTTGTTATCCCAAACTTGAGCTCGATCCCTATGTGGAATATGAGAGAAACACATCTCAGGGAAGATAACTATTTCCTTTCTGTTTTCAGTCTGCTCGCCTGGTTTTTATGGGCATCGCTGCAGCCAGACGTGCCCGCAATGTGTGCACAGCAGCGGGCCCTGCCACCACATCACAGGCCTGTGTGACTGCTTGCCTGGCTTCACAGGTGCCCTCTGCAATGAAGGTAGGGTGCACAGGCTTTGGGAGAAATATGTGGTGGTGAGCACACCCCATGCAGTCTGTCCTCAGGTTTCCCAAAGGACACATCTTCAGCTGGCAGCTAGCAGTGCCTTCTGGTATGCTGTGTCTGCAGCTTCTGTAAATATGACTTTGAGCTTTGGAAAAGCTGGCTTGCCAGTCCAGCACAATCTCTTTATTTTCTGATTTGTGCTACTCTTCAGTTTTAATTGGAAACAGCCTTCCATGAAAAATCAATATGAGGAAGGATTTTGACTCCCTGAGCGAGAAGCCGGGAAGATTTCTAGAAATGCGGTGATGTCTCTTTTTTTGTGATGCCTTAAAGAGGGTCTTTGGCTTCCAATGTTTGTAAAAATGAGCCCATTCAGGATGAGGGATGCCCTTGAGTGCAGGCAGCTACCAAACGGACAGCTGGGTCGATGACCTTTAAAGTCATTTTGTATCATAAGAGCCTAGGGTTCTGTGAGATGAGCTGTGATTGTGAGTTTCTGATCTATCATTTATTCACAGTGTGTCCCAGTGGCAGATTTGGGAAAAACTGTGCAGGAATTTGTACCTGTACCAACAATGGAACCTGTAACCCCATTGACAGATCTTGTCAGTGTTACCCAGGGTGGATTGGCAGTGACTGCTCTCAACGTAAGTCTGATTTGGAAACAACTGATCAATCATTTATTCACATTTGTTTTCAAATTCTTTAGGATTGAAGTATGAGTGTTAAATAATCAAGAAAGAATATATGAATAATTATAAGATATGTTATTTTAATTTTTAAGTGGCTTTTTGCCCCTCATTAAGAGTTCTGTGCAATGATCCTGTATTTAAATCCAGCTCATGTCTTGGAAAGAACCTAAGTAGGTAGCACTTTGCTTATTCACTAAAATGATTCTTCATTTGTGAAATGAGGGTCTTGTACTCAGAAAATCCATTCAAAATTCATTCCAGACTTCAAGTGTCAGCTGTTATTTTTCCCTTGCTCTTGGGCAAAAATGGTACACACAATTACGGGAGAAGTTTTTTTCATTTTTAAAATTACTTCAGATTTATTTATCATCTTTTTTGGGCCGTATTCCCTACTGGATAACCATATAGAAATTGTGAGTGTTCCTTCTTTTAAGTAGTTTTGTTCTTGAAGCATTAGTATGAATAAAAACTACTTTGGTCAATCAAATCACTTTACCCCATAATTTTACGTTATTTCACAGATACTTTATTTGAGGTTCTGACTGCTCTTCAATGGGCGATGACCCCTAATGATTTAGTTTGATTATTTTCTGCTTCTTCCAATTAAGAGTTTTTACAGTCAACCAATTCTTACATACAAATGGGAACCTTCATGTTTAAAACAAGCCTCTGGGAACAACTCTAGAATAGAGTGACAAGTGCAGG